>NW_004524661.1:6063084-6077041 GCF_000260255.1 Octodon degus | reverse complement strand
GCGCCGCTGCGGGCGCACATGGCAGCGTGAGAGGCCGGCGGCGGGAGGAGCGGGCCGCGCCGGGCCGGGTATGGACAGCGGCGCCATCCCGGCCGGCCCCCACTAGAGACCCCAATCCGCGCGCGGGCCCTCAGAGCATGCTGCCTTGGCAGCCCCCGAGACCTGGGGCGGCTGACCGGAGCCGCTGAGCCCCGCGGCGGCCGCGAACTGCATGGGGGAGCGCAGGCGGCGTAAGGAAAGATGCCCCGGCCGGAGTTGCCCCTGCCGGAGGGCTGGGAGGAGGCGCGCGACTTCGACGGCAAGGTCTACTACATAGACCACACGAACCGCACCACCAGCTGGATCGACCCGCGGGACAGGTAGGAACTGGGGGTGGGGGCAGCGCGGTCCTCCCAGGTAGCCCTGCCTGGACTCCCACCTGCCCGTAGGACCAGCGTCCCGGCCGGGCGGGGGCGGGGGGAGCGCGCGCCTCGCGCTTTCTTCACTTTGCTCCCGGCCCTCGCCCTTTCTGGAGCGCCACGCCTGTCCCGGTAGGTGCCTAGAGCGGAGGTGCCTGGGCTCCCCCACCGACGCCCCCAGGTGGAGGACTTAGGCCCCAGCCGGCACCTGCCGGGAGTTTTGACCTTAAGCGCTAGCCCCGCCCCCGCCCCTTTAGGAAGCGAGGTCGGGCCGGGGCGGGGGTGGTAGGGACAAGACTCTGCGCGGAGAAGCTGGGGCTTCCCGGGAGGCCTGCCTGGCCCAAGGGGCCGGGATCTAGCTTGGAGGGGTGGTAGGGACCCCGGGTTGGTGAGAGACGACCGGAGGAAGGGTGCTGGGCTAGGGGCGGGCAGCGTGGAGCGTGCTTTTTGACAGGTGCCTCCCGGGCTGCAGAGCGTAGGAGAGAGTCGGGAGGCCGACGGTGGGTAGGAAAGAGGGGGAGGGGGAAGCCGGATGAGGGGGAGACAGGTTCTCCAGGAATCTCACGGCAACTTGGAAGCTGTTAGTATGCGGATGGAGGTGAGAGGACTCCCGCCAGGCCCTCCTCCTGGCTTCCTCCTCCCCCAGTGCCCTCTCGGGATTGAGACTCCTCAGCCGTGCACCGGGAGGCCTGACCTTGGTGGGCACCACGCCGGCCGCAGCGTCAAATTTTGCTGAGGCAGGTGGAAGCTCCGCACCAGACTTTTCTCCAGGTTTTGACGCTGGGCATTTGTTTGCACGCGCACCCTGCCGCACAATACCTGGCGGTTGAGAGGCCACTTCTGCTGCCCCAGACTACTTTGGTGTCCTTTGCCAACATAGGATTTTTGCCAGTGTTTGAGGAAGGTGGGATTTTTACCTGGTCTGTGACCTTGAGAATTAGGTCCCTGTGAAGCAAGTGAGGTGGATTTTTTGGAACCTTCATCCTTTGGAACTGGGTGTGGGGGTATCTGAGAAGTCCCTGAGGAGGTGTGTAGCAAGAGGTGTGTGTGGGGGGGGGGCAACTGAAATTCCCTGTAATGTCTATTGAGGACTTGGGCTCATTTATTCAGCCATCGTTTCCAGGGTGCCTACTCTGAGCTCTGCACCACGCAGGATGTCTTAGTATAATCTGGAGGACAACACTTTAGTGGTAGAATGTCTCTCAGGGAGGCTACCCCTCTATTGCCTGCTTGCAGATGATTTGCCTCGAAGGACAGAGTGACAGTGGAGTTCTTGAAAGTTGAAGGGAATACAGATCAAAGCTCAACTCCCAATTCTTTCTTAAATAGGAGAAAATATTCAAAGCCCAGAGATGGGATCTACTCAACAATTTACATCTTTCTACCAGTACACACCGAGTTCCTGTTGTGAGTTCCAGTTGTGCACTGTTGCCTTCCTGGAGGGGTTCTCTGTCACCTGCCTCAGGTCTCTTGCCCTAGGGGTGATGTCAGCGGTGTGTCTGACCCTCCTCCCTCGTCCTCTTCCTCAGAACAGACAAGCTGAAACTTACAAGTCCCTCTCCAGCAAGTCCCTAGGGCTGAGGCCACAGGCAGGTCCTAGGATTGCCCCCACCAGCTGTGATCATCATCCATCCAGTCTTAGGACGCTTCCTGCAAGCTCCAGTCATTCTTGCCCTTGGAGGAAGGCAAGCATGGACTTCAATAAAGAACTATCTTGGCTGGAACGCAGTTTGCCCAATTTTAGTGTTAGGTGGTCCACTGCCATGACTTTAATACAGCCTCATGAGCAATTGCTTACTTAATACTACACTTTAGATCAACTCACTTTAAATATCTTTGTACAACTTTCACGAGTGGGAAACTAGTAATATCTATTGCTATAAGCAGAAAAAGAAAACTCTGAAAAATACAATATACAGAAAAAAACCGGAAAAAAGGAGGTTGAAGGGGAAAAAAGGGTGCCGTGTTTTAGCTCAATGTTACGGCCTTCCTAGGGCCCCAGGAAGCTCAAGGCCTGCACAGTCCTTGTTTGGGGGGAGTTTGGCTTAGAAACTATGGAGGGAAGTCAGAAACATCCAGTCAAGTGTGGAGCTGCTCCTCCTTTCCACCTCGAATATGACCAGGCTTTAAGGCTCTGTTGTCTTACCTGGTCATCCCACCTGTGCTGGGCAAGTGTGGCCAGCCATGAAGGTTTGGAGACAGAGCTGAGTGGAGGATGGCCACCTACAGGCCTCTGGAATTTCCTTTCTATGTAGCCGTGAATTATTTTTGCCTTTCAGTGTAGCCTGTGTGGCCACGGTGAGTTCCTTGACCTCTGAGGACTGAGGTCTCTGCGATGAGAGTAGTTGCTTAGATGGTTTGCCAGGGCCTGTAGGCTCTCAGATAGGATTTTAGGCCCTCCTGCCTCTACCTTTACTGGGGGCTGGTGGGGAGATGGAGCGTTGGAGGTGGACTGCAGGGAAGGGAGGGAAATGATTTAGTAAAGTTTTCTCAGGTGGCGAGGTGGGCAGTCACTTCTGCAATTCTGCTGTGAAACACATCTCATTTAGGAAAAAAAAGTTCCACCCTTTGCCAGCGCGCTCGTGTGTGTGTGTGTGTGTGTGTGTGTGTGTGTGTGTGTGTGTATTGCCTTGCCTTTTTTCTTGATCATGGAGTTGCCTGCCCATTCCCCTGAATTTAAAAGAAGTGAGTCAAATGGTCCTTCAGTTGGAAAAGTGATTTCTTAGCCACCATGGACAAAATAGCGTCTCGGGTTACTAACCCTGAAGAATGTCTTGGCACATTCCTCCCTCTGGGGCTGAGCTGTTTTGTGTGCTGCCCAGCTCAGCCTGGGGCTGCTGGGGGTAGGGACGCTCGTTTTCAGCTTCCCCTTTCACCAGGGGTTGGAAGAGCAGCCAAGCAGCCTGTTTTGCCAGCTCTCTCCCCTTCTCACCCAGGGAAGACCAGGAGGCTGGAATTCCTGAGGATAGTTGTCTCAACAACCGGAGAGGGTCCAGGGGGTAGCTTGGGCCCTGCCCACTGGGCCAAAGGCTCCAGCAGCACACCAGCTGAGCTGAGCCTGAAGCCGGACCAGTCTGGGAAGGCCACAGTCCTTAGGGAATCACTGCAGCTCAGGCATACAGCCCTTTGGAGCCAGGTTCCTTGGCAGCAGGAGTTGGGTGCTTCTGGGAGCTGTTCCTTGTGTATTTCATTCACAGTATACAAAAACAAAGACACCGATTATTCTTCAAAGAAGAATAGTTCATTAGGACTGGCCCTACTGCTCCACTGGAGAAAGCTCCTAAAGCCTAATTCCTGCTCATTCCCTGTTTCATTTTCCAGTCTATTCAGGAACACCTTGGGCACCCCAGGCAGCCCTGGGTAAGAGGTCCTAAAGGCCCATGTGGCTCTGGAGGACTCAGAAGCTTCCCTTGTGACTCCAGGGCCATGCTTTGCTGACCCTGCTGCTTCTGAAATAATTTATATTGTAGGAAGTTGGATCTAAGCTCTCAAAAGTCTTTTTTTTTTTTTTTTTTCTTCAAAAGTCTTAATGTCCTGTATGTCCCACACTCTGCTGAGACTGATAGAGGTACAGGATTCTTCCTAAAGGATAGACACAGTTCTTTTGCACATAGTTTCTGGGACCTGTGAGTCCCAAGTTCATGACTCCTGCCAAGGATAAACTTGGAAACTACATGTGACCCTCATTATATCTTCCTCTTGAGGGGAAGAGCAATAATTGAGCCTTTACTATATCTTCTGGTCCACTTAGTGGTTTCTATGCATTACTGTTTTAAGCACCAACAATGCTGGGCCTAGTGCAGTCATCTTGTTAGATTACTAGAAGCTAAGAGAGAGTAGATTCTGTGAACCCACCCAACTTTCTTTTTTCTGTGGGGTTTTGTGTAGGGGAGCTGAGAATTAAACCTAGGGCCTTCCTGGTGAGCTACATAGCCCACCCAAGGCACTCTGCTTTTGTGAAGCTGCTGTGTGAATGAATGCCCAGCAGACTGACTCTATAACCCACATATTTTTTCTTTTTTCTATATTTAGGGAAGGGTCTCCAGGGTGTTCAGGATCTCACTACATAGGTGGGACTCTTAGTGATTCTCCTGTTTACAGCTTCCCAAGTGCTGGGATTACAGGCGCGTGCCACCACGCCCAGTCTCAATCACTGTCTCAGTGTGCCCCTGGGGCGGGCTGGCAGGGCAGTTCCGGGGATTGAACCCTGGCTTCCTGCTAAGTTCCTAACTCAAGACCTCTGGTCCACTGCTTCTGGAATTTGGCCTCGGGAAGTGGAACGGGAGCAAGCATGACCACTGCCTGTGACGGTGCTCTTGTGCCAACCTGTGGTCGCTGAGAAGGACATGTGAATTATGCAGAGGGGCAGCCTTTGGACCCTGAGGTCTTGGGTCTGCTGCTTGCTCCAAGTGACCTTGGCTAGTTCGAGTCTCTCAATCTCAGTTTTATCTTTTATTGGATAAAGGGGGTGCACATAAGCCATCAAAGGTGACCGAGGACTAAATAGGCTAAAGCGAATAGGGTGGAAAGCACAGAGCCTGGCAATCAATTGCCAGTTGTTTTTACTAGAAAAAGTAACTTCTGAAACTCGTATGTCCATTGGAGGCCAATTGTGGCTGGGTGGACCTTTCTGCTTCTGTGGTCCTGGCTGTCACTTCATGGATGAAACAGAAACAAGTGCCTTGCCCAAGGCCATGTGGCAAACAAACGCCTACCTGGAGTCTAGGGGAGGTTTCTTTTCTCTCTTATGTAAACTTTTCCTTCAAAATCAAATCCAAGTTTTCCTCATCCAAAGCAGTAAATCAGGTGTGTTTTATGCTTGTGGCAGAGTTGCTCTTTTTTTGCTGTGTATGCGGGCAAATGTTGCTCATGGTGTCCCTGTTTAGATCTTGTGTCATAGGAATTTTACAGTTAAAATACCAGCCATCACCAGTGACTGATTATTTTTATAAGCAGTTAAAATGGAGTAAGAGTTATTGTCGGACTGCTGTCGCTTTCTACTCATTTACCTTTTGACTTGCTTTCTGACCTAGAAATGTAACCAGCTTACCAGGCAATTTACTCAAAGCCTCTATGCTCTATGTCTCTTTCCTAAGTGATTGTCTTAATAGTTCTAGACTTGTAATACTAATACCTCGTGGCGTGGCTAAAATTCAGGATCTTCATTTCTGCTTTTTTTTTTTTTTTTTCTTTTTCAAGACAGGGACTTGCTCTATAGTTCTGGTTAGCCATACATTCACTATGTCGCCCAGGCTGACCTTGAGCTTGTGGTGATCCTCCTGCTTCAGCTTCTTGAGTGCTGGGATAACAGGAGTGTGCACAGTGCAGACCCTCCTGGCTCACTTCTGTTCTTTTCAAGGCCTAAGTTGAAGATGTCCATCTTCCACAAGTGTCTACCATGCGTGGGAGCATCTTGTGTGAATAATTAAGAAATAAGGTCGGCACTAGTACACATAACAGGAAGGAATAAGAGATTTGGGACTTTATTTATTTATCTCCCCTTCCCCCCCCCCCCCACCAGGGATTGAACTCAGGCCCTTGTGCTTGCCAGGGAAGCACTTATTCTACTGAGCCATCTCCCTGGTCCGAGATTTGGGACATTATAAATGAGTAAAATAGTAAATGCTGGCATCTGTTGAACCTTAACTTTGTGTCCCCTGCTGGGTTAAATGTTTTATATTGTGGGCTCAGTCCTTTCGACAACCATGTGAAATAAGGAGTACAATTTCCTTGTTTAGTTGGGGAAACTGAGACTTGGAAAGGTGAATATCGGAGCCCAGCTGGAGGGACTTCTTGGGTCTGCACATTCACTAGCTGCAGCTGAATCTGCACTGTCTCAGTCACTTGTTGCAAAGCCCCAGGGGAGTCCTTTTGGCAAGTTGAGCTCCAGGGTTGCCACTTATTCCTAGAAGGGGCAAATGTGATGTGGAACTTGGGGATATGTTGGAGCCTTAGAGAAGCCAGCAAGATTCTCATGGCAGCTTAGGAGACTGGCTGTCCTAAAAACCACCTTCTGGGATCCCCCAGCTAGCCAGAGTGCTGTGGAGAGAGAAGAGTGCTGGGGCAGAGCAGCTCTTTGAAGGATGCAGAGTGTGCAAGGAGATCAAAGTCACTTCCGAGTCACCTGGGCAGATGCTCCCAGCAGCCAGGGACTGAGTAGCCAAGCCAGCTCCTGTCTGTCCCCATCTCTCCTCCTCCTGGGGACAGGGCTTAGCCAAAGTGACCTGATTTTCCAATCCTCTAGGGTCCCAGGTAGCTGTGAGAGAAACACTGCCCTTTTGAAGAGAAGAGAATCAGGTTGCCTTAGTTACTGGGAAGGCTGGCCTGCCAAACTCAGGGCCACGTAAGGAGAGACAAGGCTACATGAGTGACGGTTAGAGGTAGCCAGTGTGTGCTGCAGAGCTGTATATGGGAGCTTTTGGCCCTGCTTTCCTGGTGCCATAGGTCCATGCTGTCAGGTGCTGTCTGTGGGTCTCTAGGTGATGAGGCTCTATAATCCCCACCTCAACAAGGAGGCCTTGGTTAGTGGAATCCTCTTGATGGCAAGGTGACTTTGGTGGCATGTCTGTCACCAGCTCCTCTCTGCTTGCTGAAGGGAGCACTTCCACTGGGCCAGGGCTGGGAGCTGAATCCAAGTTGAGTCTGTGAAAACTCCCACCCAGCTCAGAGTTCAGTGGTCCCAAGCAGCTTTTCGGTAGCACAGCAAAAGGCTTGGCTCGCTCCTGAGGCCGCTGGGCTGAGCTGCTTGGCTGCCTTGAATCCCTGTTTCAGTGTGAGACGAAAGGAGAGGCAAGTAAGACTAGATATAGCAGCATTTTGTTATTTAACTTTTGCCAGTGCCAAAAACCTCTTGCTAAAATAATGGGGCGGGGTGGGTGGTGAGGTCCGTCATGTGTGGAGCACAGTCATGTGTGGAGCACAGTCATGTGTGGAGCACAGTCTGTAAAGCTGCTGGAAGGGGAAGGGGTGGAGCAGAGCCTGCGTCGAGGGGAAGGGTCACATCTCACACCCCCCCCCATTGCATCCTCAGTGCTTCTACCCATGACATCTCCTAGTTGGGAAGAAATGGGATCTTGCAGTTTCAAATGTCTGCCAAAGAAAAGGGACTGAAGCTTAAGTTCTCATTCAATGGTCAGCCAGAAAAAAAAAAAAAAAAAAAAAAAAAAAAAAAAATGAAGCTGCATCAAGATTAGGGACACCTTTGTTGGCACTTTTTTCTTGTCTTGCTCCATTCATCACTCTGGCAGCCAGGATACCAGGCCAACAGCAGCTGCTGGCTTTCCCCAGTCGGCTGCCTGCTGTTGTCCCAGCCTGGTTTAGTAGCATGTCCCCTCTCACCGCTGCCTGCCCCCCCACTCCTGGGCCTTTACTTGTTTAATTGGTTACTGGGGCCACCCTGGGATGCCCTGGGTGGTAAATGACTTGGAAGGATACAGTTTCAAGACAGAGGTATCAGGTGGCTGCTAGGATAAGAGGACCCTGGGCCAGCCTTCTCATGCTGCATCTGAAGGTTAAGGCTCTGTTTTTTTTCACAACCGGGGATTGAACTCTGGTCCCTGTGCTTGCCAGGCAAGTGCTTATTCCACTGAGCTATCTCCCCAGCCCCACTGAGCTATCTCCCGAACCCCTAGGAATTTCTTATGTTGTTTGTATCACTAATAATAATAAATAATAGCTGGTGCCAGGTCTCAGCTACTTTTCTTGTTACTGAGACAAAATACCTGACTCCCAAAATTAAAAGGGGAAAGATTTATTGTAGTTCAGTTTGTATAAGTTTCAGTCCATAGTTGGATAGCACCAGGGCCAGCGTGGCATGGCACAGGCCATCACAGAGGACAAATATCTTGTGGTGGGCTGAGGTAAGTAAAGTGTGGAAGCAGCGAGTGGTGACAGCAGCCCCCTGTCTGCCCCATAAATTCTTTCCAGGCCACACACCCTTAGAGCGGGTAGCGCTCAACACGCACAACTGCCGAGCCAACAAGTGGACTAACTTAGTAAGCATACACTTTGAGCCCAGCATAACATACTCTAAATCCAGCCATCTCTGAAAAGCCCCACCTATGGGGCTTTAAAGGGACATCTCCTATGGCATAAGTTATAACACAGGTGATAAAAACAATGAGTACTGATGATTTTCTTCAGTGACCTTCATCCAGTGGCTGTCATGTGCCAGACACTGTTACACGTCATATTTTCCTGGTATTTTGGAAGTGGGGAAGCAGGCTGAGAGACATCAGGTGTCAAGTTCAAGATGACACAGACAGAAAAGGACAGAATTTGAATTTGAATCTCCATCCGTCTGCTTTCAGAGTCTCATTCCTTTCACTCGTCGTTTTTTTCCCGAGTTCAGTTCAGAAAGGAAAGCAAAAGATAAAGGTCTTTATTCACTAGTGGAAAATGAACAGAAATAGCTATTTGTGTGTGTGTGTGTCTTACTCACTGATGGGGTATTTATGTGGCTGCAGACAGTCCTTGGTTTGACCCGCACAGTATTCCTTGTGGTAGATGAGGTCTTTTTAAAGACCGAGGACAGGGAGTCAAATGTGGCTCTCTTATTGACAAATAAATAACCTCAAGCCAATTCCTCCTTCTGAGAATAAAACAGAAGTGAGACTGGAGCCACCCTCCCTTCATGGGTCGTGGGGAGGATGCCGTGACATCCATGTGGTAGTCTTAGCCCCGTACGTAGTAGACAACATGCTTTGCAACTGGAAAACTAACTAAGCACCAGTCTGAGTATTGATAGAGGACCTCAGACCCTGTTTCTTCCTTGCCAACACAAGGCTTTTCCTGATGGACCTCAGCTCACCTGAAGCCATGTTGATGTTAGGATTTGCAAACCTCCTTGGCAGCTCTCATACAAATAAATCTGTAAACTCTCCCCCATAGGTTTTATCAGAGGCCAGCCCTTCTTTGGAATTTCTGGAGTGAAGCGACTCTTGCAGTTGATTTGGCCCAGGGACTGTGTGTGTGTGTGTGTGTGTGTGTGTGTAGCCCAGATAATGGAATTGTCATAGCGGAGCCATAAAGGCTAAGGCGGAGCAGGAGCTCCCTGGAGTTCCTTCAAAGTTCTTTTGATAACCTGTCCCTCCACTCAGTCTCCCCCCCTGCAGCATTTGAGACCTGTTGGGAAACCTGCTGATTGTAGCATGGTGGAGGTGCCGAAGGGCATTGGGCATTATCAGTCCCACCCAGCCAGGTGTTGCCCGCTCACTCCAAAGGTATTTATGGAGTACCTACTGTGCTTAGCCTCCAGGGCCAGTGAGCAAAGTCCTTGCTGCCATGGAATATCCACTTGGGTAAGGAAGACTGGCCAATAGTTGAGCAGGTAAATTGCATTATGATCAGGGGCTTGGTGTTCTCTTGAATTCCTTTGCATATCTTAGGAAGATAGAGGTGTCTGTGGCACCTGTTGACAATGGCGGTGTGAAGCTGGATTTGGAGCCCAGAGATCTTTGCCCACGGTAGGGTGTAAGCAAGAGCCTGCTGTGATAAGCAGGGTTGAGGTCTGAGAACTTAACTGAATTTCCTCCAATTCAGGGAGAGACATAGCTAGGCAGGAACGGTGCACATGTACCTACAGGTGACACTTTTCTCTTTCCTCTCCTGTGTCACCTTGAGGAATCCAGTGATCATTTGGCCAGTATTTGCCAAGCAGCATGCCCGTGACCTGCTAGCCATTGCTGCGGCACTAGGGATTCAGCAGCGATTACACCACCAGAATGCTCTCCCTCACGGAGCTTATGTTCTAGAGCAGCGGCTATCAACTTTGGAGAAGCATCAGAGCCCTCGGGAAGGCTTGAGGAACACCTGGGTTTGAGCTGTGGGTCAGGGTGGGGGAGTGGGCATTTCCAGTGGGTCCCCAGGTGGCTGGCGTGTGCAGTTACTGTATTGATGTGACAGCTCATTCAATCGTCATAGTAACCTCGGAATGGGCACTGTAGGATCCCGGGATCATTTACAGGTAAAGATACTGAAGGTGGGCAGTAACTTGGTGCTTCTGCCTGAGCTAAGAGGACTAAAGAGAACAGCATCACAGGCAGGCATCGCTCACCTGTGCCCTGCGACTGGAGCAAACCATTGTTCTGTGTTGCTAGCCAGGGTCTGAGTCCTGGCAGAAACCTGTAGGGTTTTCTTGTCTATGAAGGAACAAGGCACAGAGCAGCAAGGAGTCTCCGGCAGGCGGGGGGTGATATTGAAAGCCAGAAGGTCACCCCCCCCTTTGGTAGTCTTTTTCAGACTGAGTTTTGCTATGTAGTTCAGCCTGGTCTTAAACTTTGATTTGTAGCCCTAGCCCAGGCTGGCCTCAGCTTGATGCAGTCCTCCTGTCTCAGCCACCTGGGTGCTGGGATTACAGACATGCGCCACCACACCTGGCCCTTGACTGGACCTCCTTAATTAGAAAGTATAGAATTTACATGTTCCTGGGGCCGGGGAGATGGCTCAGCGGAATAAGCGCTTGCCTGGCAAGCACAAGGGCCTGAGTTCAATCCCCAGTTCTGAAAAAAAAAAAAAAAAAGAATTTACATGTTCCTGCTTCCTGGAGGGAGGGAGGCTGGAGGAAGCTGGCCCCTCTGTTTCTCAGATTGAGCCTGGACCCTGTGCTGAGCTGCCTGTCCCAGGAAAGGTCTCTGGGCCTCTTCAGCCCTGGGAACCTTCCCTACTTCTGTCCTAGGAGCATAAAGAGGGAGATGTGGCATGCAGGCAAATCTGTCCTCCATTGGGGATCCTCAAAAGCCCCCTGCGGAGGCCTTACCAAGTATCCCCTGATTACTACTGAATTTTATAAACCTTGGTCACTTGCTAGTTCTTTGACCTTGGTTAGGTTACTTAAGCCCTCCTGAGCTTCCAGTTCTGCACTAGGGAAATAAGGATTAATTAGAATCTATGACTGGGGTTGGTAAGATTCCACCCATAGACAGTTCTATCTGCAGCCTCTGTCCCAGCCTCCTGAGGACATGTTAGTGCTGCCTGTATGGTTAGAGACTTACTGCTTAATTCCCAAGTTTGGAAGATCAGATTTCTTTTCGTAAGTAAACCTCTTTCTGTTTCTCTGAGAAAAACTTCTCTAGAGAAACTGATTGTACCAAAGAAGCTAGACCGTTTCCAAGTTACGATTTTTGCTAGGCAGAATATTAAAAGCAATCTTACATCTCCAGGAGTTTAAACACAGCTTACAGGACTCCCATTACTGACAAAAAAAAAAAAAAAAAAAAAAAAAAAAAAAAAAAAACAGTACTTCCTGGCAGCTATTGGAGAAAATCTTGGATTTTCTTCATTTCTTTGCTACTCAGTAGGACCTCCAGGGTTTTGTCCTAGAAAAAATGGCTCTTCAAATGTGGCCCTGGAACAGTGTATCGGCTTTACGCATGTCAGACCTACTGAATCAGAAACCCTTGGGGTACAGCCTGGCACTGCATGCCTAACAAACCCTCCAGGTGGCCCATTGCCCCTTTAAGTCCATGAGCCGTTAGCCAATATTTGTAGCCGGAATGACCCAAGAATTGTTTTAGTAGTTGAATGGCAGAAACTGACCAGGATTGCAGAACCTTCTGAGCACCAGTTTATGCAGCAGTTGAAATTGTCCTCATTGGCTTATGGCCATTTGAATATTATCCCTATGCTCTTAATGGCTAAGATAAACCTCAGCAGTCACTTCTTCAGACTCTTACTACCGCCTTATGTCTCCTTTGCATCTGGAATCAGCTCACAGATAAAGTTTAGAAAAGACTTCCCCTTCTCCCTTGCTCCATAACACCATATTAGCTGTTTGAGAAGAGTGTGGTCACCTGCACCTGCTCCATCCTTGGTCCCTGGGTAGCTCAGGGCCTGGGGTACAGTAGGAACACAGGAATGCAGTGCTTTCCTAAGGCAGGGTATCCATAACTCTGTCATAGGGGGTAAGGGCCCCTGGTCCCCTTTCCACAACACAATGGGGAGAAAGAAGAGGTATCTTGGAGAGAAGGGGATAGAAAAAGTTAGTGGTTCCCAACTCTTGCTACATACTGGAATCATCAGCTTCCTAGAAGGCCGTTCTGAAAATACTCATGCAGGGTGAACCCCAGAGATTCTGAGTTAATTGGTCTGCGGCATGTCCTGGGCATACAATTTCTAGAAATCCCTCTTGATTCTGGGGTGCGGCTAGAGGAATGACAGCTGGAGTTAGATGTCTTCCTCCCACTTGTAGAGTTCAAGTGAGATTTTATAAAAGTACCTTGGAAAGGGTACCCATATGAATATCAGGTAGCATTCTAAAATTTATCATTTATATAGTTCTACTTGGAAAAATTGAGATGATTAAAAAAGTGTTAAAATAGTTGCAGAATGTAGAAAAGCAGCTATCTGGGGAGTGTCATTTACTTTACTTTTTGGTAATTTTCCCTCTTTTATGCCTACCTTGGTATTTCCCTCCTGGTGTGTTAGGTATCAAAACCATTTGGGCTCTTTTTTCGCCTGAATGAAAATCTTCAACTCCCATTGCAAGCAGTAATGCATTAGTTTGAGCTGCTTTAGATTTGTTACCTTGGGGGTTGGACCGCCTTTTCATCTACCAAACCTGGTCTTGATTTCATACACTTACCTGAATCCTTGAACCAACCAGAAAGTGGGTGCAAATGCTTTTGCCATTATAGAACATGGACTGTGGACGAGAACTAATACTAGCTTCCCCCTCTTCTTTATTTTTAGCTAACATTTATTAAGATTATAGATTGTGTCAGGCTCTGGGCTATGTTCTTTGAATGCATCACTGAGTTTTATTCTAATAGTAATGGTATGAGGCAAGGACTGTTACCATCTCCATTCTGCTGATGGGAAAGCTGAGGCTTAGCATGTTGAAAACTTCCCTGGCATTGTACAGCTGATGTATGCCAGTCTGACATGCCTACCTCGTCTGCTTCCCTTCAAAGCATCTTTCTCACCACCCCATAGGTCAGGCTGGGGTAGGCTGTCGAGGAGAGCAACCCTGAGTTAGTCCTGGCTGTTGGAACCAGTGCCAAATCATGTGCTGCGTGTTCCTCAGCAGCAGCTTTGCTCAGCTCCTTCCATGCAGGGGAAGGAGCGCTTCTGTCCACGGTGGACAGTTCCATCTCTGCTGCACCTTTGCTAGATTCTGTTCTGCTCAGTGGAGCTCAGTCTCTATACTTTAGGATGAAAGATTTAGTAAGAAACAAATTTCCTTCTAATGCTTTGGACCTGAATAGCCTATGGGCTTAGTATAGTGTCTTAGTTACTTTTCTCTTGTTGGGACAAAATATCCAACTTTCCTTAGATGACCCACATTCCTGGTTTCTCCAAACTTCTGGAGTTTCCACTGCACTTCAGACTTTTCACTCGCAGCTTCACACACTGCCCTTCCAGGTGTGCACTACCTGGACGCCCAGGCCTTCTTCTGAAATCTGGATGGAAGCCTTGTTAATCTCAGAGCTCTTGCATTCTGCATGTGCCCAAAACCAACGCTACATGGATGATGCCCAGGTCTGCTTCTTTATTTTTAGCTAACATTTATTAAGATTATAGGTCATAGGGCCGGGGAGATGGCTCAGTGGAATAAGCGCTTC
>NW_004524661.1:5990564-6062884 GCF_000260255.1 Octodon degus | reverse complement strand
AAAAAAAAAAAAAAGAAAGAAAGAAAGAAAGAAAGAAAAAAGATTATAGGTCATGTCAGGCTCTGGGCTATGTTCTTTGAATGCATCACCCAGTTTAATTCTAATAGCAATGGTACAAGGCAAGGACTGTTGCCATCTCCATTCTGTTAATGAGAATGCTTGACCCTTACAGCCAAGAGAGAAGGCTGTAAGGGTCAAGTGCCTGGATCACTGAGCACTCTGACCCTGATTCCAAGGAACTGATTCTCTATGCAGCCACCATTCTGGACCGCGGCACTCTATAGTTTTCTCCTCAAAGCAAAGTCTTTCACTTTTGCAGTTTTAAGTCTGCAAAGGGTGGAGACTTGTTGCTTCTCATGATGCCCTCAGGCCATCTTTTCTTTCTCAGCAATGAAGATCTTCTCAGCACTAGCTTTGCAGTCCACAGCTTTATTAGATGTGCAGTCCACAGCTTTATTTCCTTTCTGGCAAAACTTGCAACATTTTAAATCATCCTGCTGGGTTCTTTGCTCTTGATTCATAACATAAATCTGACTAAAAGCCCCCAACAATAGCCATGCAACTGCCTCAACATTGTACTGCCTCGAAATTTCTATTACCGAATTGATCAGTCCATTGTGCTTTATCTTAGTATCAGGCAGTCTCTGGACATGGGCAAAATGCAGACAAACTTTCTGCCGAGCCATAACACGTCATCTGGAGTCCAGAAGCCAATGTAGTCCTTCTTCCCAGTAGAAACCTCCCCAGCCTGTACTTTACAGGCAGATTTTTATCCACCATCTGGTGTTCTGAGCTCTTACCAGAATCCCCCATATAGAACAGCAAAAAGCACGCCAGTGCTTCTCTTTCAGGAGACATCTGTGAATCTTTCCTATCTTTTCTCATAGGCCACTCCCAAAAACTCTTGAACTAGGTATGGTCAGGTATAGTAACAGCGATGACCCCACTTTTTGGTACCAAATTCTATCTTGGTCATTTTTCTCACATGGTTGGGATAAAATACCCAACACCCCAAATTAAGGAAGGAAAGATTTAGCTCCCAGTTTGCAGAGGTTTCAGTCCATACATAGTTGGCTCCAAGGTAGAGGGGTACATAGTAAAGGGCAGCAGTTCATGGCTGTGGAAATCAGCAAGAGCAGAGAGGGAGGGCAGTGGCAGCATAGGACAGCCCTCTCTCCCTTATATTGCATTCAGGCTATCTGCCTCAGGGCCAGTGTAGCACTCATACTCATAATCCCAGCAGCTTTCACATCCATAATCCCAACATTGTATACTGAATTAATCACCAACTCTAGAAGCCTACAGCCCCATGACTGCATGTGGCACTGTGGGGACAACTGTCCTTCTGGATATTGGTTCTGAGTTTACTAGAAGTCAAGTGGGTCGTCTCAGGATGAGGTTTGCTGGGCAGGAAGTGCCCTAGCCACACATGGATCGCCTATCCTGTCTGCTCCATGTCTGAAGAATTCAGTAACCTATGTGTGGTTTGTTCCTAGAGGAACCATACAAGGGATGGGGTACAACGGCAGACAAAGACTGACAGGGTCCCACATGGAGCTTACAAGTAATAACATATGAACAAAATAATTTCAGACTAGGTCAACAAAAAGGGCAGTGCATTAGGAAATAGCAGGCCTTGCAAGTGACACCAGAGGTTAAAATATAAAGTAGGTTCTGTAGGGAGAAGACTGAGTTTGTTTTAGCTTTAAATCACCTCTCTGCCTTGATGTTTGTATATGTGGTGGTAGGGATTAAATTTAGGGCTTTTGCTTTGAACTTTCTACTGAGCTACCTTCCCACCCTATTTATTTACTTACGTAGAGAAACGGTCTCATTAACTATTTCCTTGCAGTAGGGGTTGAACCAAGGAACTCTCACACATGCTGGACAAGTAAACCAGCAGTGGAGTCCTTCCCAGCAGAAACCTCCCCATCCTGGTCTTTACAGGCAGGATTTCTATCAGCCTTCTGGTCTTCTGAGCTCTGACCAGACTCTCCGATACAGAACAGCTGAAAGTGTGCTAGTGCTTCTCTTTCAGGTGACATCTCTGAACCTTTCCTATCTTCTCATAAAGCCACTCCCAAAGTCCCAAGCCTTTTTATTTATTTTGACACAGGGTCTTGCCAGGTTGACCAGGCTGAACTCAAACTTGTGATTCTTTAGCCCCAGCCTCTGAAGTAGCTGGGATCACAGGTGTATATGCCATGCCTGGCTTACCTCATAGCATTTGAAGATCCAAAAGGCTCTCTTGGGCTGGAGGTGTAGTTGGTGGTAGAGCACCTGCTTAGCCTGTGTGAGGCCCCAGGTTCCATCCCAGCCATACCACCTCATCTCCAAACCTAGATACGTGCCCCTGTATATTTTGGTGTATTGTATTTTGATGTGATTTCAAACATACAGGAAGATTGGAAAACTAATACAATTCCCATACACCTTTTATGTAAATTGGCCACTTTATATGTCTTTCTCTCTTGCTTTATATTGTTTATGTCTCTCTAAATAATGTCCAGCTGAAATGCTTGGGACCACATTTGTTTTATATTTTGGGTGTTTTCAGAATTTTGGTGTTACAGTTTGGAGCTTGAACGTTCCCCAAAGCCCAGGTGCTAAAGGTTGGTCACCAGTCTGGGATATCGTTGAGGGTGACGGAACCTTTGGGGTGCAGGCCCTGGGCTGAAGTTAGGTGCCAGGAGGGCTGCTTTCAAAGACAATGTTGCTATCCTGGTCCATTCCTCTGTCTCTTCACCTGCCTGGGTTAATGGCAGCTCCAAAATTTGTCCTGCCGTGGAGTGAGTAGCGTAGTCATGCAGTAGACTCCCGGCCAGCACCTTCTCCCTCACCACGGACCCCAAGATGGCAGAATCCACCAGCGATGGACTGAAGCCTCTTAACTGTGAGCCACAATAAACCTGTTCCCTTTCCTGGTGAGGAGCTCAGATATTTTGTCATGGTCACACAAAGCTGACTAACATGTTGGGAATATTTACAGATGCATAATAAGGTATCTTGGGAATAGGACCCAAGTCCAAACACGAAGTTCATATATATATGAATGAACTTCATGTTTGGACGGGGTTGAAAGTTATCTTACACAGAGTTACAAAATTTGAGGTATTTTTGTGCATGAAGCCAGTGTGTACATATAACACATGTCTGTATTCTTAGCACTCTAGGATGCTGAGACAGGAGGACCACTAGCTGGACTCTAGTCTGGGTAACTTAGCAACCTAGCCAGACCTCTCTATATTTAAAAAGGGCAGGATGGAGCTGTGTCTCAGTGTGAAGGCTTGGGTTCAGTCCCCAGTACTGCTAAAATAAATACATCAATAGTACGTGAAATGAAGCTGCGTGGCATGGGATTTTCCACTTGTTTTGGTAGTGGCAAATACTCAAAAAGTTTCAGAATTTGGAGTATTTCAGGTTTCAGATGTTCACGACTGTAATGTATCTAAAAGCATTTTATTTCAAAGTAATTTAGGGACATGTCTTTTTTGCCACAAAATACTCAGCTGTGTATTTCTTAAGAGACAGGAACAGCCTCTTGCATAACCGCACTGTTTCATGCACCTTCTATTCTATAATGTAAAATACTCTATACTGTGGCTGGCACCCTTATAGGTGCTAATGATAGCTAATGTGGTCACTGAGTTTTCTGCACTGATCCTCTACTTCAGATCTTCTACCTGAATCAGTGTCAGTTCGAAAGCATGCCCTGTGCCTTGCCTTTCTCCCAGCAAGGTCAGGTTTCTTGGACCCGGGTGTATACACTGACACCCATCACCAGGCACCAGACAGAGCAGGTAGTGCCCTTGGGCCGCTGAGGCCCTCCCTCATCAATCCTGTCTGCCCTTGCTGCTGGCTGGAAGAAATCTGCTATAGGAGTTGTCTGTCTGGTCTAGAGAAACAGAGACCTGGGCAGAATGCAGGTAGCAAGCAGAAGCTCCTGGGCCGTCTAGCAGGTCTGAGGAATCTAAGGAAAGGACTAGCGGCCCCCAGCCCTTGGCCAGTAGGACCTGCAGCTGGAAGGTGGTGAGCAGCTGAGGCACCAGTGCCCCTGCCCCTCCCTCCATTTTTTTCCCACCTGGCCACACAGGTCATGCTTTCTGCCACCTCCTGGAGCTTCTGTTCATGAATCAGTTCTGCCTCTGACTGCTGTGAGACCTTGGGCCAGTGACTGAACTTCTTTGAGCCTCAGTTTCCTTGAGCTGTGTAAATAAGGCTCAAAGTAATAAAATAAGGGCCAAGATTTTACTGCATTGTGCTAAATGTTTTAAATTTATTAGCTCAACTGCCAGCCTTCTAAAAGAGGGGCTGTTACTGTCCTCGTTTAGAGATGAGGAAGTGGAGTGACATGGACCTAACCCTAAGATCACACAGCTAAAAAGTGACAAAACTGGAGCTTACAGTCAAGTTGTCCAGCTTCAGAGTTTATATTCTTTTACTTTTATTTATTCATTTATTTATTTTTGTGCCCGGCTCAGCCCGCCCTAGGGATGGGGCTGGCGCAGCGGGTGGTGCTGAGGATCTCACTACGGTCCCTGCCTTTGCCTAAGCAGGCGCTGTAGTCTGCTGAGCTATCTGGCCGGCCCCCAGAGTTTATACTCTTAAACTAGCCTCTCCTTTGAATGGTACAGTGAGAACCAAGCATGATTTATCTCCTTTAAGGGCAGAGAACAAGTCTCATAATAAATACTCAAAGATGAACCAGGTGTGGTGGTGCACACCTGTAATCCCACCATTCAGGTGGCTGAGGCTAACCAAACTACATAGCAAGAGCCTGTGTCAAAAAACAAAACAACGGGGCTGGAGAGATGGCTCAGTGGTCTAAGGCACCTACTTAGAACAAGCTTGGCAAAGCATCAGGGACCGCGGTTCAATCCCCCAGCACCACATGCCAGCCAGCCCCACCCCCTGGTGGGCTGAGCTGGCCACACACACCACACTCTCTCTCTCTCTCTCTCTCTCTCTCTCTCTCTCTCTCTCTCTCTCTCTCTCTCTCTCTCTCTCAAATAAATAAAAATAAAAAAAAATAAAAAAAAAAATAAAAAAAAACAAAACAACAAAAACCCCAAAAGAACAAAAAAAACTATTAAAAAATGTTAGTGATTATTGCAGCCGTACAGCATCAGCTTGCAGGTGACCCAGATAGAGTGCAGACTTTGCTCGTTTCAGGAATAGCAACTAAGGAGAGATGCTGAACTGGAAAGATCACAGCGTCCGCCTTGAACTGGACTCACCTGGTACAGGAAACGGCAGGGGTCAGGAGCCGTGTGGCCCCAGCTGTGGCAGCTGCTGACTCAGGAGAGGTGACAGGCAGTTGGCATCCCTAGAATTCTTTGTCAAAACCTCGAGAGTGAATTGTTCCAAGTTCTCCTGGCTGTGAACAGGGCCTGCCAGTTACCGCCTCCCTGAGCGCACACATGTTCTGTTCCTATCCCCGACTCTGCCCTCATCTCCTTGTGGTGAACTCCTGTTCATTTATGTGACGCCTACCCACTTGCTACTTGAAGGTTAAGCCCCTCAGCGGCTCGTGGGAGGTGCGGCACCTCAGGCTATACCCCAGCCCCACTGAATCTAACTGCACATTAAGTGTGAATTTTCATTTTCAATCATGTGGATGTTAGAATTTGATTCCACTGATTGTTCCACACTTCTGACTGGAGCTATGGTTTTGCTGGCTACCTGTGCCTGCTACTAGTTCTGGTCGAGAGTGCGCCTCATATCTGAGGTATCACTGAGAAGTAGGTTTTTATAGCCAGTTATAAATGCTATCTAGCGAAAGGAGCTTCTTAGCTCATTCCCAGAGCCCAGCCTGGGATAAGGGGTGGCCGCTGGGTGGGGCAGAGGAACTCATGATAGAGGCTCATGGGCCGAGAAAGTGCAAGGTTGGAGGGCCACAGTGTATCACTTGGCAGAGTTCAATGCTGAAGGTCAGAGAGGACTTGGGCTGCCATGGAAGTCTAGCAGGGCTGTAGAACGTGGTATCTGAGGGCTGACAGCCAGTCAGGTGGGCATCCTTGGAGAGGGTGGTGCTTGTGGATGCCTAGAAGTCGTAAAGAGGTAGCAGGCAGATAAGAAAGATAATATTCTAGTTCTCAGACAATGGGTAGGAACAAGACAGGAGCACATGAAAGTCCCCAGTGGGTCTTCCAGGCGGGGAACCGAACCAAAGAAATATGTGGCGGAGGCTTAGCAGGAGTGATGCTCTGGGCCGGCCAGGGCTCCGGCTGGTTGAGTGGGGCTCTTGTGTTTAAACCCAAAGTCTGGAGGCCCAGGGAAGGCCTGTCTTTTCTGGCTTGAGAGTGTCAAGTGAGTGGTGTCAGGCTGGCGGCTTTTCCTTATAGGGCTAGGACACTGTCCTCAGCTGTCTAGTTCACCTGTGAACCGCGTTTCAGCATAAGCACGGACCTTGCCCCAGCATATTCCTGAGATAGCAGCAGCCAGCCCGCTGGCTGGGTTCCCCCGCAGGACAGCCCGCCGCCCATGTGAGTGAGCTGCTGACGCTCACCCTGGGTTCATTGCCAGTTTGTTTGGTGTGTGTATGTATGTCTGTGTAGCATAGCTGAAGAACGAGTCACGGGTGAGCTGTCCAAAGTCCTTCTGAGGACATTCCAGGAAGACCAATGTCTTGGCAGAGCCCCAGATAACCCCCTTCCTGTTTTTTTTTTTTTTTTTTAAGAAGTTGTTTCTCAGAATGTGCCCCAGATGTCCTTTACAAGACTTGCACCCACCCCCCGATGGTGGAGAATGTGAATGCCTAGGCCCCCACTTTAAGCCAGTGGAAATGGAATCTTGGGAAGCTATCAGCTAGCTGCAGTGCTACGCTGCACCTGAGAACTGCTCCATGCCATGTTGCATGAAACTTCTGTGCTTGAACTGTGTGTACCCCCTGCCTGTTGCAGCTCCTTCCCTGTCCCCTGTGCCTGGTGAGGTCAGCTGAAGAGCCCCTGCTTCTGGTGCCTTCCTTGCTTTCAGCATCCCAGCTTGTTTGGTATCCACTTGAGTCCTCTGGACGTAGATCATTTTTTTTTAAAACATCATCTGATGGCTGCCTTCAGTGGTGAAGCACTCTGCCAGGTCTTCCCCAGACTCGGCACAAAGTTCGTTGTGAACTGAGTGTTAATAAGTGAGTGGATAAAAAGAACCCATCTTCATTATTGGTTGGAATGTAAACTAGTGTGACCACCATGGAAATCAGTGTGGAGATTCCTCACAAAAAACTAGACATAGAGATCCCGTGTGACCCAGGTCTTCCCCTTCTAGGTATCTCCCCCAAAGAATTAAGGCCATTATACCTCAGTAATTCATGCATGCGTGTGTTTATAGAACCACAGTCTATAGCAACTAAATCTTGGAAGCAGCCTGTATGTCCATCAACAGATGGCTGGATGAAGAAAATGTGATAGTTATACCCAATGGGGTACTACTCCATGAAGGATAAAGTTGAGTCATTTGTAGGAAAATAGATGCATCCTGAGACCATAATTTTAAGTGAAATAAATCAGAAACAGCTTAAATATGTCATGGTTTCTCTTATGTGACAGACCCAATGTGTAAGTAAATTAGAGAGCAAAGTAAAAGAGAGATAATAGCAAACAGGGAGATAGCTCTTTGGCCAAAGGGAAGGTGACCAAGAAAGAGGTGAGAGGGAGGGAAAGCGGGGGAGGGGGCTGAAGAAAGAAGAAGAGCTGCGTAGCTATACTGACTCCCTCTGATGAATGTAATTATTAGGCACTGCAAACATGTGCTAATAAAACTTTTAAAAAATAAATGAGTGGCTACAAGTAAAAAGGGTAGAGGGGAGGCATGGCCATTTCCTATTAGCAGGCTGCAACCTCTTACTCCTGGGGGGATGGAGCACTGAGGACTCAGCCCAGGAGAGCAGAGTGAAGGTGGCCACTTATGCACTCCGCAATAGGCTCGGAACCCTCCTGGGTTTCAGAGAAGCAGCAAGCATTGGCTGTGTTTTAGGCAGTGGGGTAGAACTGTCCGCCTTGGTCGAGTTTGCATCCAGAGAGATGTTAGAGCCGGGTTTTAGAGCCAAGGAGAGCTGAAAGCAACACCTGGAAGAAGCCGCAGCCTGTCTCTTGGGGGCAAGGAGTCCCCATGAAGACCCCTTCCTGTCTCTGTGTTTCACAACGGTTCCATAGCTTGAGATCCAGCCTGCTATCATAAAGGAGAATAAAGACTAAAGGATACTTTTCCAGACCCGGGCCTGACCCCAAACCAGGGCAGCTAGAATGCTCAGCCTTCCTCCAACTTTCCAGGCAGGAGGAGCGAAAGAATGGAGCTACTGGACCATGAAACGCCCGAGAGTCCTTTCCCCAGCATTTCTCAGAACTTGCTACTGTGATTCCCTGTGTGAGGCTCGCAATTGCCATTTGCCAAACTGGTAACTGTTGACCCAACAGAAATCAAACACATACCAGAAGTTCTAGACAGACTGCCTTAATCGTGTTGGTGGAGGGAAAGCCAGGTGCCTGTAATGGGAAGCATGCTGCCCATCACCTACCTCTGAGGAGCAGAAGACATTTCCTTGTTCTTAACCGCTTGCACACCAGAAACCTGCTTTCCCAGCCAGGCGATGCCCTTAAGTTTGCCAGCAGACTCATGTGGGTGGCAGGCAGGCTGGGGGCAGGGCCTCTAGGGTCCACCCATGCTGCTGTGATCACAGAGGACCCAGCCGAGGAGGCCAGGGTGAGAAGGCTTGGGCTGCATTACAGGCAGCAGGGCAGAGCTTTGGGGCACAGAGTGCCCACTAACTGCTTCCTGAATGGAGCTTGGAAAGGCAGGCACGGCGTCTGGGCTATATCAGAAGCCCTCTGACATTCGCTGTGATTCTGTGGAGTTGGGTTTCGTAAGATGTTAAGCAACTAGAAAGTTTCTTTTCATGCTTTTTTCTCTTTTTAAAAATGAGGATGTGTTTCTGCATCTACTCCCTGTCCCTTCTCTTGCTCCCAAATGACATAAACAAAAGTACCATTTGATCACAATTTCACGTTCCAAAAAATAAGAAAGCGATGATGCAGTTCAAAAATCTTGTTAGATATAGAAATTCTCAGCTGGAGATAGTGATGGCTGCTACTTATGGAGGGATTTTACATACCTTTGTCTTTGCACTATCCCTCACCTTCCAGCTGAGGCTCAGAGAGGTTTAGGAACTTAAGGGCACACAGTAAGGTGGAGAGAGGGGGCTGGTTTCAGTGCAGGGTTTTCCGACTCCGCAGCCCGTGTCTTCTCAGCTGCCTCCTCTCCTTGTGGGAGTTGGCATGTGTGGCTGTAACATCACTAAATCTCACTTGAGTTCTCTACATCTTGTGGGAGCATTTGTCTGCATGTCCTGGTTTAAGAATTAGTCAAGCTTTCGCCTTCTCCAGGGTGCAGTAGCCGGAATTTGGACATTGGAGGAAGTTCCTGCCTTCTTACTGGGTCCAACAGCCAGGACTCACAGACCAGCACTGGAGCACTGTGAGGACAGGGGAGGCCCAGGAGCGACAGTGGGACTGACGGAAGGCCCGGCCCAGGGAGCTCCCCACCTGCAGTTCCTCGCCTGTACCCCTCCTTGCCTCCTGCCCTTTTAGCTCCTTATTAGTGCAGAGGCCCCTCTGCTTCCCTGTCCCCAGGCTCCTGGCTCCCTAGAGAGACAGGAAGTCGGGATTGTGTGGGAAGGGAAGGCTGTGCAGGGTGGCAGTCTGGATGCCACTGCTAATGTCCCGAATGGCCACATTTGATTACAAAGCACTGCCTACTTTTGGGAGGGATCATCCATCCAGGGCTGCTTAGCAGAGTGGTTCAGTCGCCAGTGACATCAGTAACATCGTGCAAACCCTCACTCATTTCTCCATCGATGAGAATGCGAACCTGAGCAGGCCAAGGCCTGGTGCGCTGAATGATCCGGCTTTCCTTGTACAACCCCGGTGTTGATTGGCCCTGTGTTCTGTGGTCTCTGACAAAGGATTTTTTTTTAAACTTTCTGTTTCAAAATCAGCAGTTTCAGCCTGGGGATCAGCACTTTGCACTGGAATGCAGACCACGAAAGGCCGAAGCACTTGCATCTGCTTGCAGATGTTTTTAGGAGCCCCTAAGTGTTTAAGATTGCTATGCAGGATAATTCCTCTTGTAATGACAATAAGAAGGGCACCACAGCTTATCACAGACACTTTTCTGTTACTTTTTAAAAAGTTATTTTGTGTTAAAATAGACAATGGGAAATCTGCCATTTTAAAAATCTCTCTCTCTCTCTCTCTCTCTCTCTCTCTCTCTCTCTCTCTCTCTTTCTTTCTTTCCAGGGTCTCACTAGGCAGCTCAGACTCCTAGTAATCCTCCTGTTTTCAGCCTTCGCAGCGCTGGGATTACAGGCATGTGCCGCCACGCCTGGACTTGGTTGCGGCTCAGCGTGCCCAGGGCAGGGCTGGCGCAGTGTGTGGTGCCAGGGATCAAACCCCAGTCTTTGCGCTTACATAAGCAGGCGCTTAGTCCTCTAAGCTATCTCACTGACCCTTAAAAACCATTTTTAATGGTACAGTTTAGTAGCATTAAGTGCATTCACCAGTGTTGCAGCTGCCGCTGTTGCCTGCTTCCAGAACTCTTCATCTTGCAAAACTGAGGCTGTGGGTCTTGGCTTGCTGCTTGTAGCTCTGTATAAGGGCATTGGTTAACATATGGGAGACCCTGGATTCCATCTCTAGGACCACAAAACAAAACTGAAACTCTGAACCCATAAGCTACAACTCCCTGACTATTACTGCTTTATAGTCTGGCTGTATGAATTTGACTGCAAAGGGATATCATGTAAGTGGAGTCATACAGCTTTTGTCTCTTGGCAACTGGCTATCCCTTAGCAAGGGTCCTCCAAGGTCATCCGCATGTTAGCCTTGTCAGAATTTCCTTCCTTCTGTATTTATTTATTTTTATTTTTTTAAATTTTTATCTTTTGGTACTGGCAATCAAACTCAGGACCTTGTGCTTGCCTGGCAGGTGCTGGGCTGGCGAGGTACACTTCCAGCCCTTCTGTCTCCAGATTTGCAGAATTTTCCATTTGATCTGTAGCCCACATTTCATTTCCCCATTAGTCAGTGAGTACCTGGGTTGCACGCACCCTTTCTTATAGTGAATAATGCCATGAACAGAGGTGTACTAATATTTGTGTCATTGCTTCTAATTGTTTTGTTTTTTGAGGCAGGGTTTCACCCTATAGTCTAAGTTGGTCTTGAACCCTCTAGGTAGACCATCCTGGGCTTGACATCCCAATCCTTCTACTTCAGCCTCCTGAGTAGGGGGAATTTTAGGAATCTAAAACCATGCCCAGCTTCTGCTTCCAGTGAACATTTGCAGAGCTGGCAGCTAGGAAATGGAATGAGGCCTGGAGAGAGTGGAAAGGCTGAGCTCTGGTCCCTTCAACAGGTAACTCCTGGAATAAACAGCCATCTGGTAGTGAACAACTTCTTACTACTTTAAATTAAGACCATTAGCTAAGACTTTATGCTGTGACACATATCCTGTTGGTCCAGGCAACCGCGTTACATTTGGACTTCGGTATAGTGTCTGGTACAGAAGGATATCATTCTCGTCCCTGTCACTGGGGTAGATTCTAAGAGCCTCAGAAGGACCCTGGGTTACAGCTTCCTCTGTGTATGTCACAGCAGGATTGCACCTCAATTATTCTGTCCTGGGGCAGCTGTCATAGTGAGAGCAGCCCCGCTTCTTTAGAGCCTCAGTGTCCTTAGAAGGTTCAAGAGCAGGTAGACTGCCTTGCCCCAGTGTCTTTTTTGTTTTTGAGACAGAGCCTCACCATGTTGCTAAGTTGCCCGAGCTGTACTCAAATGTACCATCCTGGGCCGGGGAGATGGCTCAGCAGAATAAGCACTTCCCTGGCAAGCGCAAGGGCATGAGTTCAGTCCCCAGTTCCGCAAAAAAAAAAAAAAAAATCCTTCTGCCTCAGACTCTGAGAGTCCTGGGATTGCAGGTGTGTGCAATATGCTGGGTTTCTCTCAGTTTTAATTTTGAGTGTGGTAGGTAGGTTCTGATAAGTAAAATCTTCATGAACAGAATTGTTGTGGTCTTCAATTTGAAGAATGCAGAGGGGTCCTGCAACCCAAATCACCAGGGTCTTAACTCCCCAAGCTATAGAATGAAAGCTGATGTAGGTAACATGTTGACAGCCAGCCTCTGTTGTGCCACAGCGAAGACTTCATTTGCAGAAATAAGCAATGGACAAAGTTGGCCAGTAGGCTGTGCTTTCCTACCTGCTCCTCTAAGTGACAGGCTTCAAGGAGCCGCAGCTGTCTTGTCGCGTGCTTGATCCTCAACACTTAGCGGGGCACCTGCTGCTTAGTAGATGCTTAGTGATTTTATTAGAAGTAATGTTGAGCTATGGTACTATGAGGAAAGTATGCTAGTGGCTTAACCTCAGGAGAGATATTAATTTTTGCCACATTAAAAAGAGATTGAAAAGCCAGGCTTGATGGCACATGACTGTAATCCCAGCACTTGGGAGGCTGTCAGAAGGATTGTTGCAAGCTTAAGACCAGCGTGGTTTATAAAGTGAGACCCTGTCTCAAAAGAAAACAACAACAACAGCAAAAATAGTAAAGGACAGCAGTTCTACCCAGTATTGGCTTTGTAGTGTTAGCAGGGACCAGGGTCCCTATGCCTTTTTGTTTTTGGGTTCTAGGAATGAGTTCAGAACCTTCCCACAGAGCTGCATCCCAAACCCTTTCTATTTTTTCTTTTGAGACAAGTCACTTAGTGTTAAGTCACTGAGTTGCCCAGGTTGGGTTTGAGCTTGTAATTGTTCTGCCTCAGCCTCCCAGAGCAGAGCACTGGGATGACAGGCGTGTGTCACCACATCCAGCTCCCTGTCATTCTGCTGTATGTTCTACATGTGTAATTTCCATTCTAAAACTCACCTTCCAATCTTACAAAGCTTAAAAACAAACCTCAAGAGGATTAAGCTGATTAGTCAATAAGGGAACTGCCTATTAGGACAAAACTAAGCATTCTTTAAAGAAAGAACGGAGTCCAGATTCTCATCAGTTTAGCACTTGCAGTACATTCAACGTACAGTAGACAATGTACTGGACTTACAAAGAAAAACAGTCAATTGAAACAGACCTGGCGATGGCAGAGATGTTGGAGCTACTTGAAAAGGACATAAAATAAGGTATTATGGATATACTTAAGGATTTAAAGGACGCAAAAAGAAGCAGGAAAGATAAAGAAAAATGACCAAGTAAGCAGCTCAGTGCTCCCTGGGTTCCATGCCCCCAGTGCTGCCCCAAAAGGTGTGTGTGCTGGGGGGAACAGGAGGAGAAAGGAGGAGAATGACCACCAGGGTTCTAAAAGCGTAGACACCTGATAGCTGAGTTCAAATGTGTGAATTAGTGCAGGCTCAGACCTGGTAGAGCCAGCTTCGCTGATCCTCCCTGGGGGAGGGCTGTGGGCACATTTCCTCATTCCAAGCCCATCTCCTGAGTCACAGACAAGGACAGGAGCAGGCAGGAGTGAGCTGCACTGTAGGCTTCGGGGCTCAGACCACCTGCCTTCCTGTGGCAGAGTCTGCAGGCCCTGAGGGGCTCAACAGAACCTTCCCAGTGCTGACCAGGAGGGCTCCACCCTGAGCCCTTCCTGCCAGGGAGAGTTTTCTGGAAACTTCCAACCTCACCTGGGATGCTGGCCAGAACTTGAGGCCATGTTTGCTGACGCTGGAGAAAGCTGGGGTCCTGGAGATGTGGGTGGAGCCTCTGTTGGTCACCAGGAATTCTGGGTGTCCTAGGGCCCTAGAGAAGGTGGCAGGCTAGCTCCTGCTCTTCACATACTGAAAGGGACCAAGTCAGCACCAGTAGGGCGAAACAACTTTTTAATAATGAAGAGGGAGGGCCAGCCAAATAGCTAGGGCCAGCCAAATAGCTCAGCAGATTAAAGCACCTGCAAGCAGACACAGGGGCCAGGAGTTCGATCCTTGGGCCTACCTTGCTGGCCCCATGCCTGGGGCACACTGAGACAGCTATTGAGACTGAGCGTGGTGGCGCACACCTGTAATCCCAGCTCTTGGGAGGCTGTAAACAGGCGGATCACTACAAGTCCAATCTAGTAGTGAGACCCTGAGCACCCTGTAGATAGACCCTTCCCTAAAACACACACACACACACACACACACACACACACACAAATAATAATAATAATAATGAAGAGGGGGCAGCGGACTAAAGTGCCTGCTTAGAGGGTTCCATCCCTGGTGTGCCCCCCCCCATGCTGAGTCAGCCATTGAGACTGGGCGTGGCGGTGCACGCCTGTAATCCCACACTTGGGAGGCTGAAAACAGGAAAATCACTACAAGTCCAGTCTATATAGTGAGACCCTGTAGACCTTACCCTAAATTCATAAAAAATAGTATAATAATGAAGAGAAGGAGGCGGCAGTTCCCAGAGAGGGCGTGCTGGGCAGTGCAGCACGGCATGGCCGGGTACTCAGGCAGCACTGCTTGCCCTTCTGACCGCAGGAGCAGTGCTTCCTCCCTCCTGTTTGTTTCTGCTTCCCTTCTCCATCCTTTTTCCCTCCCCCTTCCACCACTCCCTCTCTCCTCTATTCCTTCCTCCCCTTCTAAAAAATGATAGTAAAATAAAATTTATCACTGGAGCCAGGCATGGTGGCGCATGGGTTAATTTCAGCTGCGTGAGAGGCGGAGGCAGGAAGGCTGCACGTTTCATGATCCCCACTTGAGCAACTTAGTGACAAATAAAAGCGCTAGGGTGGGGGGATGTAGTGGTAGAGCGTTTGCCTAGCACGCTTGAGGCTCTGGGTTCAATCGTGAGTACCACGTACACCCTCCGGTTAACTGCGTGAACCATTTGAAGAGTGTAGTTTCTTGGCACAAGCTATAGAGTGTACAGCTATTGCCGCCGTACATCTCCTTTCATCTTGACCCCACTTTTAGTAGCTCCCAATCTGCTCTCTGGCTCTAGGAATTGGACAACTCTAGGTATTTCATGTAAGGAAAGTGACACAGTATTTGACCTTTTGTATCTGGCTTATTTCGCTGAACTCAGTGTTGTCAAGGTCCATCCATGCTGTAGCCTATGTCAGAATTTCCTTCCGTGTGTGTGTGTGTGTGTGTGTGTGTGTGTGTGTGTTGGGGGTTTACTGGGGATTGAACCCAGAACTTTCATGCCGTGCTGAGCTGTATAACCAGCCATTTATTTATTTATTTGTACCACGCATATTTGCAGTATAGAATGTTTACTCTTAACAGGACTTGGTACATGTGTATAATACAGTGTAACTCTTTAATATTTTATTTAGAGACAGGGTCTCACTAAATCTCTATGCTGTACAGGCTGAGTTTGACTTGGCGATTGACTGCTCTGCCTCCCAGAGTGCTGAGCTCACAGGTGTGTGCTGCCACACCTGGCCAGAATTTTCTTCCTTTTCCTGGCTGCATAATAAATGTGCCATTGTAT
Source organism: Octodon degus (assembly GCF_000260255.1). Lineage (NCBI taxonomy): Eukaryota > Metazoa > Chordata > Mammalia > Rodentia > Octodontidae > Octodon > Octodon degus. The sequence goes on along the minus strand of NW_004524661.1, from coordinate 6,047,426 downwards.
ATTTATATCCCATTTCGTTCTTCCATTCATCCGTGGATGTGCAGTTGGGTGGCTCCCATCCTTGGACTCTGTGAACAGTGCTGCTGTGGAGATGGGTGTGCAACAGTGGTTTCTTTTTATTTCAAGGTAATGATGTGAACGTGGGGATAGGAGTTAGTGGCTCAAGCCACTGGCATGACAGTATTCTTTCAGATTTGTAGAGATCTGGAACAAATGTAAATACCTGAGAAAGTTTAGGTTTTGCATATCTGTGCTTGTAAAGAGACGGAGCTGCCAAGAACTTTAGGTGGTTGAGGTCTTTTGACTCTAGGCTTGCTTTGCTATGGCTTTTGGCTAAGTGAAAGTGACCTTTCTTGCTTAGGTTGTTGTGATCAGCTGATAGGAGGACCAGACTCCAAGGTCCAGCAGTCTCTGGTTGCAGCTGTTAAAATTTTCTTCTGCAGTGCTTTCCAGAGCAAACTACCCCGCTTCTCAGAAACTTCCTGTGATCCTTCAGTGCCCATGGAATAGAAACTTCATAGCACAAGTTAGGTTCCCCACTGGCCTTCCCAAGTCTCCTTTCTCCATCCTTGGTTCAGAGATTGGTTCCTTGGTTTACCATGTGACCTCACGTGTGTGTTCTGGTATCAATTCACTTTGTTCAAGGACTTACCCAGCAAGAGCAGGAATGTTCATGGTTGGAAGAGCTTTACCAGCTAGGGTCTCCTTCATTCTTTCCTGAAACCTAGTGAAGTAAATTGCTTTATCCCTAGTTGATAAGTTAGAAATGGGGCTTCAGAGAATGAGAGAAATAGATTTGTAATTATGGTCCTTCCTTCAAACTGAGAGGCAGAACCAAGCTGTTCCTCCAGGTAACACCGTGGCTTTAGGAGATCGCTGGCAGCTGGAGGCAGCAAGAATGAAGGCCTAGGGATGTTGGATGTGCGCTCTTTCTGTAAGTAAAGGAAGTGGCTTTGCTGGGGCTGATTGTGATTGAAGAGCCTCAAATAGCCAGCGCTTGTAGATGTTTGCTTAAATGAAAGCCCTAGTGTAAATTGGTATGATGATGCGTTTAATTAGCTGCTTCTCCCTCCTTTGGAAGGGGATATAGTGCTAAACTGGAAGGCCTGATGCAGGGAACATGCTTCCCACTCTGTAGAGCACTCAGGCAGGAGGAAAACCCTTCCTAAGGTTAGTTGCCTTCCTGCTGACAAATTTAGAACAGGTGGCTGGAGCTGTCAGGAAGTAAAAGTGAGCGGGTGTGTTCTCTCCTGTACTCCACCTAAGTGCTGTGCCTGCAGAGGACAGTGGCTCGGATGCCTGCAGAGGGTTCAGTATGGTACTCAGTGTCTGCCAGCCCACAGAAAGCTGAGCTGGGCCTCCCACAGTCGAGGGGCCCGGGCTCAGTGTTCTTTGTCACTGATAAGCAGCCTGCTCCTAACATACACCTTTCACCTAAGAGGCCATGGAGAAAGAGTATGGGCTCTGGCATCATTTGCAAGGTTGGCCACATTAGCTTGCCTCAAAGGAGTAGCCGCCTCAAAGTGTGGATCCTAGCACCTACCGCTTCAGGTCTAGGTTGCTGTGTAGTGTAACCTACCCATGTAAACCAGCAGTTGGGGATCTGGAACAGAGCTGGTGATGAATGACCCTTTATCCTACTGAGCTCTTGCTTTACCAGCAGTTTGTTCACCTGCCTGACATGGCCAAGACTCTTAGCAGCTGATTTTGAGGAAGCGAGCTGCTGTCATAGGAATGGATCGGGTGCTAACGCCAACAACTGCATCCATCCCCCTTTTTGGTTTTGATTTGGGTTTTGGCCTTGGAAATCAAACCCAAGGGCTTGATCTTGGCAGGCAAGAGGTCTACACTGAGCCACTCTCCAGCCCTCTGTCTTTTCTTGGTAGAGCATTTCCGTGGCCTGCACTAGCAATCTTGGTTTGGGTTTAGGGGCCAGGGAGATGGCTCAGTAGAATAAGCGCTTGCCTGGCAAGCAGAACGGCCTGAGTTCAATCCCTGGTTCTGCCAAAAGAGGAAAAAAAAAAAAAAAAAAAAAAAAGCTAGCAATCTTGATTTGGGTTTAGGGAGTATTTTCGCTTTCCTTTCTCCCAAAGTGCTGGCATGGCCTCAGTGTCTGGTGATGATGCTGTTTGCCATAGCCTCTGTCACTTGGTCCCTTTAGCCAGCATCCCTATGGGGAGACTGCCCAGGCCACACCCAGTGCCAATAAAACATCCGTGGCTCAGAAAGGAAGTCAGTTTGGTCCTGCACAGGCAGGTGGAGGTGGGAGCTCTTTCCCCTTCTGCTGAGTGGGTCTTGCTCTTTGGCCTCTCCTTTGTTGGTGCCCTTTCCTTCTCCCTTGGTGCGGTCTCTGTCTGGAAGAGCATTTTAGCCAAGCATTTTTAGGAGGCCTCTTGACTGCCCTCCTATCAAAGAAGTCTGTTGACCTGTAGTTTTGAGTTATAGTTAGGAATGTTTTTTATTGTTGGGGTGGGGTCAGGATCATACAGTGTATTCCAGGCTGTCCTTGTACTCGCCCTGATCTTCTTGCCACAGCCTCCCAAGTGGTGGGATTACTGGTGCTGCTGTGCCCTGTTTGCTGAAGTTAGAATTAAATGGACTCTGGCCTTCTGGCCCAAAGAGGAGCCAAGCGTTTGGTTGTGCTGAGCCTCAATTGGACATTACCTAGAAGGCTTTGAGGTTTTCTCTTCCAGCATGGGTCAGTATTTTTCATTTTGCATATTTTAAAAGGGCTCCCTCTTCTTTTGAGGCACAGCTTCAAAGGCAGCATTCCAGGCTGAGCTTCCTTTTGGTAAATCTTAACCAGTGTAAATGTTTACTTGTGTGTTGTAAACCCTAGGAGGTGGGGGCAGGAGAAGGAATTCCAGGAGCAGGTGTCCTGCCAGTGAAAGTTAGAGCTTAATCTGCAGCTTGGGGAGTTTGGGGGAGGGAGGTTTTGAGGAGGGCAGAGTTTGTACTTAATGAGCTGGGCTAATGAACCTGGACCTGGACTGGGGCTTCCCAGTGAGCTCTTCAAATTCCTGAGCCTGCTGGAAAGGAGAGTTTAGGAAATGCCCTTGCTTCCTCCCTCAGTGGGGAGGTCACTACATGAAAGAAGGAGGAAGTGGGCAAATCAGTAATTAAAGGAGTAGGAAGTTGAGCTGGGGGAGAGTGAGGTGATGCAAAACAAAATTGGTGGGCTGGTGAGATGGCTCAGTGGTCTAAAGCACCTACTTAGAACAAGCTTAGCAAAGCACAGGGACCATGGTTCAATCCCCCAGCACCACATGCCAGCCAGCCCTGCCCCCTGGTGGGCTGAGCTGGCCACACACACACACACACACACACACACACAAAATAAATAAATGTTAAAAAAAAAAATTGGCTAAAAACTGGTGTTGGTTAAAGATGTAAATTCTTTAAAAGGTGACTAAGCAAAGCTTCTGCCCCACCCACTACAACCGGGATTGACCAAATGGGAGGGTCTCAGAGTCAGCTGAGGCTCCGGGGTCACTCACACTAGGATGAAAGGCGTGGCCCGTTAGGGCCCAGTGCCACAGAGGGCCCACTTCTGGAGGGACAGCTTTCAGGCAGCGCTGTCAGTCCTGCCTCAGTGTGAAAGAGCTCCCTGTAAGCTGTCCCTTGGGAAGCAGGCATTCTGGGGCGCTGGGCCCTAATGGATCATGCCGTTCACTTTCCCCAAGACCCAGATTTCCTACCAGTGGAGTGAGTGCACAGCAGTCACCTTTAGACTTCTGAGGACTGACTGAAATTGTGTTTGCTCACCACAGTGTTTAAAGACCATTGGCGAGGTCAGTATTTACCTCAGTTGGAGGGCATGCCCCATAGTGTAAGGAATGGGCTCTGAGAAGGGGGGTTGCTGAGGGCTGGCCCGACCCCCTTCTGTCCTGTGTGCACTGTTTGGCTGCTTGAGCATTTTCCTTTCTTCTGTTCCTCAGAAGGTGGTGGGAATAGGGAGGAAAGAGGATGTGAAGCACAGAGAAAGAGATAGCAGTTGGCTGGAACCACCGACAGCCTAGAGCATTTGGACGTGGGGCCCCAGTGCTCTGCAGTTTAGGAAGCTGGAGGTGGGAGGAAGTGCCCCCCACCCCTCCTCAAAGTCCCGGCTCTTCTGATGGTGAGAAGCAGGCGTGCTTCCAGAGCCGCAGCAGACCCATCCTTCCTCCCACCTCTGCAGAAGTGCAGACCCTCAAAGCAGAACTGCCTGGAGCCCGGTGGTCTCCGTGGGGGATCTTTAGAGCACCCACCCCAACCCTCCAGGGGAGCGTGGCTTGGGGCAGCAGCTCTGTGACTTCCCCCTTCAGCCTTGTGTGTTGGAGCGAGAAAGCAGCAGCCATCCTGGGTGTCCCTCCATGGAGGCTCTGTAGATGCCGCTGAGCCACCTTGTCGCGGAAGCCCGTGTAGACACTGCCAAGAATGAGACAGAGCCACAGGGGCCGACATGGAAGGAATTCCAAAATAGGGGATTAAGCAGACAGCAAGATTTGGAATGGTCCACCTTCTGTTCCCAGATGGTGATAAAAATACTCCGGGCCCACAGCCACTGGAGTTGTACAGAGGGGCTCCAAGAAGTAATCTGTCTCTTAGAAGCAGTTGGTCCACACAGAATTGAAGAGCTGTTGGCTCAGAACCGCCCTTGCAAGCCTTGCGCTCACTGCTCCTCCTTTTCTACCTCCCTATTACTTCCTTGCACCCTGTGTGATTGGAGTTTGCAAACCTGAGGCAGGGAGAGTGAGTGCTGTCCTGGGTCGTGTTGGTTTTGGTTGGTCGGCTCCTTTTTAACCATGGTACTGCGTCTTCACACTTGTTGACCATGGTAGCGTCTTCCTATTGGCGTGAATCTTGTGTGTGCAGCTGGCAGTGGGACAGTCTTCAGGTGCACAGATGAGGCCTCATGTAGGCGTGGACCTGGGCAGCCAGGCCTTCCCACTTCTCCTTCCAGGCCTTCATTTCAGAGGACTGCAGATAGGTCTATGTGCATGTTGAGAAAACTGTCCTCAACATCTGGCACAATTGAGAAGGCACACAAAGTGAGAAATCAGAGTAATTGTCAGTGGCTTGGAGAAATATTATTATTTTAATGTATTTGGTACAGGGCAGCTCGGACGCTTAGTGATCTCCTGTCTCAGCCTCCTCAGCCCTGGGATTATAGCTGTGCACCACCAGGCTGTGTTGGTGGCTGGCTCCTTGTGCCTGGAGGTGGGGCCCGGCACAGCCTGTGGTTCCTGGGGAAGGAACTCGGCTCCCTGCACTTGCCTAAGCAGGCACTTAGTCCACTGAGCTATCTCGTGAAAGAAAATTATGAAGACATTATCAGAGCTCTCTTTTGTTTGTTGTTTTTTTCCATCCTTAAGTCTAGACCTTCACACTGAGCTACATTCCCAGGACTTTTTTATTTTGGGACTGGGGTTTTAGGAAGCTGTTAAGTTGTCCAGGTTAGGTGTGAATTTGTGATCCTCCTGCCTCAGCATCCCAGAGTGCTGGAATTACAGATATGCACCACTGTGGCCAACTGTAATAAGAGATCTTTTTCAAGAAATGCTTCAAAAGTTCAGTGGCACAAAGAATAATGTGGTGAGAGCTGTGCAGATGTTGATGACTCAGAGCTTTGCTGGAAGGGTCAGATCCAGCCCTGCGCCTGCTCTAGGCAAGCAGGAGACTCAGCTGTGAGGGGGCTCGATTTTATGGCTACTTTAGCTGATTTACATTGCTCGTGTTTCCCTTCATGTCGAACAGAGAGCCACGCATTAAAACCTCTCTGAATCGGGCTAAATGGACCTTTTCAGTCCATATGAATACAGTGTCCTGAGGTGACAGCATTGTCATAGTGTATTGGAAGCGTTTTTCCTCTTTTTAACTATATGATACTAATCCTGCTTGTAAGTGATGTCTTAATGATGAGATGGCATCTGCGAACTCAGATTTGACCAACACGTCCAAGCACCTGCCTGGAAAGCACAAGGACTCAGGTTTGATCCCTGGTAACGCGTGCTGTGCCAACCCCAGAACCCTGGCCATCAGAGCTGGTCATGGTGGCATGCACCTGTAATTCCAGTGCTGGGGAAGTGGAGACAGGAGGCTCACTGAGTCTGAGCTATGTAGTGAAACCCTGTACCAAATAAATAAATAAATAAAATTGGACCAACACAGATGCGTACGTGCTGGGTTCTTACCCAGCGAGTTGCTGATCTGAAGATATTTTTGGGCAGACGCAGGAGCACTCTGCATGCAACTCCGGGAGCTCGCCTGGGTGGCTGAGGAAGGGAGTGACTGGTCGCTTGTGGGGGAGCTGTTACTATCTTCTGCACTTCTTTAAAAAAGGATGGCAGAACCTTTCACGTCTGGAGCTCCGGCTCTGGACTCCTGGTCTGTGCGTCTCTGGGATAGGAATCCAGCTGGGCTCGGTTCTGGCTGGCTGGACTGAAAGCCAGCAGGCACCTCCTGGTTTCAGAGACTTGCTAAGTAATCAGCTGATGAGCTTGCCCGACTCCCTCCCTTTCTGCCTTACTCTTTCAGACATTGCTTAATGTACTCCCTCCCCGTGTGTAGTGCGAACCACACTCTTACAGACCCTCCTCCGCCTCTGGAGCTGGTGGGAGGCCATTTTGCATGGAGAGGCCTGAGAAAGGTGCCCATGCCCCTACAGCTCTTCACTGTCTTCACTTCCTTTACACCCGAAAATACATCCTGCCTGCTCTGAGCCCTTGGTGGTAAACGGTGCTTCCTCTCCCCGGCAGATCTGGTTGCTAGACTGGTGTGAGTTCAGCAGGGTCCTCCTGATGAGTAGTGCATCTGCAACTTGGGGCTCCGAGAGGGGCTGCTCTGGAGCCACCTGCATGCTGAAGCGCTGAGCTCAGGGCCATCAGAAGGACAGGCTGTGGGAACCAGGCCTCTGGAAAGAAGAGCGTTCCCCGGCTTGGCCTACTCAGCTTTCTGTTCAGGTCCAGCATCTTGGGGACTTGAAGCTGCTATGAAATTCCCTAGTTGCTTTTCTTCCTTTTTAATCTTAGCCTCATTGCCTCCCATCTGTTCTCCACAGTGCTTTTATTACAAGATTTTTGTACAAATATAATCTAGTCATGCCATCCCCCTGCATAAACTGCTGTAATACTCTGTTGTGGCTTAGTGTTTAAAGGCTGTCCTTGCTCAGATGGCCCATGGGGACACACACATGGGAGCCCGTGCGGCCTCCCCAGCCCATCTTATGCCCAGTCTTAATCCTCCCATTCCTCCCTCTACTACATTTTGGGCACAAGTCCTCGAGGCCTTGCAACCTCACATGGTGCAGTCTTGCAAATGTTCTTCCTCTACCTGGATTTGTTTTCCTTCTCTCTGCTCCTGTTTACACCTCCAGAGACTTGAGCTCTGTACTTAATCGTCACTTACTATAAAGCCTTCCTGAACCTTGAGGAGGTCAGACCCCCAGTCCTGCCCTCTTCTAATCTCATGGGTCGCTGCTTCATAGAAATGTTCAGATTGTTTTTGTGTCTGTCTTCTCTGCTGCCAAAAGCTCCCCAAGGATGAAAACTCTGGAACTTTTATCATCATGCCTGACTCCAGTGGGTTCTGAACACACATGCTGGGCAAATAGATGCGTGGATGAATGAACTAACCAAAGAACCAGAGCGACTCTCCTGCTAAATAGTGATTCTTCTCCCTAGCACCCAGAGGCAGGCCCTGCCCCCAGCAGGGAGACCACGAAGGATGTGGCTGAGCGCTTCTGAGACCAGCCCAGGAGGCTGATTGGTGGGATGGAATCCTGCAGGTCCTGGTATCCTGGACACCACGGGGTGGGAATGTAAACTGGGCCCAGAGGCTACATTCTTGAAATTTCACTGCAGCCTGGGAGGAGCCTGTAGGGAAGTGAACCTGACCTTGAAGTGCTTGTCTTCCCCCCCCACCAAAAAAAGCTGATAAAAGATATGTAGAGGCAACCTGATATTTCTGAGGGAGCTGCTGGGTGGTAGTTTCTAAGTCACGCTCCACTTAGCACCTAGACCCGCCTTTTTTTTTTTTTTTTTTTTGAGATAGAGTCTCACATAGGCCTTGAACTTGCACCAGTCCTCCTGCCTCCAGCTTCTGAGTGCTGGGATTACAGGCATGCACCACTACCCCTGATCAGGCCTGCTTCTTGCTGGTGCAGGTACATGTCTGAGAATCTGTTGTACGCCCAGTATTGGCTGGGGTCCCTGATGGATGTTCCGCTGATGAGCCATGATTGCCTGACCTGTGTCCCAGGGAGTGTGCTGAGAGCTCTGTGTGCGTCATAAGATCTGGAGCCCCCCCCACAACATGTATGGTCAAATAATTATTACACCATTTAAACAAAGAAACTCAAAAATTTGCATAGTTACGCAGCTGGCGGGGAAGTGCTGGGATTTGAGCACAGATCCAACCAGTGACTACCTGGACTCCGTTCTGACCATTGTGCTGACCAGCAAGCAGCCCTGACACCAGCACTCCAGCACTTCCGGTCTGCCTAGCATCTTACCTTCATTAGCTCATTTAATTGTGTATAAAACTTGATGACAATAAGAGTAATCTCATTTCTCAAATGACTAAACGGGTCAGGGAGATGGCTCAGTGGAATAAGCACTTCCCTGGCAAGCGCAAGGGCCTGAGTTCAATCCCTGTTTGCGCAAAAAAAAAAAAAAAAAAAAAGACAAAATAATAATAATAAAACAAACTGGCTTTTAAAAAAAATGACTAAACAGAAGAAGCATGGAAAAACCAATTAAGTCGCAGAACCAGGCTTAAAACACAGCTTGCCTTCCTCCGTGGGAACATGGGCGCCTTGTCACACACAGCAAGTCATTTGTTCTCCTGGGTCCTCTGTAAAGTGAGCATCTTGGACCTCTTGAGCATCTTCAGAGGTGTTTTAATACTAAAGCTGTCTTCCCATAGCATACTCACCCTGAGCCCAGGCTGGCCAGCCCCTCCCTTTGCTTGGCATTTCCTGCTGACTTGAAGAGTCTGGAGAACCTCTACTGTAGGTGATCATCAAAGGCTCTTCCAGTGTGATTAGCTTCTCTCTAGGTGGTGGTTCAGCAGCAGAGTCTAGGCATGTTCTCATTTTTAAAACTGTGTCTAGGGAGCTGGCAAGATAGCTTAGCTGTCTAAAGTGCCTGCTTAGGCAAGCTTAGGCAGCCGCAGGGGACCATAGGTTCAATCCCCAGCACCACATGCCACGCCGGCCCTGCCCTCAGGGTGGGCTGAGCTGCCCCTCAGGAAAGTGAGAGGAAGTTTATTCTTTTGCTTGCTTGGTTGATGTTCTGACTTACTAGAGTATCTGTATAAAGTACTGTAGTAGTTAGTGCAGAAGGGCAGGATATGGGCAGGGTGCCTAACGTAGCTGCGCCTTAGTTTCTCCTGTGAATGGAGAAGGTGATAAGGCTGAGTACAGATCCTAGATTTAAATTAGGTAGTGTAGCTGGGCTAGGGGGCACACACCTCTATTCCCAGCACTCCAGAAGCTGAGTGAATTTTGCTGCAAGTTTGAGGCCAGCCTGAGTTGCATAATGAGTTCGAGGCCAGTCTGAACTACAAAGGGAAACCCTTTGTCAAAAAAGGAAAAAATAAATTAAGTGATGCATGTGCTGAATACGTTTCAGCCATTACAGGTTGAGCTGGACATGAATTGCTACGAAAGCCAGAAGTTTTTGAGCAACAACATGATGCCACAAGTAGAATTTACCTCAAAAGAAAAGTCAGAGTAAAAACAAAGTGCAACCCAAAATATTGTGTGCAGTTACTTCCAGGCTTTGTGTAGAAGGTGTACAATGCATGAGTTTCATGTTTGGGTGTGAGCCCTAGCCCCAGATTATATTGCTGTATATGTATGTGCATATATCCTAAATCTGAAATCCCAAACACTTTCAGGCCCAGGTGGGTCAGGGAAGGATATTCAGCCTATGATGGTGCTGGTCTTGATTGGGAAGTGTCCATTATTTCTTATGTACCATGATGACAGTAAAAATGGGCACTGAGCTAAAATCCCTTAGGTTGGTTTAAAGATTAGCGTGACATGCTAAGGAGAGGGAATAAGCCTCATATCCCTTACCAGCTGCCTGGCATAGCCATCGACAGCCACTGCTGGTGGCAGAAAGTCAGTGGTCTATAAAGACCTGGTCTTGGGGCGTCCCTCTCACCCTCTACTAAGTGGTGGGTGGAGCAGGAGCATCCCATTTTAGTGTTTGTATAGCCTCACTCTCAAACTGTGCAAGACTCCTGGGTGAATTTTTTATGCCTTTTAGCTTATTCAGTCTTTCGAAGACACCATCAGCGGTCACTAACTAAGGAAGGCTTTGACATCTCCTTCCCTTTCTCTTGCTGAACACATCTGGCGGTCCCTGGGGACATCTGTGGTCATCACAACTGGGAGAGAACACTTAATACTTAAAGGCCTAGGAACGTGCAAAATACTCTGCAGTGCATGGACGACATCCTACTTTCACCCCAATGAAGAATAATCTACCCCCAAATGTCAGTGGGTTCTCATGGTGAAAGCCAAGCCTGAGAAACCCTGAAGTATGTGTTAGGCACTCACTGCGCAAGCCTGGTGTTGGACAGGATGGGCTTGGTCCTGAGCACCTGGATTTTATAACCAAGTGTGTGCTGAAGAGAACAGGAGAGCAGAAGCTCACTGTGAAGCAAAGAAGGACAAGCACAGGATTGCCGATTGCCATGAGTTCTGTGAAGGAAATAAATGGTACCAAGTGGAGAATAAAAGAAGGGTCCTAATTAAGTTGGCTCAGTTGGAGAAGAGGTTAAGGCTAACCTGGGGCCCAGAAGCGCTGGAGTTGACCATCGAAAAGCAGGAGGCCAGGTGAGGGCCATACCATGCTGCGCTGGACACAGGAAGTGAAAGAGAAGGGCAAGCGCTGGAGGAGAAGGGGCCTTGGAGGTAGGGCGGCAGCTGGAGGAGGCTGAGAACTGGCTGTGAGGAGTCATCAGGCCCAGGCCCGAATGCGGCATTCTGCAAAGAGAATGCCGGGGAAGCCCTTAGACAGCCTTTACTCCAGAAGTGACAGGATCTCATTTACTTAAAAAAAATAAATATTTTTAACAGCAGAAATTAAAAGCCTTGGTTGATTGATTGATTTGTTGATTTGTTTATTTATTTGCATTAAAGAGGCTAGAAAATGGTAAGGAACTAGACCTGGCCTTTGAAATACCCAAGGGTATCAGGAAATCCATTGGCCCCTTAGCAGTTCTTAGGTGACTTGAAATGACATGATAGCTGGGCTTCTTGTTTCTACAGTGTCCCCAGGAGTGGAGGTGTGGTGGTGGTGGTAGTGGTGGTGGTGGTGGTAGAGGTTCTGGGAGTCGGGGAGGGAAGGAGCCACTCCATGGCTGATTACTATGAGAGAGGTTACAATCTGGAGGGCAGGGAAGGAGGTGCTCACATTCAATGTGAATGGTGGGCAAGCACTTTGCCCCCAAGGCACATCCTCTTCCCCTGTTCTCTTCCTTTCTCAACAGCCTTGTTGAGGTATAATTCACATGCCAGGTAATTCAACCATTTAAAACTCGCCATTCATTGGATCCTAGTATATTCACAGAGTTGCACATCTACCCTGATATGGTTAAGATTTAAAATGTCACCCCAGAGTCCCCCATGTTTCCTTCATGTTGAGAAGGTTTGGACAGATTCTTGTTGATTCCATGAGGCCCTGAAAGACTGTAGGATTAAGAAAAGCAGAAATAGATGCCGTTGGGTTGGTCTCAGGCTGTGGTGGCAGACTGGGAGTGCTGTGCTTATCAGTGGGTCTTCTGTGGATGGGTTCAGAAGCTGAACATGCCTAGGGGATGGGGTCTTGTCTCGGTTACTTTTTTCTCATCGCTGGGACAAAATACCTGACATCCAAAATTAAGAAATTAAAGGTTTATTTAGCTCACAGTTAGTGGAGGTTTTGGTCCATACTTGGCTAGCTCCAAGGCAGAGTGGCACATGGCAGAGGGCAGCCGTTCATGGTGGCAGAAAACAGCAGAGAGCAAAATCAAGGAGCAGTGGCTAGCAGGCCTCTCTCCCTCTCAGGCTGCCCACCCCAGGAGGGTGTAGCACTCATACCCATAATCCCAGCATTAGATCATGAATTAATCACAAACTCTGAAGCCCATCTTGTGACTGCATGAGGCCTTGTGGGGCTATCTAGCCACAAGCCATAACAGGCCAGGTCGGAGGTGGGTCACTGGGGGCATGGTCTGGAAAGGTGTGTTCTTGGCCCTGGCTCCTCTCTTCTTGTACTCTGATTCCTAGCTGTGGGCAGCCTTCCTCTCTCGTGCCCTTCAACCCGCCATTTTTGCTTTGGAGTCCACCAGCTGTGGACTGAACCCACTGGAGACTATCAGCCAAATAAATCTCCTCCTCCTTCGCATTATAGGTGTTAAGGTCTGTATCTTGGTGTCCCTCTGAAGCCTCGTGTGCTCATAGGCGGGGCTCTGATTGCATCAGGGAGCTGTGATACTGACCAGTGGATTGGTCCACGGGTGAGGTTAGAGCTCAGTGTGATTTGGTAGGGGAAACCTGGGGGAGGAGGGGGACACTGGGGGCAGGCCTGGAAGGGTCTCTCCCCCTCCCTCTTTCTGTCTGCTCCCTGCTGCACACATGAGCTGTGTCTCCTCTGTGATGCCCTGCTGCTCTGCTGCCCTGCCTTGGAGCCAGCCAGCTGTGGACTGAAGCCATGCAAACTGTGAGCAACAAGAAACCTTCCCTGTAATTTGTAGACAGGCCAGATATTGCATCCCAGTGTTGAGAAAGTAAGACAAATATTTTCTCCCAACAATCAGAAAGTGACCAGTATAATCACCATAATCAATTTTATACGTTTTTTATCATCCCATCCTAAAAAAGTCCTGCATCTCTGTAGTTTGTCATCCCCAATATCTCTGCTCTTGAGTCCTAAACCACCACTAATCTGTCTTCTGTTTCTGTATATTTTTCTATTCTGAATGTTTCATAGTAAGGAAATTATATGACTTTTTGGTGTTGGGCTTCTTTCATTTAACATAGTGACTTCAAGGTTCATCCATGCTGTAGCATACCATAATTCTTCATTCTTTTTTATTGCAAAGTAGTATTCCATTGTATAGATATACCACATTCTCTTACCCATTCATCATCCATTGTATAGATGTGCTATGTTCCCTTAACCATTCACATGGGTAGTTTGTTTTTTTTTTCTTTTGGAATATTACGAATTAATGCTGCTATGAACATTCATATAGAAGCTTTTGTGGTTGTATGTTTTTATTTCTTTTGAGTATCTGGTGGGTATTATTCTTATCCTTATTTTATGGATGAAGATATGAATTCACAGAAAGCCTAAGTTACTTGCCTCAGTTACCCAGGTAGTAAGTGACAAAGTGGTGACGAGAACTCAGGCCATCAGCTTGAGTGTCTGCTTCCAGCCAGTTCCTCAGCCAAGCACTCTTCACACAGTAGCTGCTGTGCTGGGAGCCAGAGGGGAGAACAAAGCAGCTGCATCCCTGTCCTAGTGGCTCTGGGAACCGCTAGTGTGACCGTGGTATTAAGGGTGACAGAGAGTTCCAGCTTCTGCCAGGTGGGCCCTGGGCCTGTCACCATCAGAGAGGACAGGGACTGAAGGCTTCCTGGAGAGCAGGTGCTTGGAATGAGAGCCAGGGGCAGAGGAGCGCACAGACTGGAGGGCAGGAAAGCAGGAGGCTTGCGAGGGCGCAGGTCTGAAGAGTGATGGTCCTAATGTGTGGGGCCAGGCAGCTACTTAAGGGAGTTGTCCCATGGCAGGCACAAGGCTCCTTGGAGAACGCGTGGCAGGGCCTGTGCTGCCTGAAAGAGATTGCCAGCTCAGCTAAGAGCCGGGAACACATTTTCCTGTCTATCTCTGTAAGACCCTGATTTCGATTCCTTCTTCAAACATCAAAGGTTGGTATCCTTCTGATCTGGACCTGGGCTGGCATTTTTCATCTTCTCTCCTCTGAATAACTGTCTTTTTCAGATGCAGGAGAAAATTCTTTCCTCTTCGAAGGGTTGTGGGTGTCACTGGCTGATGACAAAGAGACCTAGAAAAGCTGAAGGTCTGAGTCACAGATGTATACCTCTCAGGGGTTGAGTAGCTACATCCATCCCTGGCTCCTTCAGTAAGCCCTGAAAAGGACCACGTGACTTACCCACGAGTTCTACCAGAAAGCCCTGTCATGTCCTACACTCCATTAGAGCTCATCTCCTTTCCCCATGTGGGCCCTGAGCCAGCACTGTTAGCAGGTTAGCATCCCACCCATTTAGAGCACCTACCAGCATGCGTGATGGAAGGCAGCAGCTTCCTGTGTCCAGGCTGCTGATTCTGAGCACTTAAGCACACACTAAAGTTGGCATCCTCCATGTAGGGAGCTTCTACTGGAGGAAGAGGAGGAGGAGCATTGGTGGGTAGGGCTCCCAGGAACTCTTAGAGATGTGGAGAAGATTCCACACGGCTCACATCCTTTTTCTGAATTGTATGCAGCAGAGAAAGTGAGAAGGAAGATGTATAGGTGAGAGAAGTAGCTTCCCTCCAGAAGATGATGAAGCCAGAGGGGAGGGAGACATAGCCATTGAGCACATGCCGGGCCTCAGCAACTGGGCAGACCCTTGGTGGACCCCGTGTTGAGTGCTGTGGATAAGCTGTAGAAGTAGATGGCGGAAGCCATGCTGCTCTGGAACCTGGAGGTCAGCCAGTGTACAGGCCTTAAGCAGTGGCATTAGCTTTGTGGTTTCACTCATGTTGAGGAGTTTGAAACAGATTCCTGGCAATTCCATGAGAAAGACTGTAGGATTGAGAAAAGCTGAAATAGATGTGGTTGGGGTTGTCCTAGGGCAGTGATGGCAAACCGCTTAGAACTTTTGGTGATACAGACAGCCCCTGCAGTGCATGTACCCTAACTTTCCTACCACTGGTTTGGGGGCTCATAGAATACTTGAGCTATCGAGGTGGAACAGGACACAGTGTCTGGTTAGCGTGTTCTGCATGGAGGAAGGAGTGTCTTCATGGAAAAGGCAACTCCCGAAGCAAAAATGAGATAAAGTCAAAGATGCAGAAAGTCATGAATGCCAGAACCATTGTAGACTCTTGAGCAGTGACTCAGAAGCCAAAGGTAATGTAGAGGCCAGATCACACTGGACATGGTTTGAGGACACTGGTTGTGCCCTGCAGCATTTGCACACTTCTGGGTACTGGGGCTTGTCCAGATGCCCACTGCCAAGCACCTGTGTCTGGGCAGGGAGCAGGAAGCGAAGGGTGCGTCCAATTTTGGTATTAAGTGCTTGGCCCTGTTTGTGCATGGTAAGGAACAGCTAAGAAGCTTATGAGTTCGCTCTGTTGTGATGGGGTGGGGTGGGTTTTGAGGCAGGGTCTTTGTGCAGTCTAGCCTGACCTGGAACTTGATATATAGCCTAGGCTGGCCCCAAACATGTAATCCTCTTGTCTCAATGGTAGGATCACAAGCATGGAGCACTGTACCCGACTGGCGTTCTTGTGGAGGACTACCCCAGCCTCAAGAGCCTGTGGGTCTGCATGCATTCCATTGCACAGATTGGACCCTCAGCCTAAGATTGTCCCAGAAAATTCTTGTTTCCCACTGGCAAAAACCTATAGTCATGATTTTTTAAGATCTTGAGGTCCTCTGTGGTAAGGAGATGCAGAAATCAGGTCCTCTTGTTTAATTGCCATCCTGTGTGCTGTCCTGGAATCTCTTCACGAGAGCCTCAACATTCAGAGTGTTTTCTATGAGGCAGGTGCTGTGCTCTGTATCCACATTGTTCCAGATTTGATTCACAATACTTGGAAGCAATGAGCCCATTTTATAGATGAGGAAATTTGAGCTTCCGAGAGGGGACCTAACTGTCAATGTCATAGAGCAGAGGTCTCCACTGCCTCTGTCTCTGCATGCAGTGGCACACCTGTTGTGAAGGAGTTGCTGACTGACATTTCAAGAGTTGAGCTTTTATTTCCGTGGGTATTCTTTCCAGTCTCCAGGGATTCAGATCACTCTATCTTTTCTTGATGGCTTTTCTTAATAAGTTACCTTTTGCTCTTTTGGCTGAGTTAAACATTAGAGAACAGGACTACTTTTAAACCATTTTAGCTGACAAGTTCTCGGTGGCACATCCACATAGTGGCTTGCAGGCTTGTATAATCTGAACATGTGGCCCATTCGTGGCATTTGGCTACTGTATTAGCCTCTTTCCTGTCGCTGGGATAAAATATCCAGTGCTTACAACTTGAAGGAGGGGTCTATTTTGGCTCACAGTTTCAGCCTGTGGTTGACTGGATTCAGGGGTGACACATGGTCTAGGCCCTGGCAGAGGAAAGATGCTCACCTCGTGACCATCAATAAGCAGAGAGAGATAGGAGAGCTGGGTCCCGGCATGCACTGTCCCTGTCCTACCCACCATGAGCCGCCTCTTCCGACCAGCCCTGTCTCCTAGTAGCACATTCAGCTGTAAAGTCATCAGTGGAGTCTCAGGGCTGCATATTTGGTCGTCTTGTGAAAGCCTCACCTCTGAATCCATATGGCGTTTATGGACCATTCTAGATTTTAACCATGATATTCTACCTCCAGCCTCCCAAAAGACTCATGTCCATTTCTTTAGGGAACATTCATATACTTCACATCTCAGAGCTACCAAAGTTTTTACAGCACCACCATTGCTGAAAAGTCCAAGATGAACATATCTGTGACTTAGGGCCAACCCTCTGCTGTGAGCTCCTGTAAAAATTAAGAAAGGTAAATACTTCTAACATACAATGGCACAGGATAAACCCTCTCATTCCAAAAGGAAGGGATGGGGGTTAGGAATGGGTCCAAGGAAGAGAGAAGCTCTGTGGGGCAAATGTTGAGTCTTGTAGCTCCATGTTCCCACCTGGGGCACGCTGTGGTGAGAGTGAGCTCCAGCGGGCTCAGGCAGCCTTGGTCCTGCGGCGCTGCCAGCTGCAGCAAGTGTGAGCTCTCTAGGGCCCTGGCGGTGTTGTCTGGCTTTCCTTAGCAGACATGCATGTTCCTGGCATCTCCCACTTCCTGGCTTTCCTGCTCTACCTTCAGCTTTGTTCTTAGTTTCATGCATCACCCTCTCCTGTGTTCCTGGCATTTTTGCCTGCCTTTCCAGGCCTCCTTGTGAAGTTGGAGCGAAAGCTTCTGTGACACCATAGCTCTTGCATTCTGCATGCGTGGAAACCTAGCACTAAGGACGATGCCACAGTTTGGCATCACCTTGAGCTGCACTGTAGCTGCAGCAGCCTCTGAGCATAGGGAAGTGAGTTCCAGAGAGCCAGTTCCCTAGAAAGACCTGAGCCCCTAGGAAGACCTGAGCGGGGCACCCTGGCGCTCTCAAAGCCACGCCTTTTGAAAGAATGTACTGTTCACCCTTCACCAGTGAAGACTGGGGTATAGCTATTGATTCACTGTCTTGAAGCTGTCTTTTCTGCCCTACTAATATAAACTACTTGGCTTCTTTTTATTGCTTATCTTCTCCTTTGCCTCAACTCTGCAGATGCTTTCTGGCAAATCTGGAATGTTTTGTTTGTCTAGTTAGTTTTTTGAGTTACTGAGACAGGCTCTGTCTAGGTAGTTCAGGCTGGCCTTAAGCTCATTATGTAGTCCAGGCTGGTCTCAAATTTATGGTGCTCTTTCGGGCTCAGCCTCCTAAGTGCTGGGATTACAGATGTATGCCACCACACCTGGTGAAAAGCTACAACATTTTATATCTTTTGGCACTGCCCTTTTCCTGATTCTCACTGTAGATTTGGCTAAAAGCCTTTAGCAGTACCCAAGCCACAGCTTGTATTCTAGGCTGTCCTAAAACTGTGTCTGATTAATGAATCCACTACATACAGGTATGTTTCTGTTTTTTCCCCAGATAGGGTCTCACTCTGAGTTCATCATGTAGCCTAGGCTGGCCTCGAATGTGCAGCAATCGAGTGAATTGAGTTGAACTCAGCTAATGAGTTCTTGGCCTGAGTTTAACATGTGTGGCCTCTAGTCCAGTTTTCAGTACAGTCAGTCCTCGTCCTTCCCAATCCCCGGAGCTCGGCTTCGTACTTTCCACATTCCCAGCAGCATTTTGGTCTTCTTAGCTCTGACTAGGACTGGACCACACTCGGCTTACAGCCCTCTAGGTCTTCGCTGGTGTGCATCTCCAGACCTCTCCAAACTCCTCCCACACTCCAGTTGCAAAGGCTCCTCATTCTAAGCCCCGTGGTCAGGTAGAGTCATAGCAACGATGCTACTCCTGGTGCCAGCTTTCTTTCTTTCTTTTTTAAATTTAATTTATTTGATACAGAATCTCACCACACAGTTCAGACTTATAGTGATTCTCCTACCTCAGCCTCCCCCAGTGCTGGGATTATAAGCATGCAGTACTGGGGCTCAAACTTAGGTCGTTACATTTGCCAAGCAGGCACTTAGATTGCTGAGCTAGTTCTCCAGCCCCTGGTGCCAGCTTTCTCTGTAATCACTTTCCTGTTGTTGGCACGAAGTAGCTAAAACTCTGGTTTCCAATTTAAAGCTTCCAGCAACCAGTTATGAGGCCTGTCCTGTTCTTTGTGTTTCAACCTCTGCTTTCTCATCTGCACAAGGTGAGCATGACATTTGTCTGCAGAATTGCCCAGTGGGTCAAGGTGAAATAGCCGATACGATGAGAGCTCCATGAACTGAGATGTGCGCGTAGTGGATCGTACCACAGTTTCAATTTCCTAACCCTGGGAGGTCCTGAAGGCATCAGATGAAAGACTAGACAGGAATAGTCATTGCAGCAGGAAGCTCGTAGCATGGTGTAGGTGGGCGAAATCTTGCAGTAGGTCTTCCAGAGCAGGAAAAACAGACGCTTGTCAAAGCATTACAGCACTCATGTTCAAGGAGGGGTTTTTATTTACAGGAGAAACAAATAACAGAGGTTAAGCATGAACAGTAAGTTTCAGGGGACGGGGATCTGATTAGTCCTTTGTTTTGAGAGACAGAACTAAAACACATAACAAGGAGCATGTTTGATTGTAGTCATCTGTGGCTCAACAACGTGGATGCATTCTGGAAGCTGCAGCAGGAAGCTGTTTTGTCATTGCATGAGCATCACTGTGCGCTTACCAGACCTCGACAGCCACAATCAGTGACTCAGCCTGGCCCACTGACTGATGCAAGTGAGAGGTGTAGTAAACGCAAGGTGCGCGAGGCAATTGCCACGATGCCGTGGCACATTGTTTATGCAGCTTTCTTCTAGGAGGTTGAAGGAATCCACTCTAGAATAATACAATGTATAGCATAGTCAATCCGGAAACCAGCGACCAAGCTGTTTACTACTATCAGGTTTTGTGTATTGTGCGTCACTTTATCTGTACTGTATTTTTATACAACAGATAGGACACCAGCATCTCTATGAACGTGTGAGGAATGCATTGTGCTTCCGTGTCATGAGTGCTGCACAGTCACTAAGTGATAGAACATTTCCAGCTCCTTTATGATAGCACAGAACCACCGTCATGTACGCAGCTGACTGTGGGCCGAAATATCCAGGTGTACCTGTGCCCCAACTCCTAGTATGAACAGAATATGTATTTATTTATTGTGTAATTATTTTGACGTAATTGCAAAAAGCAGTGGCTTTGTCTCATCTTTTTTCCAGCAGGCCCCTCAGGAAGGTAAATTTTTTTGCAACTAAATATTAGATTGGGCTTTCTCAGCTTTCCTAATGGCTTCTTTTAAGCCCTTGTTGTTATCACAGTCCTTCTCTTTTGAACGGCCTATTGTTTCTTCTTCTTCTGGATTTTCTCTTCCTCAGCTATTAACTCTGCCTCCCCTTGGCGATCACGGTATGTCCCCTGCCAGGTAAGCATCTGCCACCCCTTATATGTGATTTGAGCAGGTCTTTAAAGTGGGGTTCACCAACTTCATGTGATCCTGCTTCCTTTACAGTGTCGCTCTTTCCTCTTTAGCTGGTGGGTGTAGTACTCACCTTGCCATGTAAGATGCTAGCATGTCCTACCAGCTCATCTACGCAAGTCGCCTTATGGTCTCCGGACCAGCTCATGGTCATCTGAGCAGCTCACGATCACCTTATGTTGATAGGGAATGTGGATTGGTGCTATATTAAATGGGAATTTATAAATGAGTAGCCCTGGTTTTGTAAGTGCTTGGTTCACAGGTTAGATTTTGCTCCACTAAGTGATCTTGTCAGTATAATGATCAGTATAAGTATCATGCTGTTGAGTTACACAGGATTCAGGGAGCCTCGTCTTGAATCTGAGCTTCTACTAGTATTATAAATATGACCTTAGTGAGATAGTCACTTTATTGGGATCTCGGTTTTCCCTACCTATAAAAAAGGGATGATGTTCTTCACTAAGTCATGGGGTTTTCATGAAAACTTCCTAAGGTAATTGCAGTGAAGAATTTCATTCTGGAACATGATATATTCTCAGCAAACGTTAATTATTGTTACCAAGTGTTGTTCATGATTTTCTCTACAATGTTTAACTTGTCTGTGGCCCTGCTTTTCTCTGGAGCTGTAGGTCATCTTTCAGTGGCACCCTTCCTTCGAGACCAAGGCCAGTGCCAAGGAACGGTCCTAGGACTGATCACCAGCTTGCCAGGACTTCGTGGTGAGAGAGGCTCTGGCCAGTGCCACCTAGGCAGGGAGGGACAATCCCATGGCCCAGCAGGCGCCTGTGAGAGCCTTGGGGAAGGTGCACCCTGGCTGCCCTTGCACCTGGAGCTGGCAGTTGCTGGGCCCGTGTCTCTGGTGCAAAAAAAAACCAAAAAAAAAAACAAAACCGGAGTTAAGCTAGAAATCTGCACTGCAGGTAGACCCACAGCGCAGCAGGTACTCAGCACACACTTTCGTAGGCGTCCCTGAAATGCTCAGGAGAGAGTACATGCGTGTAGATTGTGCCATGTGTCTGACCGCCTGTTTGGATCTGAGCAGAGGAATTTAAGCCATTGTGGAGAAACTTGTGTAACTAGTTAGCATTAGTTAAAAAGTAAGAGCTGGGACCTTTGTGCTCAGGTTTGGCATGCTGTTTGAGTGAGGTTGCTTTGTGAATTGGTGGCAGTTTAGAAATGATTGATGGGCACGCCTTATTTTTTTTATGTGCTAATAGATGATTGGTTTCATTTAAAATGATTTGGGAAGGGCCACTTGGGGGGGGGATGTGTTCCTCTGACCCAGCCTTGTAGATGCCTTCCTCTTGGACTGTGGGACTCTGGGCAGTTACACGGAGGAGCTTTTAAAAGTATCAGGGAGGCAGGGAGGGCCTGAAGAACAGCATGGAGGAGGAAATGCCCACAGCTCCATCTTTAGCAGGCATTGTTTCCCCGTATAGGAAAGTCATTCTCAGTCTGTGACACTGGACTTGTGTGTAATCTGGCTCCTCCCTCCTTTCCGGACGGGGTTCTGGGAAGCCCCCCAGGCACTGGCCGTGCCCTAACGCACTGATGCCCTCCCGGAGGCCAAGGCCAGGGTCTGTCCAGTTCAGCTGCACAACTTTCCAGCACGGGGGCCATTTCCTGGGGACGCTGTGAGTTCCTGGTTTAACTGAGCTAAGACCTAGCCTTCTTCCAGCACAGACTCCAGGAGGGAGGCAGGTCCTGGAACTCCTTGCTTAGCCCACCGAGTCAGAGGGGATGTTTCCCTGCTTTCCCTTCACCTTGACCCAGAAGCAGCCGCTGTTCATTTCCTGCTCCCCTCCCCCACCAGTGCTGGTGTTTAGTATGAAGTCATTGCTTACTCAATTAGGACCTGTTTGTGGGTCCCCTGTAGAGTAGACCCAAACCCATTTTTTGCCATTCTGTCAGCTCAAGGACTGATGTGGGCACAGCCCTCCAGGTGTCTCATGTACCAAGGCCCCACACAAGATCAGGAGAAATCTGTATGAGGATCTCTTTCATTGATTAGCCTGGGTGAAATGTGATGACTTTTTAAAATTTATAGTGTCTGGCTCGGGACATAGCTCAGTGGTCTAAGCACCTGCCTGGCAAGCACAAGGACCTAAGTTCGAACCCTAGTACTGCATGCCTTGTCAGCCTGGAAACCCTGGGCATACTGTGCTGGCCCCAAAACCGGGTGTGGTTCCTCATACCTATAATCCTAGTGCTGGGCAGGCTGAGACAGGAGGATCACTGTGAGTCTGAACTGCATAGTGAGACCTTATCATAAATAAATAAATATATATAGTGTCCTTGTCAAGTAGTCCATCTCCCAAATATCACTAGATATTTATTACCTTCCTTATGTGCCAGGGATGATGCAGTCACTGTCCAATGGCAACACTGCAATGACCTAAACAGTCCCGATGACCCTTGTGGAGATCACTGTTTCCAGGGAGAGATAGTAAGGCCTTGTGAAACCCAGGGAAACAGAGGCAGAGGGGCTGAGAGGGCTTACTGGGGTGGCGTCTCTCGTAGTTTGCAGGGGCAGAGGTGTCTTGCTCAGGAGTGGGCTGGTTAGTTATTCAGCTTATATCTTCTGTGACAGCAAAGCACCAAACAACTACTGTGTGCAAACATGTGCGTACACCCAGTGTGCTTGGGCTGCTGTACTTCTCCCAGTCCCTGGGAGATGATGTTACCCCCAGTCTTGGGGTGCAGTGCGGTGGTCCAGTGCAGTGCGCAGGGCACGTGGCTGGCACCCGAAACGAAGACATGACTACCATGTGTGTGCCCGAGCTCAAGCTCAGAGATGCCCACTCCGCCAGCCTTGCCCTCGCCCTCTCTGCCGCCTTCCCGCCAACAAGAGGCACGTCCCCAGGATGTCTGTGGGCTTTATTCCGCTTGGGCAGTTACCCAGGCTCCTTAATCCACAGCCGGATGGGAAGAGCTACTGGCACAGGGACGAGCCACACATCATTGTCCCTTTCACTGAAGCACACCTCTCAGGAAGTTCCGGGGTGGGGTGGGAGCTTGGCTGGGAGCACAGGCCTGCCTTTATCCCCCTCCATGGGCCAGAGGAGAGCCACACATCTTGCCAGCTGGGGGTGACGGCCATCACAAATAAGCCTTCTCCAAGGAGGAAGTACAAAGGCTGCATCCGGAGAGCTGGGACTGGGGAGGGCTGAGGAGTCCTTGTCTCGTCAGGGTCCAGTGGAGAAACACAAAGAAAGAAATGATCAACCTAGTCAATCTCTTCCTGCATGTGGCCAGCAAGGAATTTGCTTAGCATGGGGCTCCAGGTGCCCAGTCCCTAACCTGGTGAGCCTGAGTTCGTTCCTTGGGGGATATGGGAAGAATGGGTTTTCTCTCCTGGAATCAAGTAGCTGAGTGATCTGAAAATTGCAAGCCAACATACCGCGACTGCTTTCTGTACTCCAGGTGTAATACCTAGTGTAGTACACACGTTGTCCTGTAAATTTACCAACAGCCCTGTGAGCTAGGCACTATTATCACCATCCCCATTTTGCAGAGGAAGAAACTGAAGCACAGCAAAACTGACATGCCCAAGATTCCAGAGCTTGTGTGTGGTTATGTGAGTTATGTTCTCCCAGCTCTGCCACTGCATGACCATGACCAAGTCCCTTCCTTTCTGTGGACCTCAGTTTCCCCGTCTCTGCCTTGAGATAACCAGAAATACAGATTTCTAAAAGGACAGAAGTCTTGTGGTTGTGTCCTAGGGACTTGCGGAGTTGTTCAGCCACAGGGGATGGGTCCCTGAGATTCTGGTGACTCTATGCGGCCCCCACCCTGGACCTGTTCCTGAGCAAGCCTGCTGGAATCTCCTTTTGTATTTTCAGTTACACTACTGTGGCTGCCTGAAAGGTGGTGCACAAGGGCACACTGTGAGGTTTTATTAGACAGTAATTGCCGTAGCCATCTTGTATTGATTTAGAACATTGAGGCAGCTATGAAAAGACATTTAGGAAAGAGAACTTCCAGAACTGCTTCAGAAAGCAACAAGCTTAAAGGGATACGTCTATGTGAAGTGAGGGAGAATGTGAGGGGAATTACTAGCAATGTGTCTTTTAAGGTAATAAAATTTATTTTGATTTAAACGTTCACTGCTTTGTTTTTTTCCTTTTTGAGACAGAGTCTCACCAAGAAGTTCAGACTGGCGTTGATCTCACTTTGAGCCCTGGCTGATCTTGAACACGCAGTGATCCTCTTACCTCAGCCTCCTGAGTGCTGGGATTGCAGGCCTGCGCTACCACGCCCAGCTCATTCGCTGCAGTTTTGATCTCACTGTTGTATAGCATCTCGCAAGTTACAGTTAAAGGGATAGGCTTTGGTTTTGTTTTGTTTTGTTTTTTTTTTGGTACAGCGAGTCAAACTCAGGACCTTGTGCTTACCAGACAGGTGCTTATGCCACAGAGCTATGTCCAGGGCCCTGTTTTAAATGTTTTATAACTTCCAACTCAAGAAATCCCTTTCTTTTCTTCCCTATGAAAGCTTCCTGCCTTTCATCCCGCTCTGCAGGGGCCAGTTATGGCGAAGCACCTCACCCACCTCACCGTGGGCTCAGCTCCACGGCAGGCTCTGTGAGTCTTCTGTTGTTCACTGAGCACAACAACTTGCCTGTCTGTGAGGAGTCATGCTGTGCGGGGACTTCCTTGTCTGCTGTTGGGAGCCCCGCAGGGTTGCAGGGCCACTACCTCCTCCCCTCACCACAGTGCTTCATCTCCCTCCTGTTTCCGTTTGCAGACCAGAGGCAGAGTGGGGCTGGTGAGGGGCTCGATGGTCCTCTGCACCCCTGAGCTGGGGGCTCCTGAGCCTTCCTGCATTGGAAGTCTTGCTTGGTCAGGATCAACAGGCCTACTGGTCAACCAGTAGGACCAGTAGCATCTTCCTCAGTGAGTGTTTTTCTTTAAGATAGTAGTCACCACTTCATTCCGAAAAAACGGTGACATCTGCAGGGGCACCATCTTGCTCTGGTCTCCAAAGTTGAGCTGTCTCTGCCTTGTTACTTAAAACACCTGCTTCACCTCCCAGTCCCAGGTCATTGCTCCGTGACCTCACAGAACAGCCCTCAGCCAAGTTGGACCTTGAGTGCTGGAGGAAAATATAGGCTCATGCACTGGAAGAGCTGAGGAGAAGTGGCTGCCAGATCCAGGACTCCAGTGATCTCAGGACTGTGTTCTCCATCTCCTAATTCTACCGACTGCTGTTTTTGCCCATTTGCGTGTGATGGTCTCTAGGATTGACAGAAATGTGCTGTTTATTTTTGGCTTTCTTGAAGGTCCTCACGTTGACTCTTAGGAGTCTGTGTTAGGCCGCTTGCCTGCCACTGAGCCAGAAGTCAGGGTGCAGGGTGCAGACTGGATCTGACCGTGGCCACATACTCATCTCTAGAGGGTTCCCCAGCAAAGAAAATGGACTGAGAATCTTGAGAGAGGTGGATTTCCATGGAAATTTGGAACACTGTCACCAGAAGAGGGAGAAGTCGGTGTTTGGTGTCAAAAATCCAACAGCTGTCCTGCACACGTCTCCTTTTTGGTCCCTGGCTCCCAGCTCTGTGGGGGCCATGAGGACAGAAGCATGGAGCTCTTCTTGACCGACTCCTCTTTCCTCCCTCCTTTTAAGAAATGTTTTTCTAAACCTCAGCATGAAAAGCATCTGCTCCCAGGCGGGGCGGGAGGGAGAGGAAATGGAGAAGAACCCGTTAGTGCCGCCATCCATGCTCCTGCTCAACCGTTTGCTCAACACATGTTTACTGAACGTAGAAGAGATGACAAGCCCTGAATTCAATTGGGGTTTTCCCAAACTTAAGTCATTGGCGGGGCCCTTTCCCTACTTCCGCCCGCGGGGGTAGAAGGGTGTTATCAATTCCTAGCTAGATAGCCTGGGGGAAGCCTGTGAGCCTGGGGTTTGATCTTGCTTAATTGAAAAGAAGCCTGCTAATGTTGGGGATGTAACAGCACCAGAGAGAGACCCCATCTTTGATTACATCTGATCAGCTGAAGGGGGCCTTGGAGTGGGAATCCTGCTGCCACTCAGAGGGCCAGGGTTTGCTTCCATCTTGCATCTGGGCCCTGTGAGTCATCTTATGAGCCACTGTCAGGCACTGTGCTGTGCTGAGGAATCTAAAACACAAGATCTAGAAACGAATCTAGCATGGCGATTGCCTCAGGACACAGATGTCAGTGCTGTGAGGTGGGATGTGACAAAAGGAGGAGTCCAGATGAAGACCTGTGGGAGATGAGAAGAGGGTGCCCCCAGGGGGGCCTCATGGAGACTGCAGGGCAAAGACCATGGTGCCAGGGGGCCTTGGTAGGCTGGGGAGGATTTTGATCTCTAGAGTGAAGAGAAATGGAAAAGCCAGGGTGGCTGTAGAGGCTAAGAGAATATACCCCGGCAGGTATGCTGTTTCTATGGCAACTACCACCCACCCACTGGAGGGGGCTGTCCTGTGGTACTCAGGTCCTAAAGGTGATGTTCAGTGATGCTCCACTTAAAACTGCAACCCATATGTCCGCTCAGCAACTTGTGTCTTCTCTGCTCACTGTAGAAGGAGCACAGACTCTGGAGGCAGGGTACTTCTGGTCCAGGTCTGAGAGCCTCTCTTTGCCAGTTGCAGGACCCTCTGCCATGGGTCCTGCAGAACATATGGAACATATGGAACATTGAGCACATGGCTGACCACATGGCAAGAGCTCAGTGAATCTTAATGCACCCAGTATTTTTGTTGTTTGCTTATTTATTGATGGTGCTGGGGATGGAAACAAGGAACTGACCCACACTAGGCAAATGCTTTACCACCAAGCTGCACTCCCCAGTTTAAATAGGATTATTAAAAACAGTGTTCCGTAGGCATTTGTTGGGTATTTATAATTGTGGTCTGTTTGATTTTGCAGTTATGTGGTTTGCAGCAAGTTAAACCTCCCTGAGCATTAATTTCATCATCTGAAAAATGTGATAACCATGCCAGGTGGTCAGATAACCTTCACAAAGTAAAGACGTATAGTATGCCCTTGGCAAGTACTTCCTTGTCTGACCTGCCTTTACATTACCAGGTAACGTTCATTGAGTTCCAGTTGGTACCAGGGCCATCTGTAGTGTTTTTAGGGGAGTTTCCCTCCTGATTGCCATAGCATAGTATTTTCTACTTATTCAAGATTTCAATTACTTGGGGACACCTGCAGTTTTGGACAATAGTATTTGTCTGAGAGATATAGACAGAATGTTCTCACAATTTTTATTACAGTATATTATGATCTATTTTGTTATTCAGATTGTTGACATCTTGCTGTGCCTAATTTATGAATTATGCTTTATCATAGGTGTATGTGCATAGGAAAACATGGTATAATTTCTGCTGTACTCTGGATGGGTTCAGGCAGCCCCTCGGGCCTTGGAAGGTCTCCAAACATATAAGAGGAGATGTTGCGATGCTGCCCGGTTTTCAGACTGTTGCTCCCTCCCTTTTACTAGCTGCGTAGTACATGGTGATTAGAGCACAGAACCCAGAATTAACCTGCCCAGATTCCTACCCTGGCTTACCCCCTCTGTGCCTCAGGTTCCTTCTGTGATGCAGAAAGTCATCCATTATCTCTCTCTTTGCATTGCTGGGAAGATTGAAGGAACAGGTGTAACCGCTAGGTCAATGCTTCGCACCTAGGCCTGCTTTTTTTTTTTTTTTTTTTAATGTATTTGGTCGTTGCAGGGTCTCACTATGCAGCTAGGACTCACAGTGATCCTCCTGTTTTCAGTCTCCCCAGCACTGGGATTACAGGCGTGCGCCACTGCACCTGGACTGTGTGGCCTGCTCAGGCTGCCCTGCACTTGTCTAAGTTTGCCTAAGCAGGCACTTTAGTCCCTTGAGCTGTCTCACCAGCCCTAGGCGTGCTCATTGAATGAGAACTTTTATTGTCACTGTTATTTCTGGTGAGGTGAAGTTATTTGCTCACTTACCATTTTCAAATTTTAAGAAAAATTAATTGGTACATATTTGCAATAATGATCACATTTATCATGGGGAGTTTGTGGGTATATCACATATCTCAACCCAGATTCTCCTGCCCCAAAACGTATTCGCTTTCCATTGCTGTAGTAGCCTCTTTTCTGCTCTGAAGTCCTTTCAGGGTACACCCTGGACACACCCCTTCCCATGCTGTTGCTCCTTCTTAGACTTTCCAGGCTCCTGCCTGCCTTTCTGTCTGCTGTCACTATGTCTGTCTGTCTGTCTATCTATCTGTTGCTGTCCGTCTGTTGGTCCCTCTGTCTCTGTCTGTCTGCTCTCTCCCTTTCCCTATCTGAGACAAATTCTTGCCATGTAGTTCAGACAGACAGCTTTGAACTCTGTATGTAACCCATGCTGGCTTTGAAACTGTGTAGGAATCTTCTGCCTCAGCATCCCACATCTTGGGACTACAGGAGTGTGCTACCATGCCCAGTTTCAGACTTCATTCATTTCATGCTGTCCTTCCTGACCCTGAGGCAGTTGTTGCCCTTTGCATGTAAAGTTCCTAAACAAAGAGACAAGTTGCTGTTTGGTGCAAAAGTGCAACACCTCTACTCCTGATGTCAACCTGCTGCGGCCTTGCTGAGCCACCTCAAGGTGAACTGCAAAATTCCCCTGAATACTTCTCATTTTCCATCCCTAGATTTAGGCTTGCTGCCATCCCCTGCCCCATAGTGCCAGGGAGCCACAAATCACAACACCTGGATTTCTCTACTGAACAGCCTACAGTTGCAAGAGCTGCAGACATACCAAGTTACTGACTTGGTTGAAGGAACGCAAGCTACTTCCCTGCTGCTTTTATGGAGCCTGCTGGGAGTCACCAATGTACAAGGACCTTGCTTGTCTAGGAATCCTATGGCGTCTTCCATGAAAATGTCACTTAGAGTGGCGTTTTCGTCATTCTCAAGTTGTGTGTTGATCATGAATGGGTGACTATCCCTGCATTTACTTCTGGTTGATTTTGAGCTCATGCACGTAGAGTACTTAGTGCTGAACATGAAGTCACAATGTATAAGATGCTTGGCTCAGGCTTCGCTGATTATAAATGCTTTTTCCTCTTATAGTTTTCAATATTGATACACTAGAATAGACATAAATTAGAGGTTCACTGTTGGATCTTTTTTCCTGCACTTGTATTTTCTTTAAGGAAATGTAATGTTTAAGCTACTGACAAATATCTCAAATATAAAATATATTTTGGCCTACTTTTTAAAAAGTTTATTGGGGTTGGGGAGATAGCTCAGTAGAATAAGTGCTTGCCTGGCAAGTGCAAGGGCCTGAGTTCAATCCCTGGTTCCGCAAAAAATAAATAAATAAATAAATAAAAAATAAAAAAAATAAAAATAAAAAAAAATAAAATAAAAAAAAAATAAAAAAAAAATTTTTTTTTTTTTTTTTTTTTTTTTTGGCTTTTTGAGACAGGGTCTCGCTATGCAGTTGAGGCTGGCCTTGAGCTCAATTTGTAGGCCAGGCTTGTCTTAAGCTTGCAAAGAGCCTCTTGCCTCCACCTCCCAAGTGCTGGGATTATAGGCATGTATCAGGACTCCTTGCTAAAAAAAGCTCATTCTGTTGTTTTTTTTTTTATTCCATGTTTTTGGGGAAGCTGGGATGGGTCCAACACTGGACATGCACACATCATTACCCCTCAAGTTGAGAGACCCTTGGTGATTTCTGTGGACTCAGTTCCAAGGCCTCACTACCTACCTCCAGGGTGCAAGCCTGGACAGTAAAACTGGCGTCTCTGAGTGCTAGACTAGCATTTTGCCTCTGAGCTGTATCTGCAGCTCCTTTTTTAAATTTTAATTTTGAGGTCAGGTCTCATTACGTTGCCCAGTCTGTCCTCAGAATTACAATCCGCTGGCCTCAGCTCCTGAGTTGCTGGGGCTACAGGCGGGGCCGTCATGTAGACTAGTGTCTTACTTGGGCCAGTCTGCAGAGAAAGGATTTGGGCTGGAGCCTTCAGTCTGTCCGCCTGTAAGTGAAGTCCTCTTTGCAGTCTTCCTCTAGAATGTTCTCGGGGCCCAGTGTTTAGTGGCCTCTGGTTTGCTTTGGGGTATGTGGACCACACTGAACATCAGGGATGAGCAGTTTTGCGGCTTACAGCCGCTCCTTGAGTGGAGCTATGTATTTTGTGTTTCTGAAATTCTTCTGTAGGAAACTGGTGCTGGCTTTGTCGGTGTTGGGTTCAGGGACTTTGCTTCAGGAAGGAAAAAGGAAACAGATCAAAATACCTAGAACTTTGCCCGGTGCAGAGGGAGTTCTTTCATTCAGCACATGTTAGGGAACATCAGCACTGTGTGAGGACTTGTGTGTTTGATCACATAAGCCTGTAATAAAGTCTGTAGGCCCAGCTCCATTGTAGTGGAAAAGAGACAGGCAGGCAGGCAGGCAGGCAGGCAGGCAGGCTGACTAACGACAGGAAGTAGTGGGAGGGGAGAATCACCAGACAGGGCTCCCAGGAAGGCCTTGTAAAAATGACTTCAGCTATGAGCAGAAGGCAAGAGGAGCTGGCCAGTAAAAAGTGGATGGATGTATAGATGGGGACAGGTATCAGCCTCCACAGCAGAGGAACCTGTGTGAGTAAAGGCTGTGAGGTCAGATGAGGTTACTGTATTGAGACACTGAAGAAACAGGGAAGGGGCTCCAGTAGGGAGGCCATGTAAGGCTCCAATGTGCAGTTCGGGTTCCATCTAGTTCTCAAGGGAAGACTTGGAAGGGTTTGAAGGAAGAGAGGGGCAAGGATGGGTTTATGTGTTCTTTGTCATGGGGCAGGGGGCAGGGGGAGGTAACAGGAAGGACAGAGTAGGAGAGGAGGCTTCACCATAGGGGGAGAAGAAGCCAGGGTGAAGAGGAAAGACCGCCTGGAGAGTTGGGGGAAGAGAAAGGTCAGTCATTCCCTTGGGGACCAGAGGAGGGGCATGGGGGCCATCAGGAGACATTTGCAAATCCATGGGTGCAGGTCAAGAAAAGCACTGATCCCGGGTTAGTCTCTCAGTGTGTGGAGGAGCAGTGGGGGAATAAAACCTCTATTCCTCTTCTGGAGCTATAACCCAAATACGTTATTTTCTACTATGAAACTTCCCCTTGCAAGTTTTGCTTGTTAGACCCATCACATAGCTGAAAATCATATTGACTAGAAAGCCTCATTCTGGAAAAGAGAGGAATGTGTCCTTCTAGCGCTCTATTCCATATCACAAAACATGCTGTACAAGGGCCCTAGAGATGAGGCTGGGGAGATGGCTCAGTAGAATAAGTGCTTGCCCGACAAGCACAAGGGCCTGAGTTCAGTCCCCAGTTCCACCAAAACAAAAAGAAAAACAAGGACCCTAGAGTAGTGGAGTCTGGCCCAAGCTCTTACAGCAAGGAATGCAGGTGTTTTTGCTGCTGAAGCCTTTGCTTGGTCCCAACTTCTGAGCTTCTGTGTGTTGTCTGGGGGAAAGAGGTCATAGAGAACCAGTGTCAAGCATGGGTCAGCCAGACTGGGAGAGTTCCCAGCCCACGCCTAGCTGTGGTCAGGGAATCTGCATGGTGAGGGAGTCATTCCTGGCATCCAGGAAGTGGAAACCTAAAGACAGTGCTCAAGGATCCTCTCCACTCACCTGTCACTTCCTGCCCCCAGGAGTTTTTAAGTAGAGCTGTCCTAGGCTGCAGAATGTGGTTGCACTGGTGACAATGAAACAGGAACAGAGCAGAGGTTGTGTTACCTCTCCAGGGAGTTATCCTCTCCTAGGGGAAAGGGGACTGGCCATTGTCACTCTTCTCCAGTTAGCAACTGAAGGTGACAGGGAAGTCCATGAGAGTGCATGGCAGAACAGACTGATCAGTGGGCCCAGGTGGCTGATGTCCATTGCTGACCCAGCCGGGAACTCAGGAGCTCCCGTGAGCAGTGTCCAAGCGTCAGGCTGCACATCTGCTGAGTGAAGGAATAGTTGGGGTGGTCCCGGTGGTGTGTTGCGATGGTTACGTGAGAGTCAGGTAAGGCCAAGAAGGCAAGAGCACTCTGAGGATGTGTAATGTCTCTTTAGTCATAAGTTTCTCTTTGTTAGAACGGACAAAACTACCTGTGCACCCTGCTGGGAATTCTGGTGAGATGCTTTCTTTATGTAAGAGTTCCTTTGTTCACTCAGTGAACATTCACTTGGTGCCCTCCTATGTAAATGCAGAGGGAACAGCCATTAATTAGTAAGACGCTGCCCGGGCCCATCTGAAAGCCTGAAGGTGATTTTGGTTAGTATTTTCAGTGTAGATTTGACTGTAACACACCACATGAAGTCGGGTGTGGATTTTCTGCTTTGGGTCTTACGTCTGTGCCCAGAAAATTTCTGATTTTGGAGCATTTTTGATTTTTGGATTAGGGATGTTATGCTGCTACTTTGAATATTTCCATGAGAAGACAATTAGAGTTCATTTTAGAACGAATTTTTATGAAGGTAGAGATTTTAAAACAAGGACTGAGGTTGGTGGGGAAATATTTTTTAATATTTTCACGGGGCTGGAGAGATAGCTCAGTAGAAGGGCCTGAGTTCAATCCCTGGTTCTGAAAAAAAAAAAAAATCACAAGTTCTCAGTTCTATACTTATTTTATTTTTTGTTTATAAAACCAACAAAATACTAAATTGGCCCTGAACCTTACCGCACCACAGAAAGGCAAACACAACTCACCTTTCATTTTGGTATTTTCTTTATAATCAGTTTCCCCCTTTTTTGCAAGTGGGTATGATTATGCTACATGAGTGACTTTGTTTCCCGTTTTTTTCTCTCTTTTGAATTCTCTGAATTCAGAGTGCTTCATTCTAAATACCTGTATCATTTAACTGCCATTTATTGCTATGACCTTTTTTTTTTTTTTTAAGTATGTTTAGTACAGGGGTACAGGGTCTCACTACGCAGCTCAGGCTCATAGTGATCTTCCTGTCTTAGCCTCCCCAGCTGTGGGATTACAGGCATGTGCCACCACTTGGTCTTGTTGGCTGGCATGGCATGCCCAGGGCAGGGCTGGCACAGCATGTGGTACCAAGGATCAAACCCAGCACTTGTCTGGGCAGGCGCTTAGACTGCTGAGCTATCTCCGCGACCCCGCTATGTCCATTTTTTTTTTTTTTCTGTGATAAACAATGCTGCATTTGTGTAGAAATCTTCCCGCTTCTGTAGGTGGAGAACAGCAGCCGGGCCCTGATCATCGGTGAGCGAGTCGGGGTGTGCGTGTGTGTGTGTGTGGTTGCGTGGCTTCCTCCTTTGTTAGGAGCCAAGTGCTTCTCTGCTCTGTCCTGCTCATCAGAGACATCCACTCTTGCCCTGAGAAGCTAGAATGAGCCCCTTGGGCACATGGAACGCCCGTCTTTTCCTCTGGTCTTCACAGATAGCTTTACCCCCACCGTATTCTTGATAAACATTCCTAAATTACCAGGTGCAAAGAGAATTTTTTTTTTCCACGTAGCAGACTTTAGAAAGGGAGGCTTTTCCAGGGAATAGTTTCAAATTCTGTCGTATTTTACAGATTCTCTCGTCAGGTTAGCCATTGTGCAGTTAGCCATCTTCTTCATTTTCTGAGTAGTACTCGGCATCTGAATTCCCATCTCTGTCTGCTTCTTAACAGTCGCATAGCCCTGTGTAGCTCAGTATCACGTCTCTAAGCCCCTGTTTCTCTGTCTGTACAGTGGGATTGTAATAGGAAGCACTTAACAGGAGCACTGAGAGACTAACGGTACAGTGCGTGTAGAGCTCTGAGCACCTGGTGTTCTCTCAGGGTTTTGACTCTCACCTCCTTGCACAGCTCACTGCTAGGGCAAAATGGCACATGGGTGCCAGTCGAGAAGAGTTGGCTAAGATAGAGCAGAGAGCCCCGTTGCTTCATTGGTAGGAAAACTGAAGGCCAGCAGAGGGCAAGAACTTGGCCAGGGTCACCTGGATGAGTGTAAGATGGTATACAGAGCTGTCGTGACTCAGAGTGCAGGTGATGTCTCCACTGACCACTGGACACAGCCTGTGCGACCTGCACTCTGGGTGGACTCCTTGTGGAGCTCTGTGCCACTTCCCTTCCTCCCGAGAGGGCAGTGGAGTCCACGTGTGCTCTGGATCCTACCCATTGCTTGTCAAGCTGCCTGCTGGTCACCCAGCAGCTTGGAAGATCGTGGGATACTGGACATACCATATATTCTCTGTGGCAGCGTGTACGCTGTCTTTTGACCACTGTGTGTGTGTGTGTGTATCTGTTTCTCTCTTGCTCGTTTTTCCTGAACCAATTGGAAATTTATACTCTCTCCCCTGGCACTGGGAGCTGCAAGCATCTGCCAACCTGAGTGTGGGTTTCTTTTCCATGTGGCTCACCATCTGGAGTGGCAACTTGGCTCTGTGTGTGTGTGTGTGTGTGTGTGCGCGCGCGCACGTGCATGCAAGCCCAGAGTATTGTGTTTCCTTGCTGTGCTTGAGCAGCTGAATGAACAAGAGAAAGAGAGCTGCCGTGGAGAGGACAATGCTGAGAAGTCATCCTAGCAGTATGAATGAATAATTCATATTGTCTCAGCCTCTTTCCAGGGCTTCCCAAAATAGCTGCTTTCATTGCTTATGTGTTGCACCGGTGACTTGAATGCAGCTGCCTGCAGCTCCGAACGCTTCGGGGTTTCATGTTGACTTGCAGGTAGGGCTTCCCTTTGGGAACAGTGTTCTATTCACTTTCTTCTTTAAAGAAAGAAATGCTGGGAGAAGAACCCTTAAAGAAAGCCGTACTTTTCAGAAGTGAAAACTGTTTTCTTTTTAGTTCCTGTGCAGAGATCCTTTGTAATCATTGACTTTAGGCCTCCGTGATCTTGAGAAATAGAGAAATAGCAGTTGGGCAGACAGAGCGGCCAAGCTTCGGGCTGCTCTTTGTGATACAGTCAGCAAATATAGGGGAGTCTGCAGGCTTCGTGTTCTCAGCTGCGCCTGGGCTGTGCTGGCCGGGGCTTTCCAAGGTGTGCCAGCTGCAGCTTTGCGGATAGGTATTGGGGCCCTGTCACGCAGGGTGGGTGACTTGGGGATTAGCTGGCCCCTGGACTCTGGCCAGCCACATCTGGTGCATGGCACAGAGTAAGGGCCTAGGAAGAAAGGTTTGCTGTGTACACTAAGAAGATGCTGGGGATGTGTCCTAGGAAGGAGTATGCGTGCGGGGAGCAGGACAGGTACCAGGAGGAGCCACTCTTCTGTGGCTACCGTGACCTTGAATGAGTCCTATGGACACAGGTGGAGAGACTCGGTGCTGAAGTGACAGTACCTGAGTGGTGGCATCTTCAGAAGCATCAGCCCAGAAGGGGCCACACTTGGCCCTGGTTGCTCACAGCAAAGGCGAGAACTGGAGTCAGGTAGGCCTGCTTCTTGGCCAGCAAGGCCACCTCCGGTGCGTTAGTCACGCTGTCTATGCTTCAGCATCCACATCTGTGAAATGGAGCTAATAATAAGCCTCATGGGATTATTTTAGAGAAATTGATCTAGTGCATAGGAAATGAGGGCTTCCTGTGCTTTTCCTTACAACCTTATTGGCAAATTATTGAAATGTGCATACTAAAATATTCATGTATAAACTCGGATGAGTTTTGACACCATGCTTCTGTAGCTCATCCTCCTAGTCAGTACAGCAAACATCCCCATCATCTCTGAGATTTCCTTTGTGCTCCATTGTAATCTTCCCTCTGCCTCCACCTTGTCCCCACGCGACCACTGATCTGCTCTCTACTTAGTCTACTGTGAATTACTAGCATTTTGTACAACAGGAATCATACAGAAGAACCTTTTTTTTCTTTTTACCTAACCCAATAAATGTTTCTGAGATTTATCTATCCTATTGCGCATATTCACAGTGTGTCTGTCCATTGTGTGGATACACCACCGTTCCCAGTCTACTCACCTGTTGGTGGACATCTAGCTATCCTGGTTTGGGGTTATAACAAAGAAATATGACTTTGATTTTGAGAAACAATATTAGTTCGTGTGTCATAAGAATAGGAGAAAATCTTCCAATAAAGCTATGACCCATTGTTTTTAATTAGTTAGAATGTTTATTTCATACTTGTTGAAACCTTTCAAATTTAAGGTTTTTTTTAAATTCACATGTCTCTTTTACACATATAGAAAAACAGAATACATTAGCAAAATAAACCTCCAGTGTTCCTAAAACGTCTTCCCACTCAGATTCTAAGTCTTTGCAGTCACTTTTTCACTGAATCATTGATATTTGTGCTTTTAGTAGTTCCCTTTGAGCCAGCCAGGTAGCTCAGGGGCCAGCCAGATAGCTCAGCGGATTAAAGCACCTGCTTAGGCAGAGCAGGGACTGGGGTTCGATCCCCAGTGTGTAGTGCTGGCCCTGCCCCAGGGCATGCTGAGACAGTGACTGAGACTGGGCATGGTGGTGCACGCCTGTAATCCCAGCACTTGGGAGGCTGAAAACAGGAGAAATACTTCAAGTCCTATGTATATAGTGAGACCCTGTAGACCCTATAGACCCTAGACTAAATACATGGTTTCTTTTGTCCCTTAAAGATTGCAGTGAATAATGCAGCCTTGTTGTAAGGATCTGCAGAGGAACCCAGAGCTTAAGTAGCTGGGCTTGGAAGGCAGCTGGCTCCCATGTAGAGTTAACCTACTTTGGGCTTCTGCTTTGGGAATGTTGTGAAACGGGTCTGCTTACTACACCTAGACTCTCCACAACCAACCAGCTCCCGGGGGGTTAAAAGTGCACCTCTCTTACTTCTGGGGCTTTGTCCCAGCCTGGGACATCCATCCCCAGTGGCAGACCTGACACTGTGGCTGTCTGTACACACCAAAGAGAGACATTGCCCCTGGGACTACCACCTGGCTGATCGTGGGGCAGCATGGCAGCAGTAGGAAGGCAGGTCCTGAGTTCAGCTGTGCTGAGGGGCTGCAGAGATAGCTCAGCTGATATAAGTGCATGCTTGGCAAGCACAAGGGCCTAGGTTCAATCCCCAGCTCCAAAAAATAGAAATAAAAATATAAAACCGAGCATCTTGTGCAGGTGAATTAGAGTATGTGAGGGACCCTGGACAGTGCCTTGCACTTTGTCAGCTCTCTCTGAGACTTGGCTTTGTTCTTCTTACTAATCACTACTTTCTTGTTGGCCAGTGAGGGTGATGGTGATAGTGCCTGCTTTGTAGAAATATTGTGAAGATAAAGGAAATGATTTGTTTTATGTACAATGCGTGGTCTGCTGCCTAGAACTTAACTGGCAAAAATGTCTTAACTTATGTCGTTCCATCATAGCCACCCAGGACCCTCTGCCCGTGGTGAAGGCAGGCCACAGTGAGACTCCCCGAGGCCAGTGCTGCAAAAAGTCCTTGGGGATGTCTTGTTCCAGCTCCTTCTTGCACAGAAGGGCAGAGCTGGGATTCCAGCCCAGGTCTTGTCATCTTCTTCCCCTGTATAAACCACACTGTTGTGGGAGGGGCTGTAAGTCAGACAGGATCCCAGTGATGAATTCACAGATGAATTCTCCTTCTTGATGCTCCAGATTTTAGTGTGTGTCCAGATTCTGAGAATTCGAAAGGCCCCTTTTCAGACAAGGGTGGGTGGGCTACAGAGGCTTCTAGTACTGCAGAGAAGGCCCTGAGCAGCCAACACTGTAGAAACCCAGCTCATGGGCCAGAGGGAGTGAAGTTGGGTGTTCAGTATCCTCCAGGCCCCACATTCAGGAAGGAGGGCTGCACCCTGCCTACGTTGTGCCCAGGGGCCAGGTACGTGCCATTCCTATGCAAGAACTTGGGGAGGCAGGTATTCCCCCCCTTTTTTTTTGAGACAGGGTCTTCACTATGTAGTTTAGGCCGGACTTGAACTTCTGATCCTCTTGCCTCCTCCTGAGTGCTAGGATTACAAGTGTGTGCCACCCTGCCTGGTTGGTTTTCTTGATTGTTTTGTGTCCATAGGGAGACGGAGGCTCAGAACCAGAGAAGGAATGGCCTGATGTGACACAGTTGGGACAGATGGACTTGGGAGTCTAGTTTATTGCCTCACTCTTGGAGGCACAGAATTTCTTTTCTTTTCTTTTTTTAACGTATTTATTACAGGATCTACAAGGTCTTGCTACACAGATCAGACGCGTAGTGATCCTCCTGTTTTCAGCCTCTCAAGCACTGGGATTACGGGTGTGTGTTACCATGCCCAGTTTCAGTCGCTCGGGTGGAGCTGGGTGAGGGGCAGACAGGTGTACCAGGGACTTTTCTTCCACAGGCTGGGCTTTTCAAGTGACGAGGAGGTATAATCAGAGAAAGGACCTATCTCCAGCCTTGTGTCCCCATGAGTGGCAGCTTTGTAGCTTCGTCTTGGTTCCCACCCAGTGACACACCTCCTTTCAGTATAGTAATGGTAGCGCACCAGGAAAGTAATGTCAGCAGAGGCGGCCGAGCCGACCGAGCGCCAGGGCAACTTGGCCTCTCGGTGTTGCGAGTGCGATGGGGCTGGGGTTGGCGCCCAGGTTTTATTCTCAGCTGTGTTGCTGGACATGGCTGACCCTGGGCAAGTCTGTTCTCTCTGTGCCTCGGTTTTCTCATGGGTAAAATGGGACTGATTTGTCAGTTCCTTTTTAGTTGTGACTTCCTTTCATACTGCTACTTACGGGGCTGCATTTGGGCGGCCATGTAAGTAATGAATAACTCAGTTATTGAATGCTCAACTGTGTCCTCAGGTACTATTCATGCATTATCTCATTTAATCTAGAAAACACACTTAGAAGTAGGTCTGAATGTTACCTACCTAAAAGAGTTGTCAGGAAGGCCAAGTGAGTAAATATTTATGAAGTGCTTTGAACAGTTACTGGCCCATAATGAGAGCTCAATCATAGTGCTATTTCTCTTGTTTTCCCAGCGTAAACACCAAACCACAGAGAGTTTTAAGTATTTTGCCCAACGTCACACAATTGGGCAGTGGCAACACATGGAACCAAACCCAGGGCCTCTAGCTCCGGAGCCATTTGCTTTTCACTGCTGCTATGCGCTGCTTGTTGATGAGACGTAAGAAGAACACACTGAGAGCAGCGGGGACTGCGTGCGAGGCGACAGGGCCTGTCCCTGAAGACTTGCTGATTCCATGTTTAGCATACAGCACTGCGGTGGATAAGCAGCCCTCTCTGCGGGCTGAGCTTGGCCTTCTGGTAGGCAGTTGGCCATGGCTCATCTGAGCGTGGTCCAGTTCTCAGAGCTGTAATCCCAGGTTCCAGCAGGTGACACACAGAAAGGACTGGCAGTTCAAGTGACTGCGGAAGTTGGGAAGGAGACAGTTAGGGGACCATCCAGATGGAAGCAGAGGGAGGGAGCGGGTGTGTGATCCCAGCGGCATCCTGAAGACAGGCTCTTGGATGTGGCCGGGGCAGGTGAGCCACTGTTGAAGGAGGCACAGCTTGAAGGTGGGGAGCAGGGTGGGAGGGAGCAGCATTCTGGAATCTTCCCTTCAGTTCTGCCCCCTCTTCTTTTTACCATAAAAGAATTCCAGAAGTGGGAGTGCCCGGGCCAGGAAAGTATCTGGGAAAACCAGCCCAGCCAAGCAGGAAAACTAGGAAACTGGGAGGGTTTGGAAGCCAGAATGTTGAGACAGGTGTTCTAAGAGGGGAGAGCCGGAGAGAGGGAGGGAAGTGTTCCGGAGAAAGAGAACTTGGGCGTGGCTGTGCAATGCTGCGCTTCCAAGAGCAAATTCAGAGGCCCAGATCCAGAACAGCGGCTGTCTCCTAGCTTGCCTGGATCGATTTCCACAAACTCATGCAGTCCCCGCTTCTCCAGGAAGGGAGAAGCACAGAGGAAGGCTAATTAGCTATGCAAGCCCAGGTGAACTTTTTTTTCAATAGTAGTCTAACACTTAATTCATATTGGCTAATGTTGCTTGGCCATTTTTTTTTTTTTTTTAAGTATTGAGGATAGTACCCAGAGCCTTGTACATGTTGGGCAGATGCTATGCCATTGAGCTACACCCCCTGCCAAACCACAGGCCCCTTTAATAAGGTAATTACTCTTGAGCACCATATCGTACACATAAGGAGGCCAACTCACTCTGAGAGGTTAGAGTCTGTGCCTAAGGATGCACAGCCGGTGAGAAGAGAGTGCACCAGAAGCCAGGGGGCTGACTCCAGAGCCCATGAGTTTCAGCCACCCCTGTGCGTCCCTTGGGATGGAGAACAAGGCCGGTGGCATGGATGGTGGCAGCTAACACGTGAAGGATTGAAGTTGAAGAGTGGCATGATTTTCACAGCGCACAGATAGCTTCCAGCTAATCATGTTAACTACCTACATTTTTGAGGGTTTGTTATATACATGCCAGGAAAACATTTGCTAAGAGCTTTCTGTGGCTTATGCCATTTAATCCTCGCACCACCCTGATGAGATCTGGACTTCTCATGCATTTCTTAGAGAAGGAAACACCTCTTTACAGAGTTACATAATGTACCCACTCTTTCAGACAAGGTGGAGCCTGAGTTTCAGCTGGCATCCGATTCCTACGCTCCGAAGGTGACACCTGTCCTATCTGCTCCTGATCCATGAAGCTGGCCACCATTGTCTTTCTTCCTTTCTAGATCTCTTCCTCCTGGAAGTC
Source organism: Octodon degus (assembly GCF_000260255.1). Lineage (NCBI taxonomy): Eukaryota > Metazoa > Chordata > Mammalia > Rodentia > Octodontidae > Octodon > Octodon degus. Next base: position 6,006,979 of record NW_004524661.1, on the reverse strand, counting down.
TTTCCCTTCTCCAAACCCCCTTTGCCTTTTGCTGTAGATTTACTGAGCTTGCAACCTATTCAGTGTCCATGCACCCTTTAATTACCCACGGTTCACAGCCTTGGGGAGAAATTCGGGCACATAGATTGTTGCGGAATCACATTCCCTGCCTGTGTCAAGTGTAAGTCTTGTATCCTAGGCCAGATCCTGTGATCTGGAGGGTGAAAATAGGCTTATTCACATGTCACATTGGGTCCAGATGGGACCTAGATGGGTATATGCTGCAAAGTCCGGTTGCTTGGTATGTCAACAGAAGGCTGAGGCCAAAGAGAAGAGAGCAGTCAGGGGGCATGTCCAGGTCACCTTGTGTAGCCCAGCATGGGAGCAATACTCGGGGGCGTTACAGTCAAAGTCCTTACTTAGCAAGGGTCTCAGAGCCTCAAAGACTGGCTCCGTACTCCCGTCACGCAGCCTTACCATCTGCACTTCATCCCATCTACATTGGCTTTCTTGTTTCTTTGTCACATGTGCCAGAGCTGGGCGTGGTGACAACTAGTAGTCCAAGCACATGGGAGGCTGAGACAGGTGGATCGCAGTGAGATGTGAGGCTAGCTTGGACTACATACTGAGATTAAGACCAGCCCGAATTACAGAGTGAGACCCCGTCTCAAAAACAAAACAAAAACAAAAAAACCTCCACCAAATATTAAATGCACCAACATCACCCTTCCCAGAGCCAGCGCCTGTGTGCTTGGTATTCTCCCAGGTCTGCCCTTGGCTGGCTGCCCTCCCTCCTCCTCCGCAGTCTCTTTTCCAAGGTCAGCTTCTCAGAGGCTTCCCTTGACCGTCCACTCGCCCTTCTACTTGGTTCCAGGGCCTGGTGCTTCTTTCTGAATAATGGGAATCTCTGAAATGATGGCATTGACCTACTTCCAGGTGGGGTATGTCTTCCCCCTGCACTGGAAGGCTAGTGCTCTGTCTGTCTGTCCCACTTCTTCAGCTGTGTTTTTTAAAGCTCAACTCTGAGCCATGTCCTCCCACCCTCAGCCCTACTCACAAACATGGGAGCTGCTTATCTTGATCTTGCCTGGCTGTGTTAGAGGAATGAATAAAGGTATGGGAAGCTTTTGCTCACCTAGGCCTTCCAGGGGCGGAAGGAGCGGGCCTGCCAGGAAGTGGTGCTGCGCTGCAGCTGGAGGAGGTGAAGGGGTGTTAGCGGTGGTTACGAAATCTCAGCTATGGGAACTATGTGTGCGAAACAGCTGAGGGCAGGAAGAACCAGCCGGCCCATTGTGCCTGGGTGGGGAGGAGAGGTTGGCAGAAAGAGCGCTGGGCTCTGGCTTTTGGTCTGGAGGGCTCTTTCCACGGCGATGCTGCCCTGGCTGGCTCCTGGAAGGAGAGGGCCAGCCGGGGTCAGGGCTTGTCGGGAGGTAATAAAGAGGTCACTTGAGGAGGGAGCACTAGGAACATGGGAGATGAGATCGATCACCTGCTAAGTCCCAAGAGACTCAGTACCGGTGTTACACTAGGCAGATAGCTTTCTGCTCCTCACCCTGTTGCCTCCTCAGAAGAGACACCTTGTCTGAATGCAGAATGACTGGCATGGTCATGTGTCCCTGGAGTCCTGCCCTTTGACTCCCTCTGGGAAAAAACAGTCTGCTGCTGCTGTGATGAGGGGGGCCTTTAGGTGTTTAGCCTTTCTCAGCAGTTGAGCCTGGGTACCCCTTGTGAAATGCACCTGGCAGGACCTACCTGTCTCCAAGGCGACATATCCGGGCTGTCTTCCCAGGAGGGCCAGTTGTGAAACATTCAGGAATGTGTGTGCCCCTTCTGAGATTTGTAATTAAGAAGAAGCAGAACTCGCTCTCGCCTGGCACTCTGCCCTCCCCCTCTCTCAGCCCTCCGGCATCTGGGTCATTTGCTTTCACGAAGGGGGTTTTGAGCAGCCAGGATGTGGAGGCTGGGGGCAGAGACTGACCAGACCTGGCTGGACTAGTGGGGAGGGGGCATTCCAGGCAGGCCCCTGAGGCCTGGCCACCCCTGCAAGCAGATACTCTATCTCCTTCCAGCTCACATTCCTGGCATCTGCCTGTGGCGGATCATTGCAAGCCAGAGAAGGAGGGGACAGTGCCCATGGGCAGTCAGTTCTGCTCCCTGGCAGGAAGAGTGAATGTGTGTGTATACGTGTGCGTGTGTGTGTGAGAGCGTGTGTGTGCTTAAGTCCCTCCGCTACTGAAACACTTGCCTTTATCCTCATTCTCTGAATGACATGTCTCTGCACACTGAATAATTCATCTCCCTCTTGGCATTTGTTCCAGGGAGAATCTTGCTGTCCAGATTTCTTGTTAAGTTGCATAGTTCTTTCCCATAGCAGCTTTCCTCATTCCCATGCAAGGGTGCTGAAAGGCAGCCCTCACCCCCCGCCCTGGGGGCTGTGTCCTTGGGGTACCCGAGTGTCAAGCCCAAAGGCTGTCTTTCTCAGCTCATCTTCTCCTTCAGACTTCTGGGCCTCTTGGCTCACTTTCTTCCCTCTCTGCCTGTTGGGCTCCTGTTTGCATTCTATCTCGGTGAGAGGTGGCACCTTGGCCCTGTCTGTCACATTACTGATGCTGCTTAGCTTGTATTGACCCGAGCTATGAATTCTCACTGTGAAGCTGGATCAGTCAGAGGAATTAATGGTTTTCTAGAGAAAGGATCCATGTTTGGCCTTTCAGTCCTGTACCCTACACTCGGAGGGGCTCAGAGAAGCATTTGTGTTGATCACAGTGAAGCATTTCGATGAGCCGTGCGTTCTGAGTTTATTGAGGATCTTTGTGCCAAGATACAGCTACGGAAGAGACCCAGAGCATGAAGCCCCAGTGCCTGTGCCCATGTCAGACATCCCTGTGGTTCAGCTTCGTCCTTGGCCTCTAGCATAGCTTGCTCCATGTTCCAGATTTTTCTGAGGCTCACTTGGTTTTGTTAATTTTTAGTGGCAGAGCTTTGGTTTTAGAATCTAGTGTGGGGCATCAAGAGGTGTCAACCTTTGGTGTTTATTAACTATGCAATATGGAGCATGTTTTCTCATTTGTAAAGTTGAATAAGAGCACCTACTACTCAGAGAGGAAACATGGTATGCACAATGTACTTTTTAGGCCTAGATTTAACCATTATTAAATATTTTAATTATAATTAAACATAGAACATTTAATTTAAAAAGAAATTAAACTTGTATTTACATCTCTATACTCAGATATTTCAGTATTTTTTCCAGCTTTATTTTTCTCTCTCTGTCTGTCTCTGTTGGTCTCTCTCTGTCTCTGTCTGTGTCTCTGTCTGTGTCTCTTCTCTCGCTCTGTCTCTGTCTGTCTGTGTCTGTGTCTGTCTGTCTCTGTCTCTCTCCGCAAAATACCAGCACTTATAGCCTTTAATCCCAGCACTCACATCAAGGCAGTATGTTCCCTGCAAGTTCAACGCCACCTGGGCTATATAGAGACCTCAAGGCCAGCCTGAGCAACATGGTGATCATAACCAGTCACCCACAAAACACTTCACACTATCACACTGTTCTGCAGCTTGTTTTATTTCACCAGTCTGGTCTCCCTAATCCCATTCTTAACCATACAGGAAGGGGTCCAAGGAATCATTTGTATTGAGGACTTTGAAAGTTTTCATTGTCTTTTCATTAAGTAAATTGAGCATATCTTTCCACATTAGCATTATGTACACCACTACATTTTTTTGTTGCTCCTATTTATTGTTTTATTCACCCAGTCAGCCAATACTTACTGAGCCCAGTTGTGCCCGGACATAGGGTTCTGTTGCTTGGATGCCCTGTTGATTAAAAGCTTTAATCCTTAGGGTAAATTTCAAAAGATGACTATTTTTATGCAGATGCAGGAAAGCTGTTGCACCAGGACATGTGTTCTTGGTTTTCTGGGTTGCCAGCTGTATGTAGTGAGACTCCTGTCGCTGCTGGCAAGTGGAAATTCTTGGGGCCGAGTGCAAGGAGCGGAAGGCACCAGAAGGAGGGGTTTCCCTGAGCACTCCTGTGCCCTGCCAGACTTAGCTTTGTCAGTGACAGCACCTCACCTTGGAGGGGTGAGTCTGTGTAGAGCTGTTCTCAGGAAACCCTTTGAAAGGCTCACTGGACAAAATAATGTTGGGTGGTGTCTGCGACTCTGGTCCCTGGACTTCATTCCCATTAAGGAGGAGGGAACCAACTGCTTAGGGCCCTGAGGGCAGTGGCCTCCGGCTCCTGAAGTCTGGGCAGGTGTACAGTGATGGGGTGGGCAGGCTAGGCTGGTCACTGCTCTGCAGAAGGCGTCTGGATTGTCTAGACTAGGTATACCCGAGCAAAGAGCGTTTTGAGCTTTTGAAAGCACCCCCTGCCCAGCTTCCCACTTCTCCCTCTCGTATGTCAGTCTGGTGGCTGTGATTTTCTGTGATCCTGAGGAGACCTTGGAGGGTGTCGACTTTGGAAAGAACACAGTAGCTTGCGGCAGGGTACACTGGAGACAGACTGCCCTGGTTCAATTCTGGCCTTTGTTACTGACCCTGAGAATACAGTATTATTTATTCTTGGTTAGCTTTAGTCCCCCACTCTGGTCAATAGAGGCAATAACTAATGTTTTTTAAGTGCTTCTTTACACCAGCATCTGTGTTAAATGTTTAACTCACAATTGGAACCTTAATCTACCTAACCACTGGGAGGATTATTATGGTATTAGTCTCATTCTACAGATTTAAAAAAAGCCTCTTGAGAGTTTTAACTAAATTGTCCAACTCATGCAGCGAATACACGATGCCTCATCCCTACGCCCCAGTACTGGGGATTGAATCGAGGACCATTACAGTGAGCTACATTCCTAGGGCTGCTTTACATTTTGAGACAGAGTCTTGCTAGTTGCTACATTTCCCAGGTTAGCCTCAAACTTGTGATCCTTCTGTCTCAGACTCCCAGAATGCTCTGGTTACAGATGTGTGCTTACCATGCCCAGCTGAAGTGATGCCTGTTGAATCCTTATTGTTAGCGCTTGGTCTGTTGCACCTAAACATGTACCACTGGTCGCATCTTCACAGATGTGGTAGTCTTTCACAGAGCGGCAGTGGCTTGCTTGCTTTGGACCTGTGGTGAAGCAGCACAGCATGGTAGGAGCACGTTCACTTTGTGTCCAGAAAGAAAAAGAGAGGAAGAGGAGGGGCCTGGGGTCCTACTCTCCCCCTACACTATCATATGCAGGCCTCTGACTAGGTTCCAATTCTAAAAGGCTCCTCTGTCATCTCCAAATCATGCCAAGCCAGGGCCAGACCTCTAATAATGAGCCTTTGGGGGCTCTTCCCCATCGAACTATGGGAACTATGGTGTGAGTTTGAAGGGAAGGAGATGGTACAAGATAAGAAAGAGGGGAGTTTCCTCTGGCCAAGGAAGCCCTTGATCACAAATCCTAGACCCCTTCTCAGTCATTTCCATTCCTGTCCTATTGTACCTTGATTTACCAATCTGTTAAAAAAAAAAAAAGGCATGAAGCAGAGTCTTCTGGGCTTCCAGAGCTGAAAGAAGAAGGAAGCAGAAGTAGAGCAGGAATGTTAGAATCAATATTCTAGACAAGGCAACAATAGAAGAAAACCAGTGTGACCACTTTAGCGAGGTTCCATATGGCTAGTTTCCTGGCTCTCCACGCTATGGTTAAATGCTGGACAAATGGTTTGTGATATAGCTTTCCAGTATGGAGAAGCGTTTATTGGTTCATTTGGTTGATTTATTTTTCTGTTTGATTTTGCTACTAAGACTTGGTGAGTCCCACCCCATTCATTTTCCTAGGGATCTCAACAGTGGTTTTTACCAAAAGATCAGTTTGTCCAAGACCGTCTGACAGGGAGGGCAGCAGTAGGTGCAAGCATTTGGGAATCAATTCAGTCAGCAAACAAATCCTGGTCCCTGGCCAAACTCACGGGGACAGAGCATCTGCTGTTCTAGATGTTGTAGTCAGCCAGCTTTCCCATGGGCAAGTGGGCATGACAAACACAGTGCAGAGCCAGGCTCCAGTAGGGAGGTGGGTTGGGCCAGTGAATTCCAGGTGGGGTAACCAGAGAGGGTTGGAGCCCAAGTCAAGAAGCCAAGGCTAGGCCTTAGAGCCCAGTACCCACTTAGGGATGTGGCAACAGAGGTCCAGAGAGGGAGGGTGACTCACTCAAATCACTACCGAGTTAGTGACACAAATCAGGATCAGGATGTACACACTCTGCCTTCTCCCCCGGGTGGTCTTACTCCAATGCTGCTGCAGAATGCCTTTACCTTCAGACACGGGGTCAGCAGAGCTGGTGCCAGTGTTACGAAGCTTGAGGACCTGTTGGGCTGGTCTGGAGGAGCAGTGTGTTGCAGGAGCTTGGATTTGTAGGCTGATGAGTCTCCTCTCCATTCCAGGTACACCAAGCCACTCACCTTCGCTGACTGCATTAGCGACGAGTTGCCGCTAGGATGGGAAGAAGCGTATGACCCACAGGTTGGAGATTACTTCATAGACCACAACACCAGTAAGTCTCTTGCGGTCCTCCCTTTCCTGTGCTCCCCTCCATCCTCCACCCTTCCTGTGTCCTCCCCTCCCAAGTCTGGAAGAACCATTGGCGAGGTTCTCGAAGCCAGGCTGTGTTTTGTTTCTCATGAATGTAGAGATGTTACTGCAGATATAGATAGATAATATATTCTCATGTAAAAATAACAGTTTAGAAGGGCGTTCAGTAGAATCTAAAAATCCTCCAATTCAATCCACACCCCAGATTTTACAGAGGCAATATTGCTAATAATTTCTTCTATCATTTCAGAGATTTCCCAGTCATGTGTGTGGTTTTGTGTGTGATCATGTGTGTATATTTTTTTTACACAGATAAATTTAAATATGTTCATGTAGGTTCCCACCCATAAAAAAATCAAGGTCCATTGTCACTGCCAGACCAAATTACAAGAGAGCTATTCAGTCCCCAAGAGCGCATATGCATACTAACCTTGATAGATTACTGTGTGTCCGATCTGTCATACCAGTCGGGCTACTCTCCTACCTGAGACCCCAGCGGTCTGATCAGGCACAGAGATTCCTAGTATCTCTATGGCTGGCACTGTGGTGGGGGGACTAGTCAGGAAAGGGAGAAAGAAGCACATTATCCAAGACAGGTGGAGGAACTCAGGGAGCTGTAGAGAGTCGATCCATGTTTGAATTGTGTATCTGGTGTACCCGCTTAGCCATGTTGGCTCTCCCATTTGTCTGTGTGGTATGGAAGAAAAGGATTCCCTGTCTAGCATCCAGTTTTCTAATTTGGGAGGATTCCCTTATCTTGGGTCAGAGGAAAGTGGAATAAAGTGGGAAGTGGCTGCAGGTCTGAAGGCTGAGATCAGGGCTCCGACTTCTGGCTTCTCAATTGCTGAGCATGCTCTGGGCCCTGGGCATAGGACGGGCACCTGATGGTGCTGGCCAGCTTCGCTCTCCCATCTGCCCTGTGCAGTGCTGCGATGATCACCCTCAGCTTATAAGTGGGATTAGAGGTAGCAGCCGGCTGCTACAGACTCAGAGCTGAAGTAGGGCTGAGCTAGTACTTGAACTGGTGCTGGAGACTGGAGCTATGCTTCCCTACCTACCTCTCCTGCACTTCGCTTACCTGTTCTTGAAAGTCCTTCCGCAGCAGGATTGTGTCTCATTTGTCTGTTGAGTCCCAGGTCAGTACTCGATGAGGCTCATAGTAGGTGTGTGCTCGACCTTTGCTAACTAGAAAAGAGCATACGTGCATGGATACATGAGCAAGGGGATGGCTGAGCAGACCGTGTTGGCACCGAAGGGTAGAGGAGCTTCTAGAGACGGCTAATGGCATTAATTGCATTGTTGGGGGTAGCAGGGGTTTTATTAGCACTCGTGATTGCACGCTGGGTAATGAGAAGTAAATACGCCTAATTGAGTGTGTACGGGGAGTGAGCTGAGTGCCTAAAGCGCTATATGGCTGCTGGGTTAAACGCTGAGGTACAGGCACCCTAATCAGTCCTTTCTTGTTTCTAATTGCTGAGGGCATCCCCCTCATTAAAATCTCATGAGAGGAGTGGGATTTTTAAGGGGCTTCTGGGGGGCTGCTGGGGAAATGGAAGGAAGGAGTAGCAGGCCGTGGAAGAGTTGACTCTCCAAGGGAGATGCCAGGGTGACAGGCTGTGTGTGTGGAAGGTGATTACGCGGGAAGCAACAGGAGGGTTGCTGGTGTCTGTCGTTTCACCAGCTGTCCAGCTTGAAGGTGCAACCCCTGCAGATGGGGCAGTTGATTCAGTGTCACTGTGACCTTTGAGGCCTAAGTATTGGGAGTCATGGATGTGGACCAATCTTCTGTCTGTGTCTTGTTCATATACTGAAATTCTTAAGAATTTTAAACCCAATGTAATCAAATAATAGTTTGTTTATAATTTCACCAACCAGCTTTCATGCATTCAACAAATATTTAGTACATATTCTGAAAGCTTGGAATACACGAGACAGCAAAATGGCAAAGATCCTTACAGGGATTTCCTTTTGGCAAGAAAGATAATGAACTCACTAAGTACATCTTGTCCCATGTTAGGGAATGTTCAGTGCCGCTACAGAAAAGAGGAGAGTGTGGAGCTAAGGGGTGCTGGGAACATGAGGGAACCGTGGTGATGATGGTGATACCTAATTTTTGGAGAAAACCTTCTAGGCACAAGGAGATTTGAGCTAAGATTTGATGGCACTAAAGAAGCATTTCAAGTTGGTACGTCATGTAGGACAAAAGCTCTAAGGTGTGATCACATTTAGCTTGGTCCAGGGTGAGTGTGCATGTGGCACCGGTGTGAGGAAGAGAGGTGGGGGTCACTGGGGAGGTGGGAGTGGGGTGGAGGTCAGCAGGGTCTGCCTTAAGGGCAGAGACTTTGCAGGGACCCAAGCCATTGCAGAGCACTGAGCAGGTGAGGGACCTGATCTGACGTGTGTTGTAGAAGGGTCAATCTGGCTGCTGTGTGGAGAAGTCTTAGGAAAGCAAGGGCTCAAGCAAGAAGAGCTGGATCCAATGGCCCCAAGCTGGGGCTGAGGATGTGCAGGATGGTGCTGGGTATATTCTCAAGATAGAGAGCTAGCAGCATGTCCTGATAGATTGCATTCCAGGTGGGAAAGAATGAAAGGAGATGTTTTGGGCCTGAGCTGCTGGAGGGATGGAATTGACGTCCACAGAATGGAGAAAACTGCCGGAGAAGCGGGTTTAGCAAGGAAAAGCAGGTTTTGCCTGGACACTGTGAGCCTTTGGTACTTGGTGCATGTCTGAGAGATGTTGCTGTTTCACTCAGCAGCCTGGAGTTTGGGAGAGATATGAGCTGAAGATCTATATTTGGGAGATGTTAGCATATGGTATAGATACTATTTAATGATGTGAAATCGGATGAGATCCCCGAGATACACTGTTGGATCCTCAGAAGTTGGGAAGAAGAGGAAAACTAGTTGTGATTCTACAAAAGGAGGAATCGAAGGCTGGCCAAATAGCTCAGCAGATTAAAGCGCCTGCAAGCAGGTGCAGGGGCCTGGGGTTCCATCCCAGGCCTGCCATGCTGGCCCCGCCCCCGGGGCATGCTGAGAAGGCAATTGAGATTGGGCATGGTGGTGCACCCCTATAATCCCAGCTCTTGGGAGGCTGTGAACAGGCAGATCACTACTGAGTCCGATCTAGTAGTGAGACCCTGAACACCCTGTAGACCCTTCCCTAAAATAAAATAAGTGATCGAGAGGTGGGGCAGAAACAGAGGTAAGCCTAGTGAAGCAGCCCTTTGAGGACAGCTATCGATGGTGTCACATCCTGTGTCAGGCCACGTGCAGAAGACCAAGGATGGAGGAGTACATGTAGCATCTGGACTGCTACCAGTGACCCTGGCTTTGCAGGGCAGCTTTTGACAAGGACTAGGGACAAAAATCTGAAAGAAAAGAAAGAGGAAGGATTGGAAGCAAAAAAGTACATAGACCACTGTTTCCCAAACAGCCTGTTTTCCTTGTCGCATCTGTCTCCATTCAGCATGCCCACCGCTGACTATATGCCGTGTGGCTTTAACCGGTGGGTTACAGACTCTGTCGTTTCTCCTCATACTCCCTTGTGACTGTTGGTGGGGTGTTACAGAGTCTTCATATTTACACTTTTTAACACTTCAATGCATTTTTTTGTAGGTTGTAGGACTGCATGTATTTTTGTATGTTGTAGGAATACATCTGAACGTGTGAAGCAATAACATGATCCTGTTGCTAGCCTTTTTTTTTTTTTTTTTTAAATTTTTTTTTTTTTAAACATTTATTTATTGCGTGTGTGTGTGTGTGTGTGTGTGTGTGTGTGTGTGGCCAGCTCAGCCCACCAGGGGGCGCGGCTGGCTGGCATGTGGTGCTGGGGGATCGAACCGCGGTCCCTGGGCTTTTCCAAGCTTGTTCCAAATAGGTGCTTTAGACCACTGAGCCATCTCTCCAGCCCCTGTTGCTAGCCTTTTAGGATTTCCTCTAGTTGTTTATGATTATGACTAGAGAAAGGCTCTTTGTATGTACTTGTTCGAACTTCTTTGGGATGATTTTCTTTTCTTTTTAGTTTTATGTATTTAGAACAGGGTCTACAGAGTCTCACTACACAGATCAGACTCGTAGTGGTCCTCTTGTTTTTCAGCCCCCCAAGTGCCGGGATTATAGGTGCGCACCACTACGCCCAATCTTAGTCACTGTCCTAGTGTGCCCCCAGGGGTGGGGCAGGCACGGCACAGCAGGGATCGAGCCCCAGTCCCTGTGTCTGCCTAAGCAGGCACTTTAATCTGCTGAGCTATCTGGCCAGCCCTTGGGATGGTTTTCCATAGATGCATTTCTAAGGACAGTGAGTCTTCTCTGTCCATAGGTTCTAAAACTTTGGACTGGAAATTAAAAAAAAAAAAAAATTCTGTACTGGACATGTACATGCTTTCTTTCCTCGTTATTTGTTCTTAATATAATGACTATTTGCGTAGCATTTACATTTGCTAGGTATTATAAGTAGTCTGGAAATTATTGGAAATGTAAGGGAAAATGTCCATAGGTTACACTGTATATAATCCCCAACACATACGCACACGCATGCGCACTTTTTTTCTTTTTAAACAGTGCTGGGTATGGAATGCAGAGCTTCACACATACTCCACCCTAGTGCTAGTCCCTGTGATATAAGGGATTTGGGCACTCCCGTAGCTGGTATCCTCAGGAGCCCTGGAACTCCCCCTGACTGTGAGGATTATTAAAGGGCTTATAAAATTGGAGGGCTTGGGGCACCTATTCCTAGGTTAATGAGTATTCCCAAAGTTGGTGTCAGTATTCCCCGCTAAGTGTGAGGATACTGGTTTCCTCTTACCTTCATCACAATGACTATTTTCACTTGTTTTGATTTTGGATGCCTTTGTCACATGCTTTGCCTGTGACTTCATTGCTTTCCATCTGCATTCCTTTGCATGGTAACAAATGTTGAATAGTCTCCAAGTGTCTGGTTGTTTTAAACCTACTGTTGTTGCAGCTCTTGGAAAGTATGGTACTGTCAGCCTTGTGGGTGTGCTCCCACCGTATGAGGGACGCAGGTGTGAGGCATGCAGAGGAAGGCGGAGTGTGGCCTGGTGGGTAGAGCTCTTGAGGGTGGGGCGCTGTGTGCTGAAGGAAGCGAGTGTGGAGTATGCGTAGGGTCAGGTGGGAGCCTGGCATGGAGACCCTGGAGAAGTGGCCCACCGTCCGCCAGTGTGATGGGGCGAAATTGGCTCAGTGTTGGCAGTGGCTGTCTTTCGAGGGTGGCAGAAGGGCAAGGGGAAATGATGTTTTAGGAAGTAAAATTTGTAATATGCTCAGTTATTAAGTTGTATCCATGTACAACTTTAACAGATAAGAATGAAAAGTCACCAGTCCGGGTTACCTCCAAGAGCCTGCCCGGGTGTAAGTTTATCTATTTTGGGGCCAGCCAAATAGCTCAGTGGATTAAAGTGCCTGCAAGCAGGCACAGGAGTCAGGGATTTCATCCCCAGGTCTGCTGTGCTGGCCCTGCCCCTGGGGCACGCTGAGAAGGCAGTTGAGACTGGTCATCATGGCACGTGCCTGAAATCCCAGCTCTTGGGAGACTGTAAACAGGCAGATCACTACGAGTCCAGTCTAGTCGTGAGACCCTGAACACCCTGTAGGCCCTTCCCTAAAATGGGGGGGGGGGATCTATTTTGGTGAGATGAACTTGAGAAAAATACTAGCAGCAAAGAGCTGGACTGTGACTAGCTGAGGAATGACAGTGTTTAACACAAGTTTTTTGAGCCAGTGAGCGAGCTTTTAAAAAGTCCACTGCCCCTAAAATATAGTTTTTTCAGCAGTGACTGACACAACTGGTATCCACATGAAAAAAGGAAACACCTCCAAGATGGACTGTAGATATAAATGTAAATGCTAAAATATGTAGAAGGAAACACAAGGGAAAAATCTATAAGATTTTATTTATTTATTTATTTATTTATTTATTTATTTTTAACTTTGTAACATTTTAGGGTAAGTGAAGGGCTTTTTAGAAGGGCCCAAAAGATACATAAGACAAAAATTGATAAATCGAGCTTGACCAAATTACAAGCCCTAGTTTTTAAAGACTGCTTTCAAGAAACTGAAAAAGGAAGCCAATGATAAGGAGAAGATATTTGCAATACAGTATCTGACAAAGGACTCGTATTAGGAACATAAAAAGAACCCTTGTAAGTTAATAGTGAAAAGCCCTACAGCCTAGTAAAAATGCGGGCCAAAGATTAAAAGACACTTCATGAAGAAAGAGAGAAAGATGTCTAATAGAAACATGAGAATACTCTTTACAGCGCTGGGTATCAAGGAAATGCAAATTAAAGCTACCATTATATACCCTACCACAGGGACTAAAATTTTTTTTTAAATTGACAAGGCTCTTAGGGAGGTAAGAATTAGAATTCTTCTACATTCTCACTGATGGTGAAATATAAAATGATAACAACCATTTTGGAAGAGAATTTGTTAGTGTCTTACACATTTCCATAATATTTACCATATAAACCAGCAGCTTCACCTGTAGGTATTTTTCCCCAAGAAAAATGAGACTGTCTGCAGAAAGACTTAAACATGTGAACATGTTCACAGTGATCCAAAATGAAAACAATATAAACGTTTATGAAACAACAAAACGCTGTCCATTCATGCCATGGAATATTATTCAGTAAAGAAACAACATGAGTAAAGTTGTCAGAATGCCTTAATTAGAGGGTTGGCCAAGCAGGTCACCTCACTACCCACTTTATTTTATTTTATTTTGTGGCCTGTGCTTGTTTTTATAGTCACGAACTCCGTTCTCTCCACACTGATGGTCACAACCCAGGGTGGAAGAACCCAGTCAAACTTCTCCGTAAGGTCAACATTGAACTGAACCTTTGGATTTGATTTAATTCTTACCCAGCTTGGTTTACAACCAGAATTATCGGAAGAACTGAGGTGCGCTCTTGGTGTTTGCACAGACAAGCAAACCCAGTGCCCACAAACCGAAATACTTTTGTTTCTGTTTTTTAACCAGGTTGTGCATTGGGATTACCCCAGAGAGTTCCTCTGAATTGTTCTGCAGAATGAAGTGGGTTTGTGTCGGCTTCATTAGGCACAGCCTTAAGCACAGGAAAGTCACGCAGGGTGTACAGTTGGACAAGATGTGCACGTCGTAAATCACCACTTCAGATACTTGTAGAATATGCCCCGTGGCCCGGGGCTCTATGTGCTGCTTCCCGGCCATTGCCTTCTACTTATCCCTTGCCTCCCGGTCTTGACTTTGTATGTGTCATCATACCTCAGATGTTCTTTGAATCTTGGTTTTCTCACTGACCATAAGGTTTTGGAGACTCATTCATGAATTAGAATAATTCGACAACTCATTTGAGACTCATCAGCATGAGGAGGATTTTTTTGGGGGGTGAGGGGGGGCTACTTCGGGCTGCCTTAAGGACAGGTCTGGTGCAGCTTCTGGAGTTGGGAATCGAACCGTGGTCCTACGAGCCTGACTGCCTTTGCCCAGGCGGCACTTTAAATAACTGAGCTATCTGGCAAGGCCCCGAGACTCATTCAACATGAATATAGCTCTTCAAAAGAATATGCACACGCAGGCCATAGTGCTGTGTGCCTTTAAACCCAGCATTTGGGAGGCTGAGGCAGGAGGGTCACTACTTGTTTAAAGCCAGCCTGGGCTATGTAGTGATGCACATACAGGGGTGACATTAATAGCATTTGGAGATGTTAGCAAGTTGCAAGCCAGTATATATAACACAGTCCATGTTGAATTAAATATAACTGTATATTTCTTATTTATGCATGTAAGATGACTTTGTAATACATAAACCGATTTTTATGTATTGAAATGGTGATATCTTTTAGCGTGTGAGACTCCTAATAACAGTTACTTCTGGGGAGCAGGGTGGGAGGGAGGGAAACTCCCTTTTTATTTCATAAATTTGTAATGGTAGAAATGTGGATACTTTTTAATATTTTAATGAAAATTTCATATGTATATTTAAAAATAATATGCCTAAATATGTGTATGTCCACGTATGTGTACATATGTGAGCAAATATATATATGTTTCTTTTCATGGTACTGAGGATTGAACTCGGGACCGTACGTTTGCTAGGCAAGTTGTTGCCACCGGCAAGCTGCTGGGCAAGTTGCTGCTCTCTCTGTACTGTTTAGACGTCTACAATTCGTAGGCGTCACTGTTTGGCGCTGGCGCATAGCTCAGCGTTGTGTTGCTTGTCTAGCATGCACAGTCCCCTGGGTTTGATCCCCAGCACCCCATACACATTGCTTTCTCTTTTCTGCAAACTTTAAAATCCATCTCTAAGCTGGTTACAGTGATGCACACCCGCAAGCTCCACGCTGTAGGAGAGGCTGAGGCAGGAGGAGGGCACGTTTGAGCGTGAGCTACTTAGGGACAGCACCTTGTCTCAAAACAAAAAGAGGCTGACGATGAAGCTCAGTGCGAAAGCCCTGCCTTCATTCCCCAGGACGGGGGTGGGGTTGGGCAGGCGCTTCCTCCAGTCTTGCCAGGACAGGCTGCGCTTATTTTCTGCAGTCTGTGCCAGCTGGAGGGGCAGGACTGGTGTATCCCCGAAGGGACACATGTGTCTGCATTCCTGGGGGATCCCACACCTGCTGCGGGGATATGGGGTCCCGCAACATCTGCCAGCAGCAGGCCTTACGTGGTCCATGTTCCTCCTTTTTGGGCTTGTAACTGTTCCTCTTCCTTGTTGAAGGGGCTTAAAATTCGCGAAGCTAGGGGCGGGGGAGTTGGCTTAGTGGAATAAGTGCTTCCCTGGCCAGTGCAAGGGCCTGAGTTCAATCCCCAGTTCCTCCAAAAAACAAACAAACAAACAAAAAAAAAAAAAAACGAAAAACAAAAAACCCTCGGGAAGCAATTCTGTGGTCCCTGTTGGCAATGTATAGACCTCTTCCTTCTTTTTTTCTCTCAGAAGGAGGAGAAAGATCTTCAACAATTACCATTCACAGATTGTTCAGAATTTGGCCCTGTAAAGCTCTGAACTCCAGTAATTTACAGTTTCCTGGAGCACGGGTGCAGGGCTGGGAGTGCCCCCGGCAGGTACAGGAGTAGGTAGAGAGGATAAGCGGCATCAGAAGGATGGGAGCCCGGCCTCTGCGCTTGGCCTTTCTCTCTTTCGTGCGAGACACTCATGGACTTGTGTAGGAGGATGAGACCTGAAGAAGGCACAGACTCGAATGTTCCCGAAGTCCAGGCGCACGGCGTGGATGAGTGGAGCAGATCCGGCTTTGCTGGACCTGGCACACTGTGCTCGAAAGGTAGCCGGGTCTGACTGATCAAGAGAGGCGGTAAAACAGGATTTTAGTGACAATGGCTCTCTATTTTTATGTACTAGTAACCCATTCAAAATTAATAAAATGCTGGGAGCCAAGCAAAACAATCTTTCTGCAGACTGGAAAGAGGAAACAGCTGTGACTACAATTTCCAAGCAGTGGACAGCTCGCGAGCACTGACTTTTGGATGTTGCGTTGTCCTCTCGTGTTTGCTCGTCTGCATTTTTAAAGGTCTCTTTCCCCCTCCAGGCTAATCATGTATGTTTATTGTACACATAATTTTTAAAAGTAGCCAGGCATGGTGGTGCACATCTGTAATCTCAGGAATAGAAAGGCAAGGCAAGAGGATCGCCGTGAGTTTGAGGCTAACCTGGGCTCGGTAGTGAATTCAGTGCCAGCCTGAACCACATAGTAAGACCCGATCTCAAAAAGCAAAACAAGGGGCTGGAGAGATGGCTCAGTGGTCTAAAGCACCTACTTGAAACAAGCTTGGCAAAGCACAGGGACCGCGGTTCGATCCCCAGCACCACATGCCAGCCAGACCCGCCCCCTGGTGGGCTGAGCTGGCCACACACACACACA
>NW_004524661.1:5968879-5990464 GCF_000260255.1 Octodon degus | reverse complement strand
AAAGCATGAAGAGAAGTATCTTACCACTCCATTTACTGATGTTTTCATGTTATTTTTTGAAGAGGTACACATTTATTTGACAAATATAAAAGTACTTACTCAGTTTGCAACCTTGATTTCCATTCAGACTGGTCTTGAACTCCTTGTAGCCCAGGCTGGTCTCAAACTTGCAGCAATCCTTTTGCCTCAGCCTCCTGAGTGCTGGGATTACAGGCATGCACCACCACACTGGGCCTCTATAATACTTTTTAGAATTACTATAAGGAGGAACTGTTGGTGAGGAATACTGACATTTGTAAGGTTTCTCATCTGTGTGGTCGTACAGCCCTTTTTAGTAAGCTCTTGTAGTTTATCTTTGCAGCAGGGCCTGAGTTTCCTGCTTCTCCACCATGTCTGAAGCCTTAGCTGTTTTCCCTATCTCCTCTCTTCCCTGAATGACTGTGAACCTGCAGCACAGGGAGCCTTCTGTGCCAGTGTCACCTCAAGCTGGGCCCCTCCCAGCTGTTCTCAGACGGAGGTCGACTTTCTCTTAGGAAGTTGATCCTGGGTGGAGACGCTGCGCCCTGGTCAGAGAGTCGCATGCACCTCTCTGTATATGAACCGCTCTGCCCTACACGCTCATGATGCTCTCGGTCTGTTCCAGAGACCACGCAGATTGAGGACCCCCGAGTGCAGTGGCGGCGGGAGCAGGAGCACATGCTGAAGGACTACCTGGTGGTGGCCCAGGAGGCTCTGAGTGCCCAGAAGGAGATCTACCAGGTGAAGCAGCAGCGCCTGGAGCTCGCGCAGCAAGAGTACCAGCAGCTGCACGCCGTCTGGGAGCACAAGCTGGGCTCCCAGGTCAGCTGTGAGTACCTCCCACCACGCTGCAGGGCCACCTGCCCGCTCGCTCGGATGCTGCTGGTGCCCGAGCAGCTGCCCAGCACCTCTTACGCTGACTGCTTCTCTGTGTCTTGCAAATGACTCCTTCGCCCTTGTTGCTCTGGCTCCCTCCGTTCTCATGGGCAAGCATCCCAGCATACTACCTGTACTCCGTTTCTCTTTGTTTAAAGCCTTCCGTGTCTCCGGGAGGTGGGGAGTTCTGTGTAACCAAGTTCTGCAGTGGAGGCTTTAATAGAAGTACATTCACTGCATTGTGGAAATACTTTATGCCATGGAGCAGCACACGTAGAAAGGGTCAGAATGGTAAACTTATATAAGGCATATTTTACTACATCTTACAACAAGCAAAGAACTTCGGCACCTTCCCAGTTATCTTTCGGTGGCCTACCTCGCCCCCTGCAAGGGCCCCTGCTGGCTGCTCCTGACTCATCTCACATCCTTCATCACGGGGCTCCACACCCTCCGAGTTATCCCTACCCTGCCCTCACCCCCTGCACCACCCCAGTGTCTGCCCTGTGCTTTTCTCCCACAGGAGGCATAGGCTCAAATTTGCACGTGCTGTTCTCCTTCCTGGAACGCTTTTCTCTTAATCCACTTGCAAATCGAGGTGCTTCTACAAATGATCCTCTCTGAGAGGCTCGCTTTGGCAGCTTCATTAAAATCCCTCTTGGGGCTGGAGAGATGGCTCAGTGGTCTAAAGCACCTATTTGGAACAAGCTTGGAAAAGCCCAGGGACCGCGGTTCGATCCCCCAGCACCACATGCCAGCCAGCCGCGCCCCCTGGTGGGCTGAGCTGGCCACACACACACACACACACACACACACACACACACACACACACTAAATAAATGTTTAAAAAAAAAAAAATCCCTCTTTGCCAGCATTAGCGCGGGTCATGGCACTGTTGATTTTCTTCACTGCACATAACACGACGTATCTGTGCACTAGAACATGGGCTTTGTAGGGCAGGGCTCTTAACTTACACTTCATACTGGTATCTAAGGAGCGCTCGGGCCTGCCCCTGTCTCCCTTGACCTTCTTTCCCTGTGCTGTGAGGTGCTAGGTCTGTATAAGGAGCACACCGACCTTCTCCGGTGTGCGGGGAACTCTGTCTTTTACCTGTTTCTAATAACCAAAGCTTGACTGTGTGTACTGACTGCTTGTTACTTGTCAGCATTCTGTTGTCTTGAATACTGTTTTTGAGTTAATCCTCATAACAGCTCGGTGCAATCCAGCTGTTAATTCAAGTACAGTAAATAGCTCCCTTTCCCCGATAAGGAAGGTTTAGGATCAACAGTATGCCCAGAGTCTTCCAGCTGTGGAGAGACAGTGATAAGTTGCAAACCCATCCCGCCACCCCCTCTGCATTTTTTATTTTACTTTTTGACTTTATGTATTTAGTACAGGGTCTTACTATGTAGATCAGACTCAGTGGTCCTCCTGTTTTCAGCCTGCCAAGCTCTGGGATTATAGGCTCGTGCCACCACACCCAGTCTCAATTGCTGTCTCAGGGTGTCCCAGGGGCGGGGCTGGCACAGCTTGTGGTCCTGGGGATTGAACCCCAGTCCCTGTGCTCTGCAGGTGCTTTAGTCCACTGAGCTGTCTGGCTGTCCCTTCCCCCCCTCGGCATTTTTACCGTGGCCCAAGCTTTGGGGACCAGCGTGTGGCTGTGATAACGGGGTGGTTGTGGCATGGTTGGCTCTCTGGACACACTTCTGAGTGAAGCCTGTGCTTTGAGCAGCTCAGTCTCCCTATGAGTTGAGGCAGACCATTCTGGGTTACCCACTGTCCCAGCCCTGCCCTTTTAGAAACTCAGGAAAACCCCCAGAATCTCAGTGACTATAAAAAGAAATTGTGTTGCCTTCATTAACTATTTTGGGGTTAGAGAATGTCCCAAAGATTGTTGGGACATTTTCAGCACTGAATCTGTCTTCATCACCTTGAGCTGCTGTAACAAAGTAGCGCCAACGATGTGGTCTGCACCACAGACGTTTATGTTCTTAGTATTTGTAGAGGCTGGGCATCTGAACACAATGGGCCAGTGCAGTCCCCTCTGATGACAGCTCTCTGCTTAGCTCAGAGGTGGCAGCCTGCCCACAGAGTGCCCACATGGTTGTTGACGGAGTGACAGACTTCAGAGACTGAGGTCACTAATACTTCATCATGACAGTTTAGTTTTGTGATGTCATCCAAACCTAATTAGTTCCCAAAGCCTCCCTCGCCAAACACCATCACTTTGGGGATTAAGGGTTTAACTTACGAATTTGAGGGAAGAATGGTCTCACTGTACAATGTTATCATCACCCCCACCCTGGGAGGGAGAAATTGTCGTCCCTAGTGAAATCAAGTTTGAAAAGGTGAAGTGATTGTCTTTTTCCCTTTCTCTCTAAAGTTCCAAGGTTTACAAGGTGACAGATGTATAAAAAAAACATATCTTCTGACTTTTGGGATGCAAGTATTTATATACATGGTCCCAAAATATTACCCCACTGATCACTTCGCAATTTCAAAGGGTTAAAATGTACATTTCCTCTTTCAAAAGATGCAGACACCACACGTACGCTCCGAAAGAGACCAACTGACGTCACATACTGTCTGATGCAATACAGGAAAAATGCCTCAGAGGCTCCCTCACAAAGGTGTTTAGTCTGCATCTAATTGTGAACACAGCCAGACAAATCCACAACATAGAAGAGACTCCAAGATCATTGGTCTAGGTTTTTAAAAGCCCAGAGAAGCATACCAACCAAGTGAAGTGTTTGGTTTTGAGGTAGAACCTGCCCTGGGGGAGAAACAGCCATGGAAACATTCCCAGACAAGTGGAGAATTTCCTTAGGTGTGGGAATGCCATTGTGGATATGTAGAAGGATGCCTTGGTTTTCAGAAGCTGCATGTGGTATCGTGTCTACAAATGATTCATAAAAAGATAGCGGGAAGGAAGGGAAAATAACAAGTGATATCAGCCTGCCAGCTGGTCAGTAGATGTTGGCGATGCCCTACTGGCTTGGAACATGAGGCACATTTTCCTCTTTCACCACCATTTCTGGTCCTCATTTGTCGAAGGTTTGCTGTGAACCTACTGTGAGAAAAAATTGGGGTTGTGGGGAGGGATAGATAGAACACGTGGAAATGTGCTATACACTGGTAGCTATAGGGGAGTGATACAGCCGTGCTGCTTATTATATTCGTCCTTCAAATTCTCCGTGGATATGAAGCTTTCAGAATTAGAAGTCAGACGGGGAAAAGAGTCAAGGCACGAGTCCAGACGAATGAAGCTCTCTCTCTGGAGAAACATGGTCGCAGGAGTCCAGCGGGAGCCCTTGGACCTTGTGATCGGAAGGCCTGGGTTTACATGTCCTTCCAGCAGTACTCACTCACACTTGGAGAACATACACTCCACCTCTTGCAAGCTCAGGTGACCGGCGCTAAACTGTGGAAATAGTAATAGTACTGGCGAGGGCCGGGGAGATGGCTCAGTGGAATAAGTGCTTCCTTGGGCAAGCGCAAGGGCCTGAATTCAATCCCCGGTTCCGCCAAAAGAAAAGAAAAGTAATAGTATTGGCATCTGGCAGGTCCCTTGCAGTCTTCTCAGCCATAGCACCACTGATGTTTCGAGCTGGTGCAGCTCACTGCAGAGAATGCCCTTGAGTATTGTAGAATGCTCGTGGTATCCGTGGTCTGTACCCACTAAGATGCCCATAGCACCTCATTCCAAGTTGTGACAAGTGAATGTTTGCAGACATCTCCATCTGTACCCACAGAGGTAAAACCAACTCCAGTCAAAAACTCCTGCTCTAGCCAGGCATGGTGGCATGCGCCTGTAATCCAAGCAGCACTCAGGAGACTGAGGCAGAAGGATTGTTGCGAGTTCAAGACCAGCCTGGACTACAAAATAAGCTCAAGGTCAGCCTGAACTGCATACTGAGACACTGCCTCAGAAAGACACAAAACAAAACAAAACAAAACAAAACAAAAAACGCCTCCTACTCTAAAAGAAACACCTTGGGGGCCAGGAAGATGGCTCAGTAGAATAAGCACTTGCCTGGCAGGCACAAGGGCCTGAGTTCAATCCCCAGTTCTGGGGGAGGGGGGGAATCTTAAGAGAAACACACGACACATTTTCCACAGAATGTATTAATGGCTCAGCAAGTACTCGCATTGGCAGGAGGCACGTCACATAATGCTTTGAGTGTGGATACTAGGGCCACACTGCCTGACTTCAACCCGGGTACACACATTACCAGCCGTGGGGCCTGGTGCACATTACTCCACTCCTGTGCTTCAGCTTTCATTATAACATTAATCTAAGATGTGTTAGATAGATGTACCAGCTCCCCATGGTGACTGTAATCCTGTATTGCAAACGTGTACTAATACAAATTTTAAGAAATTGATCTAATAAGATTACTTTCATCGGGGTGTTTTGGGACTTAAATTATTTAATAAAGTACTTGGGATGGTATGTGTCATATTTTAAGCTCCCAATAAGTAATAACAATCATTTTTCATTGGCATTTTGGGGGGCAAAAAATTTTGTTTTGAGGTAGGTCTTGCTGTGTATTTCAGGCTGGCCACAGACTCCCAGTAATCTTATTGGCGCAGCCACCTAAGTGCTGGGATTGCAGGCATGCACCACCACACCTGGCTGGTGACAAAAAGTTTTAACAGAGCTCTGGCCCCAGTAAAAATTTAGGCTGAGCAACCCTAACCTGAAAATCTGAACTCCAAAGGGCTCCAAGAGCTGGTATTGTTGAATGTCAACCTGATTCTACAAGTGAGGAATTCCGTACCATGAAACTTTATTTCATGCATCGTTATTTTAAAATATTTTATAACAGCAATTAACTACTAGGAAGAGTGTATGCAATGTGTTAATTATTGAAACTGTCCTACCAATTTGGTTTGAAACTGTCTCATTGCTATTTGTTTCTCAATAAAATTATGAAAAAAATATTTTATAAAATTGCTTTTAGGCCAGGTGTGTATGAAGTATAAACAAATTTCTTTTTTAGACTTGGGCCTCACCCCCAAGATACCTCATTATGTATATGCTGTATATGCACATTTTGCAAAACCTGAAATACTTTTGTTAGCATGAACTTCAGATAGGGGTACTTGACCTGCAAATAGAAGCCCAGGGTAGGAAGTCAAAGTCATGGTTCTTCACATGACTTCAAGACACCCCCAAAAGCTATATCAGTCTCAGAGGCCACCATCATGTTAAATGTTTTTGAAAGATCTTCTGTCTGAAGGGTCATTTTAGGCAATTGGATCTGAGGTTCCAACCAGAGGGGACCTAGGGAGTGCCCCAGCCTGTGTGTCCCAGTTTAATGAGGTGTGACATGAACTTCAGTGTGACACTTTCTTCAGGTTTTACAAGCCAGATGTGCTTCTAACTGAAGCACTCCAGGGTGACAGACCTGTGAGGTCACGTGCCTCTCCTCCAAAGTCAGACGGCCTGCTAGGACTTGTGGGGCCTTTGCCACCTGACCATAGCTGTAGTGTATCCTCACAACAGGTGGAGCCCCGCCGTGGGATGGAAACTTGGTGTAATCAGTTCTCTGGCACAATTTCTAGGTACGTGAGAAGGAGAGAGGACTGACATTTAACGTACTCCTCCCCTATCCCCAGAGAGCAGCAGGCTAGCACTCTGTAAGTTACCTCCTTCCCCACACAGTCTTGCAAGATAGTGACACACAGATCCTCTTGACAAACAAGGAAACCGAGGCAAAGAAGAGCAAATGATGTCACAGCAGTCAAATGTGGCAGAGTTCACTTTCACAGCAGGTTGCCTGCCCTTAATTCTCCTTTAATCCACATCAGCCATGCAGAGGTTCTTGGGCTATATTTACATTTCATTTCATTTCATTTATTTGGTACAAGGTGTCACTACGCAGATTGGACTCATAGTGATCCTCCTGTCTCAGCTTCCTTTTGTTTTTATGCAATTGGTACAGGATCTACAGGGACTACTGGGTCTCACTACATAGATCAGACTCTAGTGATCCTCCTGTTTTCAGCCTCCCAAGCACTGGGATTATAGGCACACGCCACCAT
Organism: Octodon degus; assembly: GCF_000260255.1. Lineage (NCBI taxonomy): Eukaryota > Metazoa > Chordata > Mammalia > Rodentia > Octodontidae > Octodon > Octodon degus. The sequence goes on along the minus strand of NW_004524661.1, from coordinate 5,983,525 downwards.
GCGCAGTCTCAATTGCCATCACAGCGCACCCTGGAGGCGGGGCCAGCACAGCATGCTGGGTTGAACCCCAGCCTCTGTGCTGGCCTAAGCAGGCACTTTAGTCTGCTGAGCTATCTGGCTGGCCCTACCATGCCCAATTTTGGTGGATGGCATGGCATAAAGTGCGAGGGAGTGAACCTAGGCCCTTGTGTTTGCCAAGCAGGCACCTAGACCGCTGAGCTAGCTCCCCAGCCCTCTGGGCTGTTTGTGGTTCTTCCCAGTGTCAACAATATTGAGGACTCGGAACTGTTGGGTTCTTTGGAAACTCACCATGCTCCTTTAGGCTTTGATTTCCTAGTTGGAAAAAGAAATTATGGGGATAATCTAGTTAAAACCATCAGCTGAACCACCCAGCGGATTTTCATGCATTCCTGAATTAAAAAAAAAAATACCAGACAGGGCATTTTTTGAAAGACCCGTATACACAAGGACAGAGAGAAGTGAGGAAAGGAAGAGCAGTAAACTGTGCAAGCCATGAAGCAGATGGACAGAGGGAAACCTGCTTGGGCGGCCTGAGAAAAAAGAAAAAAGGGGCTGACAGGAAAATGGAAAACACTGTTCTACATGCAGCGCTTGTTTAAAAAAAGAAAGAAAAAGCCTTGGAGATTGGTGGCAGCAGCTTTCTAGAAGTGGGAGGGAACTGAAAAGGCTCTCAGATGAAAAGGATTGGATGAGATTGTTTTTACGACAGGTCATCAGACCCCCCTCCCTGTATCAGTACAGGAGGAAGGCAGCTCCCCATTTGCAACCTGGCAGAAGAATAAAGGGTTTTTTTCCTGGTGAGGGTGGACAGAGCCTCTGGACAAAAAGACCCCAGGCAAGTTCACAGCTAGTGTGTGCCATGCTGGACAGTGATTACTGGGGCATGGAGAGACGGGCTGCTGAGAACCTTGTGCACACACTCCACTTAGCGTCCAGATTGGTGCCAGGCTTTCACGCTATAGGCTAGATGGTGAGAGTCTAGGAAATCTGATCAAAAAGATACGTCCAGACGCTGATGTTGAGGATTCCTGGGCAGGACAGCCAAATTGTGGACTGTGCAACCCAGTCAGCAAGCTCCACTCCCACCAGCCTGGGGTGTCTCAAATCTTACACCTGTGCAGATGGCCAAGGCTCTAGATGGTCCGCAACGGAAGTAATAGAGTGATCACGTGGTGAAGGTGGACCCTGTAGAAGCAAGGAGTAGGTGTGGAGGACAAAATCACAGGTGAAGCATTTTAGAACAAAAGAGGCCTGCCAAAAGCCACATGAGACTTTGATATTAAATGTGTTTTCAGAAATGAAAACTTCATAGGAAGACTGGAGAATTAGAACTGAGGACATCTTCTAAGCAGCAGAGCAAAAGGAGCATTGGCCTACCAGATTGACTGCTTGAGATAAAAAATGCTGCAGAGGAAGCAAACCAATCATCTATGAAATACCTCAGACACGGGTTGGGGAGATAGCTCAGTAGAATAAGCACTTGCCTGGCAAGCTCAAGGTCCTGAGTTCAATCCCCAGTACCAAAAAAGAAAAAAAAAAAAAAGAAAAGAAATACCTCAGACAACCTAAAGAAAGAAAAATACCTCAAACAATCCTGAAGTTCTCAAAACTTTCTTCCCAGAGGTATGAACTGAAGAGTCATCTCCAGGCCTGTCCATCAACTGTGCAGCCTCACCCCAAGCCTGTTCTCTGTCACATATCACAGGAACCAGATGTTCAACCTCACATCAGCCTGATAAACCGTTAATCACCTTGGACATGATCTCTGTGTCATCAGCAACGCGGCCATCACCTTGCGTTCTGCAGTTCCTAACCTATATACCCTATTTGGACTGTTGCTCAATTGCCACAAGGGTTTGGGATCTCTTCCCCTTATTTTCAAGTAGGCTGAGACAACAGATATGGCTGCTCAGAGACAGCTTGTTTCTCTGTCCCTTCCAGCTCCCCAGTTCTGTCACTGTCCCTTGTGCCATGAGATTAAACCATCAACACCTGCTTCTGACTGTGAAACTCTATCCCAGGGCATCCCCTACCTACATCAGACACTATCCCATGCCATGAGAGACTGAACTAGAAATGCAACCACACATCTAGCAGTTTCAGAACCCCAAAAGATGTTTATAGACTATCAAACTACTGAAATACATCTCCCCTGCCTGTAAAGCCATTGCAGGGTCTCTGAGCTGCCACTGCCACCACAGGTGCCTCTGTGAATGTCACCTCAGTCTTCTGCCACCCACAGCCTGCTGGTCCACCTGCCTAGACCTGAAGAACACCTTCTGCCTTTGGTTGGCTGCTGTCAGCCAGCCCCTCTCCACAGAGACCCCAGTCCTGGGCTCAAAGACCCCAGTCAAATGGCCTGGACTCAGCTCCCCAGAGGTTGAAAAACTCGTTTCCCCTCTTTGGAGAATATCACAGCACCTGACCTCTGAATGATGACACCCCGGCTGCCTGCTGGAAAGGCACAGATACTTTGTTATACTGTCTGGTAGAGATTGGTGACAAAAAGAAACTTCTTTTTTGCCATTAAAAAAACTTTTTTTTTTTTTAATTTTAAAGAGAAAAAAAATACAGAATTTCAAAACAAGTGCTTCTGGCTTCTATAGAATCTGGATCCTTGAGTTCACAACCTCCCTGCGAATGTCCAGTGGCTACCTAGGTTAATGCTCAGATCCATTTGCTAAGGGTCTCATCCTTTTTGCCTCTGGGTTCTAACAGCCACTGTGCTTCTGACCAAGAAAGCTGACCAGTTCACCTTAGGCTGAGACCTAACTGTCCAGGTGCTCCATGCTGGACTGGGATGAACTGTTCTAAAAAAATGGACCCCTGACAAATGCTGAGCACACCCTGTTTACAGATGAATGTAGCTGTGTTAGGAATAAAGTCCAGCAGGCTAACTATGCTGTGGTTACATTGGACAAAACTATTTTGGCCAAATTATGTAGGCAAGTTACTGGCAGGCTGTGAGTAGAAGACGCCTGGTCACGTAGGGATGATCTGCATGGCAAACTGCTTCCTGCTGTTATTTGGAAACCTGCTACCAATGACACAAAATAATCCAGTCCAGAGGCCTCATCCCCTCTGGGGATCTGATTGACTGAAGTGTCAATCCCAGGCAGCAGACCTGTCCGCACTATGTGTTCTGCAAGCTCAAGCCACTGCATGGTCACCTGCACCCCTGCAGCCAGCTCAGGCTCCAGCATCTGTGTCACTGGCCCTGACCTCCCACTCCATACCCATAAAAAATGTGTAGGCTCCTGCTGTAAAAAAAATCATGCCTAGATCCGGCCTACCCTTGATCACTGGCAGCAGCAACAAGCCTGTGTTTGTAGCAGAGATACCTCAAAAGCTAGGTTAAATAAAAACTGCACATAGCATACAGGCCACAAAGCTCTAGAAAAGTTCAGAAAAAAAAATATCATAACCAGTTAAAAGACCGGGTATATCTGTGGCCATTCCTGCACGGCATATAACCTAGGTACATACTAACTACATCTGCAAGTTTCAGAAATCCAGCCTTAGATCCGCTGGAACGTTTACTAGGACAGCTCTGAGGCTCATTGAGAAGAGACAGTGCACTCCACCTACATACATCTTGAGCCTGAGGACATCGTTCACAGGATTGCTCTATACCTGTTCCCCTTGATTTGTATATCTTTTTCGGCCTGATCTGCTAGCTGTATGATTTGTTTGTTTGTTTGTTTTGCCTTAAACTATATGGATGGTCACACCCAGAGAGGAGAATAATCAAACACTGGACCAAGATTTGATGAGTGTCCGAGGCCCTTTGGACATTGTCATAGATCAGATTCACTTCCTCACTACTTTGCCAGAGCAGTGTTACAGAACAGGTGGGACCAAATGATGTCTCTTCCTAAAAACAGTATAGGAAAAACTCTGTAATAAGACAATCTTGGGGAAGTCCGGCTAGGGCTCATTCTAGGATCAGTGGCTGCTTCCAATTGAGCCTTGTCTCAAAAGATCATGTGTAATATGCCCAGCAAAGATTTGCCAGAGGGGAACAATGTGACAGAAAATGCCTCCCCTGGCCCCCTCCAGCCAGTATATTTCAGTTTCTTAGTTGCCAGGGTAATAGTTCTCACTCCAGTTCTGGTTGCTTCTGTCTTCTTAGAAATGGCCGGTCACTGGGATCTATAGCTGGTCACTGTGATGCACATTGTATATACAAGCCAGTCCCCAGTTGCCCAGCCATTGTGCCTCTGTACCTCTGTTTGCTTATCCCGTATAGCTCTAGACCACCAGCGGTGAGTGAGGGCCTAATATTCTGAGAATGATCTTGATCAGTGCCTGTCGACGTAAGATGAATTTCCCTCCAAACCCGGGGCGTTACTCACCCTCGCCTGTGTGATCGGGTCTTGCCTTTATCACGGCTCCCTCTCGGCTGCTCCGTGACGCTGCTCACATTTCCCTCAGAGGGTTCTCCCGCCCCGAGCAACACAACCTGATGATCAGGGTGGTGGGCAGGACAGGGTGCTCATAGAAGAGAGGCCGCCCTTTGGTGACCTTTCTGTGTCCCCGTCTTTTTTCCACACTTACAGCTCCTCCTAGGACTTGCCTTGCTCATGTAGCAAATAGCACGAGCCACCTTAAAACGCTGTAGAAATGTGGCTGTTTGGGAATATGCTTAAGGCAGGGCCTTCAGCTCTGTGTTCAGCTGGGTGTCTCCCTAAGGCCCCCGAGTCCAGCAAAGACTAGAAGAATTAGAAAGCAGAAGAGAAAAACCTCAAATCTGGAAATGAAACATTTCTGTACCTGGAGTACCACTTCCATGCTCAAAACAAAATGGTCAAGTCCCTTAATGTCTTGGTGTGGGCTCCCTTTGTCTGCTGGGTAAATCCTAGGGTTCCTCCTTACCGCCATTGTGCTCATCATTGTCCCTATAATCTTGGTAGAAATGTACTATGCTCACAGGTCCCCTGTTCCCCCCAGCTTCTTATATTTCCCCCCATGGTGACATTTTTTATGTTACTATGCAGAATGGAATGGTTTTCTTCTTCCTAGACTTGCCAGTGTTCAATTTTAGCTTTCATCATATATAATCCAGAGCCCCACGAAGTATTTTAACCAAATCTGCAAAGCAGCATCCCACCTCATGACTGTCCCTTTTACCTCCAGACCCTGAAAATTGCCAGCGTTCTCTGAATATGTACAATGAATCTTGAATCCTCAGAAATGCCAAGGTCCTAGCAGGTAATTGCAGGACAGGTGCAGAGGCCGTGCAGTGCCCAGTGGAAAGGGGAACAGATGAAAGAGGTCACCAGTGTGATGAAGCACTCGCCAGAGAAATACCTTTCTAGCCTCCCAAGAGTAACTGGCCTTTTCTGAACAGTGGGGTTGGATTTGTTGTAAGGGCACCGTGGGCCTCCGCTCTGCCTGGCCCCCCTGCACATAAGAAGCTCCAAGCCAGCAGATCTCCTGGTACATGACAAGCCTTAACCCAGTGTCGCCTCTTTACCCTGATTTTTGCTTTCTCCTCTCCCTTTTTAAGAAAGGAGTTTTCTATACTCTATGCATACTACTCTGTGGTGTTCTTCTTTGCCATAAAATCTTTCTCCAAGTCATACTGCTTCAAAATTACGACACAATTAGTTCATTGAAAGGAATACTGTTTATATCGTCTGATCAGTCTTTTATGCCTGTATGTGGTAATCTGAACAACTACTTTGAAGATAACAATATGGAATATAATAACCATTGTTAATTTCCTATCATCCTGTTTTGAAATTCTACATCACTTTATTGTTTTTTATTGTCTTTAAAATCTAAAAAATTAAAACAACACAATGGAACTGTAGAGAAACATTAGAAGGCAATTATAGAAAAAAATAAACTGCTTTAGGGTAGGAGGATTTGGGGTAATTTGTTTTTCTTTGCAAATGTGTTTCAATATAAAGAAGAAAAATAGTAGTGCTTAGTAATTTTTCTGATAATAAAAATAAGTGTTCATGTTAGGAAATGTGGAAATAATGCAGAGGTGAAGATATCATTTATTGTTTACCTTTCTAGGGATCAGCATTATATTTTTGGTGCATTTCTTTCCGATCTGTTGTATTTTTTACCTTTTATTTAGTGCTGGGGACCAAACCCAGGACCTCTTACATTGCTGAGCAAATACTCTTCCATGGAGCGGCAGCTCATTATCCATTCTTTTTAAGACATATGTGTAGTCATTAGTAAACTGTGTATTTTCCAAATTTAAATTATTTGTTAAGCTTTTTTAAAGCTGGGCTTATAACAGCCTTGGGTGCATTCCCTTATATTTAGTAGTTTTCTATTTCTTCTTTTCTTTTCTTGAGACAGGGTTTCCCGCTGATTCAGGCTGGCCTTGAACTCTTGAACTCACTATGTAACCCCAGCTGGCCTGAAACTCTTGGCAGTCTACCTGCCTCAGCCTCCCAAGTGCTGGGATTGCAGATATGTGCCACCACAACCAGCTTTTATACATCCTTTTAATTTTTTTGGAGACAGGGTCTTGCTATGTCACTCAACTTGGCCTTGAACTCAGTGTACAGGCCCTAGGCTGGCCTCCCTACTCTTGGCAATCCTCCTGCCTCAGCCTCCCAAGTGCTGGGATTATAGGTGTACGCCCCCATGCCTGACTGTACATCATTTAAAGTTGTGTATGAAGTTGCATTTTATGCACATACCACATTTATTTAGTTAGTTAGTTAGTTAGTTTATTTTTTGGCAGAACTGAGGGTTGAACTCAGGCCTTTGCACTTACCAGACAAACACTTATTCTACTGAGCCATCTCCCCAGCCCCACACACCACATTTATTTATTAACCAAATCCCCCTTTGGACCTTAAGAAAATCACTTTGGTCCTCAAGAAAACTCCCCATCCCTCCCCCCACCCCAGCCAATCTTGTTGACTTCTTTGTTTTGTTTTTACTGAGATTCTTTTTTTTTTGTAATCTTCTGCTTTTCTCATTACAGTGGTTTCTGGCTCATCTTCCAGCTCTAAGTATGACCCTGAGATCCTGAAAGCTGAAATTGCCACTGCAAAATCCCGGGTAAGGCGGCCTCACAGCGTCTTGGACGCAGTCACGAGCCATGAGCCCATTCAGCCCAGCTGCAGGCCGGAGCAGACTTACCCAGCTGCGGCGGTCAGTGCCAACAAGCCCCAAACCGTAACAGCTGTGGCAGTAGCTGTAGTTACAGTGCACAGCTGCCGTTGCCTGGTCACTGTGTCCCACCAGGTGTAATGCTGCGGCAGCTGCTTCACGTGTGTTGTCTCACATCTTAGCGATCACCCCACCGAGTAGCTGCCATCATCATCGGCCTTTTAAAACCGAACAAACAGAACCTGGGGGAGCTGAGAAGCTTCCCTGAGGTCAGTGAGACCCCAGCCTTCTGCTAAAGTTCTTAGCATAACGTATTCGCTTCCTGGCTGCCTATATCATCTTAATTCTTGATTATTTTACTCGCGTGGTAACTAAGACACAGCGGGTAAGTGGCTTGGTTTTGGTCAAGTTGATACTGGGAACATTGCCTTAGCTTAGTTCAGAGGTTACGGCAGCTCAGATGCCTGGAAGCAGCCCTAGATGAGGGGGGAGGCAGGGGAGTCTCTGGGACTGCTGCCCCTCAGGGGCGTGCTCCGTCTCAGTGGGCAGTGGAATTTCAGCGCTAGTCATTTTACCTGTGCCAGAGTGTGGGCTCAATATTGCCAGATCTGCAGAGATCTTTAAAAAGAAAGTGTCTATCTTTCCATATTGTTAGTAGCTCATTTTAAAAATTTAATAGTACTTGCCAAGCCGGCAGGCCTTCCTGCAGGCTGGATCTGGCTCTTGGGCATGTCTTGGCTCTAAAGTTGCCTCCAATGGTTTACCTCCATGCAAAGTACCTTTGTGTTCTTTCTCTGCTCTAAGTTAATACGCCTGTGTCCCCAGGATTGCCATTGTCCTCATCCACCAGAGCACGGGGGAGGCTCAGAATGGCCCTGATAGTTCTGGAGAGAGAGGAAGTGGGACCACCCAGCTCTGTCTCTCTCGTGTTGGCTCCCTCTGCTTCTCCTTTCCCTGGAGCAAGGACCTGCTAAGAGAGACCTGTAGGGGTTCTGACTGGGCTGCTGCCTGAGTAGGCAGCTAAGAGCCCAGACTTGCAGCGGTGAGGGAAGGCTGTTGTGAGCATTGTGAGCTGAGAGTCATCGTGCACAACCAGTAGTTTGCTCCAGGTTGCCCTCTGTGGCCTGCAGCTCCGTGCCCACCTCTGATCTAGCCCCCGTGCTCTCTTCTTCCTTCCAGGTCAATAAGCTCAAGAGAGAGATGGTTCACCTGCAGCATGAGCTCCAGTTCAAAGAACATGGATTTCAGACCCTGAAGAAGTGAGTCTACCCTGCCAGGCAGGATGTAGAGCTGCCCCCGTGCAAGCTCCTGCACTGCCCTCTCTGTCTGTCCCCTTTAGCCACTTTTTAGAATATGGCTATCTAATCATCCAAGTTCTTTTCCACTGACGTTTATGAAGAGTCCATCACCCAGGGGTGGTGTTTGGGTGAGCAGACGAGAATCCTTTCAGACCACAGATCTCATTGTCCTCCGACCTCCTGAAGCCAGTGAAGTCTGTCTGTCCTGTTTTGCTGAGTCTTACTATACAGTTACAGAAACAGGTGTTGCTGGTCCTGTCTGCGCATGCGACCCATCTCCTCCCGGACAACTGTAGAGTCTCACATGCTCACAAACAAAACCTTACGTTTCCATGGCCCCTGAACCTGAGCCTCCACTTCCCCAGTGCTCCGCCAAAGGAAGAGCACATGGCCTCCTCCAGTCTTTATGGGTGATTTAGGGAGTTCCCAGGGTGACTGTGACCACATGTCATCTTCACTTTTAGAGGCTGGCTTGTAGCCACATGCCATGCATCTTGTTTGCCTCTTAAAAGCAGTTGTGTTAACTGTCAACAATTGTGATTATACCTGCTAAGATTTGCTGAGCAGGGACCCCTTCAGTGTTCTTCCGTGAGCATATTCCTGTGTTCCTCAAAGCACCTCTGTAAACAGTGTCCTTCTAGCTACCCCTGTTATGTGCATAAGGAAACTGAGCACATACAGCAAGTCCTCAGCAAATGTTAGCCTATTGGTAACTGAGAGTTACCCACTGCATTATGTTCAGTCTCTGGTGGCTCCCTGGACGATCGTGTCCAAGGTCGCCTGGTAGTACCAAGCAAGGCACCCAGAAGGTTGTTCGCTTCTGAAAGACACATTTCACTTGGAACCCCAAGGAGGCTGCACCTGTGCAGACAGCTATTTCTGCAGTCACAAGCTGCTTCTCTGTCCCTGACTATACCTTCTCCTCATCCACTGAGCCCCACATCTACCCCTGACACTCACCAGCCACAGCCCCAACTCTGGGATGTCTCTCTGTGAGTCTTCTTAACATGGCTTCCATTGGATAGGCTGGTTCTTTTTTTTTTTAGGCCGTATTTAGGACAGGCTCTACAGGGTCTCACTGCGCAGATCGGACTCATAGTGATTCTCCTGTTTTCAGCCTCCCAAGTGCTGGGATTACAGGCTCACACCACCACACCCAACCTTAATCGCCATCTCAGTGCGCCCCACAGGTGGGACCAGCATGCATGCTGGGATCAAACCCCGGCCTCTGTGCTGTACCTAAACAGGAACTTCAGTCCGCAGAGCTATCAGGCTGGCCACGGGCTGGTTCTTACCATCCTCCCAGCACACAAGCTCCGCTACCTGCAGAACTTCCATGTCCTCAGAAGAATGCATGCTGTCAGAAAGACCTAGCTGGGAATATATAGCTCATGGGTGAGCGCTTGGCTAGCATGTGAGAGAACCTGGGTGTGACCCCCAGCCCTGGGGAAAGGAAAAGAGAAAGTTTACAAGTATGACCTTGTAATATAAATTATATATAATATTCTCATTTTATAGTCATTAAGGGCCAGCCAGATAGCTCAGCGGACTAAAGCACCTGCTTAGGCAGAGCACAGCAACAGGGGTCAGATCCCCAGCGTGCTGTGCCATGCCAGCCCCGCCCCTGGAATGTGCTGAGATGGGGGTTGAGACTGGGCATGGTAGCACATAGCACACCTGTAATCCCAGCACTTGGCAGGCTGAAAACAAGAGGATCACTACAAGTCTGATCTATGTAGTGAGACCCTCTAGACACTGTACTAAATACATAAATAAATCATTATAAGTCATTATTTTATTTATAATTACATGCATATTATATGCATATGTAGCGTCCTGTCTCTCAGACTTAAGTTCTCCCCTGGTTAAGGGCCGGGCTTGTGCTGTGTGCTTCACGCTAATCTTCAGTAGCACCAGGGGTGACCCAGTACAATAGCAGGAGCTTAGAAAATTCCTGTTTTTGACCTACTAAGGCAGTAGGCCAAGCCAAGCAGCTTCGGAGCAGAGCGCAGAGCTGACAGCCTGTGCCCTCCCATACCCCTCCTCTGTTCCTCCAGTCCCCTAACTTCTGATGAGAACACTTCCCTCTGTTCTCCAGGGCTCCGCAAACCTGTTTTACCACTTTGTCACCCTGTAGCAGCATTGAAAACTCTTGTCCTTTGGTAAGCTGATGCCAAACCCCGAAGATAAGCCTCCTCTTTCCCCCTTGTCGCCCTGGTTTGATAGCTGGCACAGATAAGACACCTTTGCTGCTCTGGTTGCCCGCACTTCTCAGCTACAAACCTGGCTGGGGCATGTGCTTTAATGTATATACCTGGCCTGGAGGCAGGCACAGTGCCGGGGGCTCAAATCCCTGCTCCCTGGGACCTTGGAAAAATGAGGAAATGCTTCTGAGCTTTGATTGCTGTATGTAAACTCCTGTGGTCTAGGTGCTTTAACTGGAAAATCCCTGTCCTGGAAACAGCAGAGCCTGGCACTATGAGAGAGCCAGGCAGTGTCCTTGAACCTGTTGTCCTCTTGGACTTGGGACAGGAACACAGATGGGCACTAAGATTTTCTGCTTTCTGTGTGTCAGACGCGTGCAGGGGGAGTCCTTTACTTACATAGCTCACCTCATTTCCTTCTTTGTACCCCAGTAAGAGCTGTTTTTGTTCTGCCACATTTTATAGATGAAGACATGGTCAGGGTTGAAAATAATATGCCTGAGCCTACCCTGCTGACAAGAGTCAGACAGGGCCTGGACCCCACAACTATCGCTTTTCTTTTCCTTCCTTTTTTCTTTGTTTCCCCTCCCTGCCTCTCTCCTTCCCTCCCTTTTTCTGCTGGGCATTGAACCCAGGACCTCACTCCTGCTGAACACACTCTACCCCTAGCCACCATCCTACTCCGCTTTTTTTTTTTTTTTTTTTGGTAGTGTTAGGGAGTATTGTTGGATTCTGAAGCTCATGGCCAAGTATCTCCATTCCTGGCATCGCCCAAGAAAACCCCTCCCCATTCCCAGTGCCCAGCCCACATAAGGCCCTCTTACATTTTCCCTTGGAATCTTTTTTAAGATCTAGGTGTGTACAACTCGAAAATGAAACTGATCCTTAAGGAATAACTTGTGGGACTTTCCAGAGTGACTTTGACACCCCACCCCCCACCTCATTCGCCCTTGCAGCAGGTGACTGGCAGCCCTAAGACAGAGATCTCCTTGCTCTAAGGCACAGGCGGTGGCATTTGGGATGGTGATGGCGTAGCCCAGGTCTCCTGAGCAGTTACTCTGCACTGTGGATTCCTTTGTCCAATTCTCAGCAACACCAATTTTAGAAAGAAAGCAGAGAGTTTAGTCTGGTAAGGTTTGAAGGTAACCTCTTAGAAGAGAAAGAGAAAGAAAAATGGAAAGCTTGGGGCTTTGGCCTGCATGGCCTTTGAGCCCCTGTAAATAGGAGGGCGCTGGGACCAGGCCTGTTGCTCCCTGGGAACAGGACAGGGCAGAGAGGATCTTTCTTTGTGTAACAAAGGCTGGCATGCCCAGGTAAGAGATGACTGGACTAGACCAGGGAAAGTCAGCTGCCTTAGCCAGCTTCTGTGCGGTTTTTTGGGCATATGGATCTCAAAAGGACTGAGAAAAAGGATAGCTGTAAAATTTAGAAATTCTAAAACATATGCTCCATTACCCCCCACCACGCACACACACCCTTACACACACAACTTTTCTTTCTCTTTAAAAAAAAAAAAAGATTCATTCACTGAGCACATAATGGTGACCCTTTGTTCCCTCCCCACCCCGGCTCCATCCCCAGAGCGCTCCCTCTCACAGCTACTTTCTGCAGCCAAATTCCAGAGCCTGGGTTGCTAAGGCCTTGAAGAAATCAGGTAGAGGCGCTTTGCAACCAGCAGACAAACCCCTTCTGTCCCATCCTGCTGGGGATTCAGAGCCATTCTTACCCCGTTGGCAGAGAACAGCCGGGCACAGCCCCCACCCCAGAGCCCCCGCCCTCGGTCATGGTCAGCGAGCAGCTCCGCGCTGCACCTGCCATCCCTGCCAGTAGTCTGGGGCAGGGCCGCCTCCCATCGAGGTCCTTGGTTTGCTTGCTCATTCGCTCACTCCAAGGACTTTTCCATGGAGTGCCTCAGCCCGATGGCTGGGGAACTCCTCCTTAAGGGAATTTTTCAGACTAATTTGAGACCAGCTTTAGTCAACCTGGCAGGCTCGCCTGCTGGGGCCAAGTCCTCGAAAGGGAAGAGATGGGCTATTTTTAGTGAGAAGACATAACGGGGCTTTGTTTTCTGTCCACGGAGGCTGGAGTCACTGCAGGGGGCGGCTGTGTGGGTTCCACAGTCCTGTCCGTGCCTCCCTGCTCCTCTGCTGTCTAAGGAGTCAGTGCCAACCAGGAGAGCAGAACAAAAACCTGCCCAGAGTCGCCATTCCCCTGCTCTGGCTATTTTTAGCTCTGGACAGTTTGGCCTGGAGCAGGAAGCCAGAGAGGCGCATCTGTGGGGTTTTCTCATCCTGAAATAATGGGTCTGTGCTTTTCCCTCCTACCATCAGCTTCCTTTTCTCTGCCCTCCCCTGAAACTTCCATCCCAGCCTTTGATGAATATGTGAAGCAGTTAAAAGCCTGCCTGCCTTCAGAATCCTCTCTGCACCCCAGCCCTTCTCCACAGCTCAGGATCCCACCCCCTTCCCACACACATAGCCTCTAGTATAGTCTGAGCTTCAAAAAAAAAACATATCAAGATCCATTGGTTATAGCTCAGTGGTGGACACTTGTCTCGCATGTGCAAAGCCCTAGGCTTGATCCCTAGCAGCACAGAAATTTTTAGAAAGAGAAGACCTATGGCTTTGTATTTAAAAAAAAAAAAAAAAAAAAAAAAACACTTGCCCCATCAGGATGAAGCTGCATGTAGGGCCTGGATAAGCCAGTTAGCTTTCTGGGATAGAAGTGTTTTAATCCCTCACATTTGTGCAGAACTCCTTAGATCATCACAGGATTTTTTTCCATCCTTTATCTGGTTGATGTTTGTAATAACTGTGTGAACATGGGTTGGGCAGATGGTCTGCTAGGGGATTTTTTTCTTTTTAGAGGAGGATATTGAGGCCTTGTGTGGTTGAAAGCCAGGCCCAAGGTCAGTCTTCTAATAGGCAGTGGTAAGGCATAGAACTCTTATCCTTCTGATACTTCCTTCCTTGCATCTGTTACTTCAACTCACGCTTGCTGCAAGACAGTAGTTCTTGACTCGGGTTGATTTTGATCCTCTCCAAGGACACTAGAATAAATGGAGACATTTGGGGAGATACATGTCAGGCCTTTGTGGTTAGCATCGTGTGGGTCTAAGCCAGGGATGCTTCTGGACATTCTACAGTGACAAGAAGAGGACTGCTCTCCTCACCCCCCAACAAAGAATCATCTAGCCCTGAATAGCAAGGTTACAAAGATTGAGCTATCCAGATTAGCGAACACTTCTATGTTAGTTACTGAAAATATTCAGATCATGTTCAGCTGTTTCCAAACCTACTAGCATCAAGTCAGGGCCACTGGCAAGTGCGGTGTCACAGCTAGGTGTGATTTATTGTGGGGACCACCTGCCCAGCCTGGAGGACACCATGAGGGAATCAGGGGACACTGCCTGCACGAGCTGTGCTGAGAGGACATTTGACCTTCGAAGCAGAGTTTCTGCCGCAGCCACATGCTATGGGGCATTTATAATTTAGTCAGGACCTTCTGCAGTCCTGCTGGTGAGTCTGGAGGGGATGGAGAGGAGGTGTCATGAACGATCTGCGCTCTATGGCCGGTGCTTTATCCCTGGGGAAATCTTGTCCCTCCTAGTTGTGACCTTCCCAATTGATTATCTCTTAGAATCGATAAGAAAATGTCTGATGCCCGGGGCAGCTACAAACTGGATGAAGCTCAGGCAGTCTTGAGAGAAACAAAAGCCATCAAGAAGGCCATCACCTGTGGAGAAAAAGAAAAGCAGGATCTTATTAAGGTACGCAAGCCCATCAGTTCTCCTAGATGCTCAGCAGGGCTGGGATTCGTGCCAGCTGTGGCCACCTGCTGTATTGATCGTGGTCCTCACGAGAGGTTGAGCATCCCTAGTCCAAAAGTCCTACGTCTGAAATGCCCTGAAGTCTGAAACTGCAATCACCAATATGATGCCACAAGTAGAAGATGCCAGGGGCAGGGAGATAGCTTAGTGGCATAAGAGCCTGCCTGGCAAGTGTAAGGTCGAAAGTTCAATCCCCAGTACTGAAGGC
>NW_004524661.1:5918521-5968779 GCF_000260255.1 Octodon degus | reverse complement strand
GGGGGGGGGGGGGGGGGGGGGAATAAAAGGCCACACCTCACCTCAAATGGTGAGTCACAGTCAAAATAGAGTTGCATCAAAAATATCATATAAAGTTGCCATGGCTGTGTGGATAAGCTGCACATAAAACATAATGCATTTTATGTTTGACCTGGGATCCTGTTCTCAAGATATCTTGTTAGATATATGCAAATATTCCCAAATCTGAAATTCTTCAAGCATTCTGGATAAGGACTGTTTAGCCTGTTGTAGTCTCCTGGGGATTTTGCCCCATCTTATAGAGTAGAGGTAGAAGCTCAGAAGCACTGAGTGACTTACTTAAGGCGGGGCACCTGGATGGTGAACCTGGAGTGAAAACCAGCTGGCATCCCCATCTGGCGCCCCCCAAAGGCCACAGCTCTAGTCTCCTGGTTTATTTTTCAGTGAACCAAATGGGAAAAGATGGTTTCTGCATGGTGAATGTCAACATCAAAATGTATCTATATTTTTTTAAAAGAGTACATAATAGTATTAAAACAAAAAATTACAAGTGCCAGAATTTCACTTAACAAAGCAATACAAATTTCACAGTATTTGTTGTAATAATACATAGTTGCTGTCTTCCAACCAGTTATTCATATTACTAGATCTATGCATGTGTTCTTTATAAAGACAGATAAAAATTTTTTTAATGTATTTAGTACAGGGTCTCCAGGGTCTCACTACATAGATCAGATTCATAGTGATTCTCCTGTTTTCAGCCTCCCAAGCACTGGGATTACAGGCGCGCACCTCCACGCCTGATCTCAAGTGCTATCTCAGCATGCCCCAGGGCTGGGCCAGCATGGCACATTGGGGATTGAACACCGGCTACTGTGCTCTGCCTAAGCAGGCACTTTAGTCTGCTGAACTATCTGGCCAGCCCTTAAGGCAGATATTTTTTTAAAAATGTACCTATGTCCATTTTTCTTGTATCCTTTGTGATAGGAGCTAAACAAATAGAATAGTGATTCTTCACTTTGCTAAGTATTTGTGCCAAGTCCTTTGAATGCATTGGCTACATAAACTCTTAATTTATCTCCATTCTAGAACTCCGAGTAAGTAGTCAAACCATGATGCAAGCCTGTCCACTCTTCCTCCGGACATCCCCCCTCCCCATGTAGGAGCCACTCTAGCCTCTTAGACATTTCAGCCTAGATCCCATTGGCAAGTGAAGAGTCCAGGACTCAGAGCTGCTGTGAGGAATTTGGTGAAGGAAACTTGGTACAGTTTGTCAAACAAAACAGTTTTGAAGATGATGCCCAGGACAGCATCCCAGAGAAAGCATTCATAGTACTCGTGGGCAGGAAGGAGGTTCCTGTTAGGTTTTGTGTTGACCAGGCAGAGTCAGATGCCAGTCTTCTCAGTGATTAAGCAAGGATCATCATATGTTACTCTCCAAGAGTCTACTGTCAGGGTCTGATAGAATTGTGATGAAGCTGGCAGCCATTGAGGTTTGGTTGTGCTAGCACTTTCCACTGTTCACCTCAATCTGTGTAGCAGCCCAATGAGACGGGACTTGTGATCATTCCCATTTTATAGGAGAGGAAGTTGAGGCTTACAGAGATTAATCAGCCAGGTCAGATCACACAGCCAGGCAGTAGCAGAGCAGGAATTGCAGAGTCAGCTTCTCCCAAGTCAGGGGCCCACTAGACAAGGTTCCCACTTGCCACTAGCCCCCTGTCACTGCACTGTTAGGATGTCTTCGTGGCGTGGATGCCTAAATTAGGGAGGTGGAGAGGACAGCACACAAGTAGGGCAGACCCAGAGGGTCTTGGCAGAAGGTGCCTCACTAACCTGCGCCTGGTCTCCCACCCCTCGCTCCAGAGCCTTGCCGTGCTAAAGGATGGCTTCCGCGCAGACAGGGGGTCTCACTCTGACCTGTGGTCCAGCAGCAGCTCCCTGGAGAGCTCGGGCTTCCCGCTGCCGAAGCAGTACCTGGACGTGAGCTCCCAGACAGACATCTCGGGAAGTGTGAGTATGCAGCATGCTCAGGCTTCCCGAGGGGTGGTGGCGCCTTCTGCCTGCTCTCCACACTGCCCAGAAAGCAGTTTTAAAGGACAGAATATCTTTCTCATTTGTTACACTACCACGCGCCATCATTCGGTTTTTCTTTTCCAGCTAGAAAGCAGAGTTAGCCCCAAAACAACAGCTTTCAATCAGCTGCGTACCACCCAGTACCAAAGCTCTGCCGGGTCCCCATGTACGTAGTGGAAATGCTGTCCAGAGATAAGTCATAAAAACGTCAGAGGGCCAACCAAGTGATCCATAACTTCTGGAGCACTTTTGTTTTAACGGAAAGGATGACATTGAGGGAATTTGCCTCCCAACCTTTGTAGCTAAATGCTTTGTTACCTGATTTCTGTAGCCATCTTCCCACTTGTGAATTGTGACTATGTCTGTGTGACCCGGTGAGGTGTGTAGCTTCTTGCAGCTGGGAACAGACTAGTGCAGGAAGTGACGACCCCTCCTTCTGTGTTCCCCCCATGTCCCGCAGCAAGCCACCTGTAACGTTTATAAAGGAACTGCATGCCTCTTTCTGAATTCTAGGGCCTTCCCATGCTCACCTCGCATTCTACTCCTGTGTGTCTGAGTTTTCTTCCCACCCCTGCCTACCACTCCAGTATGGCTTTCTTGAATATTCACTGTCCTTATTTTCTTCTTACCTGCTCTCTGTACTTCTGTGGCCCGCCTCGGTGCTGAGCCTTTTGGGATGCAAAATGCTATCTGCAGCCCTTTAGCTTCTCTTGTTGAAGTGGTAGATGCCAGAGTTTGAAATCATACCTGTGGCCTGAAGGAAGGAAAGAGGAGGTTTTGCTAAACCAGCTTCCCTGAGGTCCACACAGCCAGCCCAGCCACTGTGGGCTGTTCTGGACTCTGCCCATGTAAGCTGTCAAGTCGCTTGTGAGCTCTTGAAACCTAACTTAGCAGCAAGCACAACAGCTGTATAATTCCTGACATTGTTCTTGTCCTTTAGTTTGGCACCAGCAGCAATAATCAGTTGGCGGAGAAAGTCAGATTGCGCCTGCGATATGAAGAAGCAAAAAGAAGGTAATTAGAGGCTGTGGCTTAGGAGGGGTGGCTCCGGAGGGGTGCGTCGAACGGTCACAGCTCCTGTGGCAGGGGCTCTGCTCTGCGCCTGACTTTTTACCCTCTTCATATTCTTTAATCCTCACAAAGATGATGAAG
Organism: Octodon degus; assembly: GCF_000260255.1. Classification (NCBI taxonomy): domain Eukaryota; kingdom Metazoa; phylum Chordata; class Mammalia; order Rodentia; family Octodontidae; genus Octodon; species Octodon degus. Next base: position 5,965,572 of record NW_004524661.1, on the reverse strand, counting down.
GTAGGTACTAAAAACCTTTCTATTTCGGCCCTCTAGAATGTGGAGGAGATGACTTGTCTCGGGCACTGTGCGACAGAGAGGGAAGCTATGCTTTGAACCCAAATCTGATTAACCCCAAAGCCCAGTCATTTTTCTCCCTCCCTGACTCGCTTTCTGTAATCAGTTTCTGATGATGGAGGTGGCACTGGATTTGGAGGAGCTGCTGATTTGGTTTCCACAACAGGCTAGAAAGACCCTGGAGATGCTTATCACTGCGCTGTCTCCTGCATAACCAGGAGCAAGCTGTGTTTTCCAACGTTGTAGACTCGAGAAATCAGGCTGCTCTGAGGCTTTGTAGACCACTAAGCAGTGGGGTTCCTGTGCCCCAAATTAAAATGGTAATGCTGGCGCTTTTTCAGCATCTGCTAATAGACATAAGCAGCTTGTTTATTGTACTAAACCATTTGTACACCTATCTTATTTAATTTTGAAAGCAGCCTTATAGCATAGCTTCTGTCTATTATCTCCATGTTAGAATGTAGAAAAGTTATTTCTAGGATAGGTGTTTTTGGTTTTGGGTGGTTTTTTTGTTCGTTTGTTTTTTCCGGGGGGGTCTCAGTTACTCTTCTCTTGTTGCTGGGACAAATATCTGACACCCAAAATGAAGGAAGGAAACATTTGTTCAGCTCACAGTTATGGGAGATTTCAGTCTGTACTCGGCTGGCTCCAAGGCAGAGCAGCACAGGGCAGAGGGCATCAGTCCATGGCAGCGGCACAGAGCAAGAGGAGCAGCAGCAGCAATAGCAACAGAGAGAGAAAGCCTGTCTCTTATATTACATTCAGGCTATCGCCTCAGGCTGGGTGTAGCACTCATAGCCATAATCCCAGCAGTACTAAGACCCATAATCCTAGTGGATCATGAGTTAATCTCAAACTCTAGAAGTCCCTGTCCCATGACTGCATGAGACTTGGAGGGGACAACTAGACACAAACCATAACAGGGGGGTTGGGTTTTTTCTGGGTGGTAGAGTCAGAATTTGAACTCTAGACATGATACTCCAAGTTTAGGATCTTGCTGTTTTAGCCTTATTAGGAGAGAACCAGCTGGGCATTGTGGGCATGCTCTCCTCTAGGAGCATGCACACCATTCCTCCGTGATGCGTAAAGCTCTTTACCTAGGCTGGGTAGAAAGTGGCATTACCCAGCCTGCCACTGTGCCAGCCCCCTTCAGCAGCAGCCTCTTTGTCTCAATGACAGTAACATGGCAGAAGACAGAGAAAGGGACAAACACAGGAATTTATTGGCTTATCGAGTTCCAAAGTCCTAGGGTGTCTGGCTTCAGGCTCGGCTGAGTCTAAGGACTCTAATAATACCACTTGGATTCAGCCTCTCCTTTTCTCCACCACACTTGCCTTTCTGTTGGCTTTATTCTCAAGTAGAATAATAAACCCCAACAATTGTAAACTTACATACTACCAGGCTAGCAACCCCAGTAAAAGGGGCTTCCTCTTCCAATATTTTTCATAAGTCCTGGGCCTGACATTAGCATTTTTGGATCAATCAGTCAGTGTTGCAGGACTGGTAGAGGGTAAAAGCAGAGTGTAGAAGTCTCTGGACGTCTAAACTTAGCTCATATGTTCATGCTAAGAAGGAGATTGTGCGACCCAAGTGACTTGAAAATTGGGAGTAGTTCCCCAAAGACAAATTGGGGTATTGCTAAGAAAAAAACAAAATGAGGAATTGAGTAATAGGTAAACCTATGTAGAGGTTATAGGTACTATTGCAGCTTCCCCTATGGGTTCAGCAAAATAGCAGAATGGGTACACTGGGACAGCCATTCTTGTCCCCTCTGGAGGGGATCACTGTGAACCTTGGATCTATTCCAGTGTACTGCAGGGCCCAGTCCACACGGACATGATCAGTCCTATAGATACCGAAGGACTGAAGTGTTTTCTTAGGGGTTGAGCCATTACACTTTTCATCCCGGAGATTCCTGGCTTATCTGACTGCATCCAGTTTCTTGCCTCCTCCTCTACACAAAGCTAGATTTGGTGTAGAGGACAGAGAGCTTGCTCATTGGGAAATAAGAGGCTGCAGAATTCAAAGGAGGGAAGAGCCGTAGCTGTCGTAGCTGCATGGAACACCTGATTGTTGTGTGCTCGGCTTGGCCACACGTGCATTTCTCAGGAGGGAGCTTGATCGCCCTCATCACGTTTTCCAAAGGATGGGTGAGCTACAGTTGAAGGAGCCCTGGGGTGGGGAGCACTCTAGAAATTGCATCCAAGAAAATACCAGTCGCAGCTCCTACCTAGCTTACGTAAGTTGCATATGGTTCAGCCCCTGCCAGACCGTACCGTACTGCTCTAAGCTCACAGCACTGGAAGTGAGCAGCTGGAAAGTTGTCCCCGAGCTTATCTTTATGAGTGGCTGCATACATGGTTATAAAATGAAATGAAATGAAATAATTAAGGATTTCTGCTGGGATGCTTGGCTGGGGAAAGAGACCCAGATGTGGTTTTCTATATGGAACTTTCCCTTTACCAAAGCAGGAGTCTTCTCTCCAGTGTAGGATAATAGTTTGGCCCCCTGGCTGTAGGCAAGGTCGAGTTGGCAAGTCCATAGTTCTTTACTTTCAACAAGTATAGGCTGTGCTCATGATTTGCAATCGTACGTGAGCCATAGGGTGTCTGTCCCACAAGATAGCTCCTTTCCTGCCCGTCCTTTAGGGATAGAGTCAAGCGAGCTTCTGAGAGCTGAAGACACTTTGTAGAGACCAGATGACCAGATCTTTTTTTTTTTTTTGCAGAACCAGGGATTGAACTCAGGTCCTTGTGCTTACCAGGGTAGCGCTTATTCCACTGAGCCATCTCCCTGGCCCACACTTTTTTTTTGGTGGAACTGGGGATTGAACTCAGGCCCTGGTGCCTGCCAGGGAAATGCTTATTCCACTGAGCCATCTCCACAGCCCCGAGACCAAGTCTTAAAAGATCATGGCAGGATTGCTGTAAGATACTTGTAGCAGTACTTTTGGTTGCATTCGGAATCTTAGTCCAGTGATAAAAATATTTAATATCTACACAGTGGGCAAGATGCAAAGTGCCCTTTTTGGTTCTCCTGACCTGCCTTGTAAGGACTATCCTTATCCCCATCTTGAAGATGGGGTTACTAAGTCTTAGAGAAGTTAGGCTACAGGGCTGTTGGCTCTCCTCTTAACATTGACTAAGTGCCTGCTGTGTACTAGATACTGTGTGAGTTGCTTGTGATACCGAAATGGATTTGTTGTTGCTGCTGCTGGGGATTGAACACAGGGCTTTGCATGCACACAGATCTACCACTGAGCTGTACTGCTAGCCCCCAAAAGGACTTTCAAAGAAACAGTTCCTGTTGTCACAAAGGCAAAACCAGGACTCCAGCTCCAGACCTCTGAACCCTAAAATCCATGGCCCTTCCCTTATTGTTGCTACCATTATCAGAACTGAGGACCCAAGATTAGTCCTTAAAGTCCTAGTGATTGGCAGCTGCAACGGATCCAGTATCTGCTGCGTGTAGTGATTCTCTGTATTCCATTGCTGATTTTCGCAACCATTCTGAAGGATGAGTAATTATTTTTCTCCAAGGCCCAGGGAATTTGTCCAGTGTTACCTAACTAATAAGTGGCCCAACCAGCTAGTAACAGCATTAGCGATAGAAACATTTGTTGAGGGCTTAGTGTGTGCCAAGTTCTGTGCTTTGAAGGTTTATAGCTTATGTCATAAATCCATCAACCACAGCCTTCGGAGGAAGGAGCCTTCATTGTTCCTTTCAGAGATGGGAGCAGTTTACCCCAGGGCACACAGCTGGTGTAGGAGGTTAGTGACCTGTGTTGCAGCCGTGTCCTGCTGTGCCAGGCTTAGGGCGTGCCAGGCTTAGGGCGTGGCGCACTTTGTCTTAACCCCATCACTGCAAAGCCAGTTTCATTGCTGGCACATGGCAGCCACCCATACATGTGTTAGATAAAAACACGTTCTGCTGTGCAGGCATGGTGGTGCATGCCTGGGAAACTAGTGAGATTGGGGCCGGGGAGATGGCTCAGTGGAATAAGCGCTTCCCTGGCAAGCGTGAGGGCCTGAGTTCAATCTCTGGTTCCACCAAAAAAAAAAAAAAGAAACTAGTGAGACCCTGTCTCAAAGTAAAATGGAAACGTCTGGGGATATAGCCCAAGGCTAGATACATGCCCAGCGTAAATGAGGTATTAGGTTCAATTTTTAGTACTGCCCTGTTAGGATTGGTGTCAAGTTGTCCCCCCCCCCCCAAAAGCCTCATGAAGTCATGGGGAGGCTTCTGGCATTTGTGATTCATTATTGTGTGTATGATATTGCACCCGCCCTGAGGAAGGTAATTTGCAATACAATATGAAGAAGGGAGAGAGGCTAGCTGCCACTCCCTTTGCTCTCTTGCTCTCTGCCACTGTGTGCCACTCTGCCTCGTAGCCAGCTGAGTATGGATTGAAACCTCCACTAACTGACCTAATAAACCTTTCCTTCCTTCATTTTGGGTGCTGGGTATTTTGTCCCAGCAATGAGAAAAGAGTAACTAAGACATGTCTTCCCCCACACAAAAAAGAATGTGCGCAAGAAGCAACTTGTTAAAAAAAAAAAAAAAGAAGAAGCAACTTGTTGATCCTAAGGAACGTGGTAAGTGTCCAGGTTTGCTCTGAGGATGTCCTGGCTCCAGACATCTTGGAGTCTTAGAAATAGCCTTTTCTCTGTTCCCTCCATGCCGTGATTCACCCACATCCTGCTTGCCCTCTTGACCCCCAGAATTGCCAACCTGAAGATCCAGCTGGCCAAGCTGGACAGCGAGGCCTGGCCTGGGGTGTTGGACTCGGAGAGGGACCGGTTGATCCTCATTAACGAGAAGGAGGAGCTGCTGAAGGAGATGCGCTTCATCAGCCCCCGGAAGTGGACGCAGGGAGAGGTAGAGCAGCTGGAGATGGCCCGGAAGCGGCTGGAGAAAGACCTGCAGGCAGCGCGGGACACCCAGAGCAAGGCGCTGACGGAGAGGTGGGTCTGGGCATGCCGGGTCAGGGAGGGAGAGGGGGACATGTGGGACTGTCCTCTGCATCGTGGCACTGAGCTACACTGCTCCATGTGGATGTCTCAGGGCTCTCTACAGGAGCAGGAGAAGGGCAGGTGACTGCCCATCCTGGGCATGCTGACCTGGTGCATTACACAGGGTCATGTCACAGAAAAGTCTCCCTAGGTGCAGGCTCCCCTGATTGCCACTGAAGTAAACCTGTAATTCTGTCTCATCTAGGGCAGTGACCTCAGGTACACAGGTTTCACACAGGGGTGCATAGCTTTCCGTGTCCGTAGGTGTTTTCAGTTGGATAGTCAGCATTCGGTATCCTTGGAATTCAGCCATAACTGCAGATTCTGCCTACTGCAGCTTAAAAATGTTTTATGGGAAAAAAAAATTAAAATAATAACAACTAAAAACAGAGGGGTTGGAGAAATGGCTCAGTAGAATAAACACTTCGTCGGCAAGTGCAAGGGCCTAGGTTCAATCCCCGGTTCTGCAAAAAAAGAAAGAAAGAAATGCACAAGGCAGTATAATGATCTATATTATGTACATTGTATCTAAAAATAATGCCACATGGGCTGGAGAGATGGCTCAGTGATCTAAAGCACCTACTTGGAACAAGCTTGGGAAAGTACAGGGACTGCGGTTCGATCCCCCAGCACCACATGCCAGCCAGCCGCGCCCCCTGGTGGGCTGAGCTGGCCACACACACACACACACACACACACACACACACACACAAATGATTAATTAAAAATAAATAAATAAATAAATAAATAAAAAAGATAATGCCGCATGTACCTTATATGGAAACACTAGGCCATTTATATAAGGAATTTGAGTGTCTGGATTTTGCTGTCATGGAAGTGGGCAGGGGCTATGGTGGGGAGATATTATTAACCAGTGTTCTAGGATACAAAGGGACGAATGTATTTCTGTCCATGCATCATGCTATTCTTGACCTAGTACAGCATCTAGTATAGCACCATGGGCTGTTCATCTCCTTTGGAGAAGTCTCTCTTTAGATCTTTCGCCCATTGTCATCAGAGTGGTTCATTTGTTGAGCTATTTGAGCTCTACGTTTTCAAGTATTAACCCTTTATTGGGCGGATGATTTGCAAATATTTTCTCCCATCCTGAAGGTTGTTCATTCACCGAGTTGTTTCCTTTGCTCTTCCTAGGCATCGTGATCTGATATAATCCCATTGGTATGGTTTTGCTTTTGTTGCTTGTGCTTTGGGGGTCTTATCTGAAAGATTATTGCCTATACCAGTACCTGGAAGGGTTTTCCTCTATGTTATCTCCTAAAGCTAGCAAGTGTGTGTGTGGGAGGGATAAGCAAAGGAATTCCTTTTTCTAGCAATATCAAAAAAAGGAAGCCCAGTTCGTACAGCAGGAAAACTTGCCTGTGGCACTGCTGAAGCCACGTGGGACTCCTAGGTACTGGGCATGCTTTCCCGGTGTCACCCGTTGAGCTCTAGGGCATGCAGCTGGCAGCCACATCCCAGCCCTGGAGTGAGTTCCCTCTGCACATGCTGTGTTGCTAGGTAGATCAAGCTGATCAGCCTTTGCTGACCACCACCCTGGCTTCACATCATCCGTTGCCTGGTCCCCAGTGGGACTCCCCTCCCACCACGCATGTGATCAGAGCTGCTCACGAGGATGCCCACAGTGCATCCTCTTCTTTCTCTCCATCCTCTACTGGAAGTGATGGCTGCCATGCTGACCTATCACCATGTAATGGGAAAGGAAGAGAGGAGTGGAGTGAACACGCGTCCTAGAAGTTTTCTTTAGTACCACGATTCTCTGTCCTGATTTTCCTGGACTGTGTCCTTGGAGGACGAGGCCTGCTTCTGTATGCCCTCATGCCGTCCGTGTTAGATGGAAGAGGCAGGTCCTGCGGGCCTCAGGGCCCGTGTCCTCGCTTCCCTGCTGGTCACTGAATCACTCCTTTGCTCCCAGATCTCATAATTGTCCCTGGGAAGGTTTTAGCTGTTCATTATCCTCACGCTAGCAGCTGGAGAAAGAAAGAGACATATGGCCGCCTTATGCCTTGATCAGTCAAAAATGACGCCTTCCCACTTGCTGACCTTGAGCCAGTCTTTGACGGATACGGACTTCAGTTGCTTCATAGAGAAAAATATAAGATAATTCCATTGAATACCTATACAGTCTGAAGGTAGGAAGTTGGACCAGATGTGAATTGAGACTCTTCCCTACTATAAAACATTTCATTTCCTAAAAGTAGGACTGGAGATTCTTTTAAGATACATGGAATATAAAACCTACCATTATACGCCACAATATTCTTCACCATGCAAGTATTCCAATAGCCCTGAAAGTAATCCCACTTTACAGATAAGGAAACTGAGGCTCACATGACATTAATACTGAGTGGAAGCATTTGGACTAGAAGCCCCAAGCTTGCTGACTCCAGAGCCCAGCTGGAGGCTTCAGCCAGAATCTCTTCTCCACCCCTGCCAAGAGTTCACTGTGGAATTCCTGAAGGTGCAGTTATGCAGGACACAGATTGGACCCGGGCTCCCCGGCCTCAGCCGGAGACCGATTCTTCAGCCCTGAGACACAGCCAGGATCTTTATTTTTAACCAGGACCCCTCTTGCCAAGCCATAGCTTGTGGGGAATCTGGTTCAGGCTTTGGGTCCTCTGCTTGCTTTCACACTTGACATGTCCCTGGCCTACCCATAGGTGCTGGGCATCACACACACAAGCCCCCTGGCCTGGAGCTAACCTGCCCCCACTACGAGGCCGCAGCGCCTGTGTGCTGCTGCTTGTGGTGTCACCGCTGTGCTCAGGCCTTCGAGACAGTCTGACTCCCCCTTCCCTCAGCATCCTACCCAGGTTCCCAGGGGACCTGCACTTCTGGACCGCACCTCTGTGGCGTGCTCTGGTCAGAAACATGTGCCCCTCTTCTTGATCCCAGGCCTCCCACATTTTCTAGGTTTCGGTCCTAGAGATAGACATGAGATTCCACAGCCTTGCTCATTCCTTTAGAAGTTCTGGATTGTTCATTATGGGCTCCTTCTGCCAGCCCGCTGCCCACCCCTGCCAGCACCAGGCAGGACTCCTGCAGAACAGCATCAGGGATTGGGTGACTGTGCCTGCTGCAGTTGTGTTTCTGTAATTTAGCCGGCTCTCTTACCTAGTAACAAGCTCTGCTTGCCCCTCTATGTCTAGAGCCACCTCTGGTCTTCATTGCAGGGTGTGTGTTGGAAGCCTAGGTATATAGACAGAAGAATGGTGTCGTTTGGTTTTCTGTGGAAATGAGACCCTTCTCCCAGTCCACAGGCTGGGTTAGCATACTCTGGGTGTTCTCCTCAGTAGAAACAACAGAGTACTGGGCAGTTGGTGCCTCTCTGGCAAGATGGCAGAAGATGAGAGGCTGCCAGGGGAACACAAGTATTGGTGGGATATTTAATGTCCAGATCATTCAGGCTGGTAAACGAATTCTTTTTTTTTTTTGGCTGACTCAGCCCACCCTAAGGGCAGGGCTGGCACAGCATGTGGTGCCTGGGATTGAACCAGGGTCCCCTGCACCTCCTGAGCTTGCCTAAGCATGCACTTTAGACCTCCAAGATATCTTACCGGCCCCCATGAGTTCTGCATAGCTGGTATGGGTGGGAGGAGGGGGGTCTTTTCCTAAAGAACTTATGTCCGTCTATTGTATCAACTTAAATTTCTCACTAGTAGGACATTCTCATGCTATAAGATACAGCTCTCAAACCTCTAGGAATTCACATAATAGAAGTTTATTTGTTGCTCCTACGGTGGTTAATTCAATATTCATAGTAACCAGCAGTCCTTTGTGTGGCCATTCAGAAACACAGGCTCTTTCCATCTGTCCTACCTCCCATCCTGAAGCCCTAAGAGTGAGTGAGGAACACTGTTTGGCCCACTTCTCTCACCACTTCAGCCTGATACACATGGCTTCTGCTCACATCTCCCTGGCTAGAGCTCAGTCACATGCCCTACCCAACAGCAAGGGATTCTGGGAAAATGTTCCCACTGTGAACCCAGGGACTTAGGAGGCCACAGACAGGTGAGCACCAGCGGTCTCTGCCCCAAGGAAGCTTCCTCAAATTCCAATTAGGAATTTAGGAGAGGGATCTTAGTCTACACTTTTCCCATAGACCTTGCCCCACACTGCACTTAGTAAATCTCAGTATTTCTTAATTTTCTGTTGTACTCTGCCCTGTAGAACATATGTCATCCCCACGGGACCCTTCTCTGGAAGAGCAGTGCCTTATCCCTAATGCCAAGGGCAGCGTCCAGTGTGATGCCTCACTCACTAAATATTAGTTGAAGAAAGAAGGCAGGGAGGGAGGAATTTGGAAAGAGGGATGAAAGAAGGAAATAACTTGAAGAAAAGAAAGGGAAGGAGGCAAGAAGGGAGAAAGAGATAAAGAGGGACAGTTGGATGAACCCCAAATTCTGCCACTAATTCTGTAGCTTTAAGTAAACTGTTTAATTCTAAGAGCCTCAATGGACTTACCTGTGAAGTGGTAAAAATCATGCTTACCTTCATTGTGCCACTAAAGGCCGTGTCTTAGGTCCCTTGCATAGTGCCTATAGCAGTTAATAGAGGAATTACTGTGGGATCATCGTGTGAGTAGATGCTAGAGTCCTTCCTGACCCAAAAGTAAAATTCTTCCTGAAGGTTGCTGTGTATGTGTCTTCGGTCTCTGGCCCTCTGTCCGAGCGCATGCTTGGGCTTCCTTTCGGGGAGCTGGATGGGAGGAGAAGGACTGAATCCCCTCTCACTGTGCCTTTTGCTCCCTCCAGGTTAAAGCTAAACAGTAAGAGGAACCAGCTGGTGAGGGAGCTGGAGGAAGCCACTCGGCAGGTAGCAGCCCTGCACTCCCAGCTGAAGAGGTACGTGGGGTGGGGTGCCTCCCTGGGAGCGCAGGTATTCTCAGATGGCTTGGCCTAGCTCTCCTCTGCGCTTATTCTGCATGGGGATGGATGTCTAGAAACTGGGGAGGTGGTGGTCTTCACCAGCTTAGGCCTGGCTTGGGGTGACCAGGGACAGAGTCCTGCACCTGTGTGGGCTGCTCACACTGGGAAGGCTCCGCCCAGTACCTGAAGGCCCACAGACACATTTCTGGTGCCCACTGACCCACTTTCACAACACAGATAAGAGTAGGATTTAGACCAGAGCCGAGGTGGGCAACAGTGTACCACTGGAATTTCATAGCAGCGTTTGGTTCTCCTCTAATTTTTTCCTATTGGTTCTGCTGTGTGTGAAGCAAGTGACATTGCTTTTCAAGTAGCATGTTTCCTTTTAAGACAATTATTTTTAAGGTTAAAAGAGTGAGTTAACTGGAAGAAAGATACTAGGAAGTGTTTTAGCCTACATTCAAATATGGAACAGTGTAAAATGCAAGGTGACCCTGGAGATTTAAGAAAAAGAGGGTTTTTTTGTTTGTTTTTTTGATTGATTGATTGATAGATTTTGCAGAACCGGGGATTGAACTCAGGCCCTTGCACTTGCCAGGCAAGCACTTATTCTACTGAGCTATCTCCCTGGCCCTAAGAAACAAAGTTAGAAAGAAGTGGATCTTTTTTTTATGTGTTTAATACAGGATCTACAGGGTCTCACTACACAGATCAGACTCTTAGTGATCCTTCCTGTTTTTCAGCCTCCCAAGCGCTGGGATTACAGGCGCATGCCACCATGCCCAGTCTCATTCACTGTCTCAGTATGCCTCAGGGGCGGGGCCAGCACCATAGGCCAGGGATTGAACCTGCAGCCCCTGAGTCCACCTAAGCAGGTGCTTTAATCCATTGAGCTATCTTGCCAGATCTTTGAGGCAGCTGCCAAAGGCTTGAATCCCACTGTGCCACTGCCTAGTGACATAGCCTTTTCATTGTGTCTAGGACAGGGAAGCTCAAGGGGACCATGTACTCTCGGGCCCGTGGTGCTGTCCTGGGCTCAGAACAGGCCCAGGCAGCCTGCCTCACTGCGTTTTCTTTTTCATTTCCCTCCCGCCTCCTCAGCCTGTCCATCAGCATGCAGTCCCTGTCCTCAGGGAGCAGCCCTGGATCCCTCACCTCTAGCCGGGGCTCGCTGGCGGCCTCCAGCCTGGACTCCTCTGCATCTGCCAGCTTCACAGACCTCTACTATGACCCGTTGGAGCAGCTGGACTCGGAGCTGCAGAGCAAGGTGGAGCTCCTGCTCCTGGAAGCACCCACGGGCTTCCGGCCCTCTGGCTGCATTACCACCATCCACGAGGACGAGGTGGCCAAGACCCAGAAGGCTGAAGCGGGCAGCCGCCTGCAGGCCCTGCGCTCCTTGTCTGGCACCCCAAAGTCCATGACCTCCCTGTCTCCACGCTCCTCTCTCTCCTCCCCCTCCCCACCGTGTTCCCCTCTCATAACCGACCCCCTCCTGGCTGGAGATGCCTTTCTGAACCCCCTGGAGTATGAAGATCCAGAGCTGAGTCCCACTCTTTGTGAGCTGAACCTCGGTGGCAGTACCCAGGACAGATACCGGCTGGAAGAACTGGGGGCAGAGGGCAAGCCACTGGGCCAAGGTAGGAGGCGCATATCCAGAGGGTGGGAAGCAGGGAGGAGAAGGTGCTTTGCACAGGGAGCACCCCCCATGGTAACTATGGTGATGTGTACCAAGTGCCTCTGTGCACCGGGTCTTTAAATAGTAGATTATTTATTCATTTAGTAGACATCTGTTAGCCCAGTATGTGCGGGGTCCTGTGCAAAGGGTTTTCCTGATAGATTCATTTATCCAGCAGGTATTCATACTAAAATTAAATGCCAGATCCTGCACTGATGGATGTGCATGGATTCCATTCACCCATGTGTGTAACAGATATGCCTTCTGCCCCCCACTGTGCAAGTCACTCAGGATACAGTTCTGAAGACAGACCCAGTCCCTGTTTGCAAGAAGCTTATGTTCACTTGGAGGAACAGAAATAAACGGGCAGCAAGACAGAAGCACTGTGAAGTAAATAGCGCAGGGCACATGCTAGGGCCTTTCTGCTTGCAGAGGGGCTGCCAGTGCGGGGTGGGTTACAGAGGCAGGTGGCAGTGGAGTAGAATGAATGAGGAGAAGCCGCCAGCCTTGGAAAAAGTAGGAGAAAGTAGGAGCCCACAAGGGGCTGGGATGCTGCTAGGCAGCAGTGTGGGGTCGCCGCAGTGCGGGAGATTGGGGCAGAGTCCTGACTGTGTGAGACTGGGTAAGGTTTTAGAAGTTCAAATTTTGCCCCACTTGCAGTAGGGGTTGATGTGAGGCAGCTTATTCCATGGATAACCACGGGATGATCGGATCTGCTTCCCGTTCCTTATGGGGTCAGAAAGAACATTCTGATATCGAAGCTGGAATCTTCAAAATAAATGATAATCACAGTTAAGTGTATTACAGTAGGAAGAAAACTCCTTAGCAACAGCTCTCTAGTAAATCGTAATAGTTAATATTTATTGGAGCTGTATGTAAAGAAATGAAGATTCCGAGAGGAGACATTCTTCACCCTAGGTCACCCACCCGATGAGCGCACCCCCCGTGGTAACTACGGTGACGCGTACCAACTGCCTCTGTGGCCAGGTCTTTACATGGTAGATTGTTTATTCATTCAGTAGACAGAGGAAGCAGAGATTGGAACTCAGGTCTTTCTGATCTCAGAAAGAGATGCCAGTGCCTCTTTCATCATGCCTGTCCACCACTGGCACCCTTGGATTTGAGGCAGCTCAGTGCCTGACCCCTGTGACGCTCCCGGTGCCTCTCGGTGCCACTGAGACCGTGTGCTCATCCAGCCAGAGCAGGGTGCTCAATTAGCTGCCGAGGGACTTCGTAGTCTTCCTTAGGGACAGAGTGAGGCAGAGAGAAATGAAAGGCTGCAGTGAAGCCTCTGGGTCAGGATTGGCTGCGGGAACCCCTGGCTGGAAGCTACTCTGTAGCACATGCCCAGATCAGCCTGCAAAGGGCTTCAGCTCTGTGCTGATTATGAGACGAGTGAGGAGGATCCGGTGCCGTCTCAGCCACAGGCAGGGCTGCTGTTCTTATGCCCAGAAGTTTCCTGTAATGTGCAGGAGCCAGCAAGCCCAGCTTGGAAATGGGGTTGGGGGCCCTGGTTCATCACGGCGCTGATTGCCAGCGCTTTCTTTAGAAGAGGAGCGGCGCAATCCCTGGAGTTCCTTCATCAGGAAGGGAACCTTGCTGAGTGCTCTCAAACAAAAATAACAACAAGCCTCCTACTACAGCAGGTGGCAACTTCAGCAAATTGTTCCCCAAGGGAGAGGGTGCTGGCAGGACCTCTAACAGGCTTAAGAAATCTCTCTGATGGGGGCATTGAGCCACAGCAGGCTCAAAGTCAGCCTGGAGAGGTAACCACCGGCCCTGCCTGACAGTATCCTTGAGGCCCATGGGCCAGAGACAGCCCATGGGCCTGGGTACATCATGCCATCTCCAGAGCCGCATCTGTGGCAAGCCTGTAAGGCAGAGCTCCGATGCTAAGCAGGTTATGCGATTAGTGCCGCTGTTCAGTCAGCAGACAAATTAATCTCCTTAAGTGGTTTAGCAGAGGTGGAAATGCACGAGTTGGAAGGAGGGGAGTCTCTTTGGGCACAGCAGGCTTGGATTCTAGGCTGGGAAAGCCCACTTCCCGCCCAGCCCTTGCTGTCTCCTGAGCCCTCCTCCCCACTCAGCCCTCTCCTCAGCTTCGGGGTTCTAGGCTCCATGCACCTTGTGCTGCGGGCCCTGTTCTGCTCCCACCTGATCCTGGCGCTGGCACTCAGCAGTGCCCAGGTGCATACGCAAGGGCCTCCAAGACCGCCGTCCCCACCCTGGGAGAGCAGGGATTATGTATTCATTCTCATAGAGCTCTTGTCCTGCCCAGGTACGGACCCTGCACACCCTAGGCGCTCGTTACCCAGGCAGAGGCAGGATGAGCCCCATGGTGGAGCCCTCCACTGCAAGCCCTGTGCAGAGGACTTCAAGGGCTTCTGTTAGTCATAGGGAACTGGAGGTGCAGACGGCTAGGCTGAGTGAGACTGCAGGTGTACAATCCCTCCCTGTCTCTTCTGAGGTTTGAGCTGTTTATTTTTTCCCAGTTGTGGGGAAGGCTCTAGAGCCCTTGCATTATATCAGAAACAGTAATAACCATAAGAACAGTGGTATGAGCTTGGCAGGGTCCTTTCCCTGTCCCGCTCTCTCTACCAAGATTGTCCCCTGTTGTGTCTTATTGAGTCACCTATCAAGTCCAGCAGCACTGTCAAGGAGTTAGCATTTTCCCCATTGCACAAGGAGGACTGTGATGCTTCAGGAAGTTAAATCATTATTCCAGGGTCCTACAGCAGTAAGTGGCGGAGCTGTGTTTGAGCTCAGGCACCTGACCCCAGAGCCTGGGGTATCAAACATGAAATCATATGTGACCTCTTCCTCTTCCGGAAACAAATCAGGACCTTGCTTCAGAATTTAGAGGATGCTTTAGAATTCTTAGGATGGAAGGTGGGTCAGAGTTGCGTTGTAAAGACTGTATCCTGGTTTCCAATCTTCCCTTTCTGATTTTCTTTTTCCCTTTCCCCTCCAGCTATGAGTACCGTCCAAGGATGCGGCCTGCAGGTGGCCTGTGTCTCGGCTGCGGTGTCCGACGAGTCAGTGGCTGGGGACAGTGGTGTGTACGAGGCCTCTGGGCAGAGGTAGGTTCCACAAACGCTGATTCTTGTGTCTGCGAAGTTTGTGAATCCCCCATATGCCAGCCCAGAACCATCAGGTGGCCTGGGCTTTGGGCCCCCCAAATGACCCCCTCCAGAGGGCATTTCTTAGTGACCTCATCTTTCTTGTCAGCCTTAGGGTGGGGGCAGGGCTGGACATACCACGAGAAGAGGCAGACAGCAAGATGTGTGTGGATGGGACTGCTCCTCCTAGGCTCAGCTTTGGAAAGAGCCAATTGTAGGGTGGTGGCCGCAAAGCGTGTGTGAAAGGAGCAAGCGCTAGAGAAATGGATGCACCTTCTAGACGGGGCCAAGCGCTGCCAGGAAAGGGCTCTGCAGAGATGCCCAGCAGAACCAGTGTACTTCTCGTGGATCCAGCCACAGTTTCCCAGAGACAGCCCGGCATCCAGAAGATGTCTGTTCCGTTCACCACAGAGAACCTGACTGCCCTCTCTCCTGCTGCCTTTCAGACTGGGTGCTCCAGAAGCAGCTGCACTTGACAGCGATGAATCAGAAGTTGTGGGTGCCCCTCGGGTTCAGGTTGCTCTGAAGTAAGTATCGGGGGCGAGGCCTGTGCCCAGCTCGGGCTGGGCAGCTCCTCTGTGTGCTGCGCTTGAGTTGCCCTCTCACAGCTAAGCAGCCCAGCAGCAGCACAATCTGCTAATCATGGTGGCCTCCCTGCAGGAGGGGCCCCAGTTCCATCCTCACTTCCCTGCTCCCCATTGTATAGATGCAGAACACGAGGTTTTGAAAGACCTTGAGACTTGCCCCAGCAGGCTGAGTGGGACAGCAGCAGAGCCAGAGCCAGGACAGGCCTCCTGTCTGCAAAGAGGCTTGATCACTGTCGCCCAGACTTTTGGCTTCCCTTCCCCACCCAGGTTCCAACCATCTGGACCCAAGGTGACCCTGGCAGCTGCAGCCCAGAGTCAGCTGATACATTGTTTCTCTTGCTGGGAAGTGTCTTCCCGTTTTGTTTTTTTTTTTTTTTTTTTTTTTTTTTTTTTTAATATAAGTTAATTGCCAACAGTTCAGTTTCTTGGCAAATTTTACATAGGCTGTCTGTAAAACTGTAGATGACTGACAGCTGTGCATCCTGCCCCCTTGCATGTATAGCTTGCCACAGTTCCCAGAGCAGCCACATCATGTGGTTATTAGGAGAGAAAGAGAGCCGGGGAGATGGCTCAGTAGAATAAGCACTTGCCTGGCAAGCGCAAGGGCCTGAGTTCAATCCCTGGTTCTGAAAAAAAAAAAAGGAGAGAAAGAGGGGCATGTCAAATGGCTCAGTGGACTAAAGTGTGCAGGGGCCTGGGGTTCAATCCCCAGGTCTGCCATGCTGGCCCTACTCCCGAGGGTGCACTGAGATGGTGGATTGAGACTGGGTGTGGTGGTGTGCACCTGTAATCCCAGCTCTTGGGAGGCTGTAAACAGGCGGATCATTATGAGTCCAGTCTGATAGTGAGACCCTGAACACCCTGTAGACCCTTCCCTAAAATACAAAGAAAGAAAAGAAAGGAGAAGCACTCCTAACAGGTGTTCCATGTGCCCCTTTTCACTTCAGGTATGATGAGAAGAATAAGCAGTTTGCAATACTGATTATTCAGCTGAGCAACCTTTCTGCTCTGTTACCACAGCAAGACCAGAAAGTGTGAGTATGGATCTGGGCAGTTGGGAGTTCTCCGGTCCCCTCTGCAGTGCTCCCTGGGGACACTTTGCTGTTCTGTCCTCCTCCAGCTCCAGGTGCTGCTGTGGGATCTAATACGTATGACCGTGACACTAAAGGTCTGTCCTGCTCACGGGTACGCAGGCACGGTACCATGGAGAGAGGCCCCTAGACATTTTCCATTCCTCCCCTCATCCTGGACGCCTCCGTGCCAGCTCTGGGAACGGGGTAGCGGGCCAGTCCCTCACACACCCTGCGCTACTGAAGACGTGGTCGCCGTACACTTTGTCTTTATGATGCTCAGACATCCCACACAGAAAGGAATGGGTCTGTGGCTTTAGAAAGCGAAAGACTTACATGATATGAAGAGACCCCAGAGTATAGGGTCTCTAGTTTAAAGGTTCAGTGCTAGTAAGTACACCCCTTGCAAAGATGTGGCGAGAAGTTTCCTGAACAGAGCACACCTGTACTGTGGGCTGTCGCTCTTCCCACTGGCTCCTGTTGCTGTCTGTAAGGCCCAGAGCAGTGATCCACAGTAGCACACATACTATGGGGTCACCACCCTGGCTAGAGGGTGGCAATAGGAGCTATGTGCAGCTAGTCTGGAGGTAGGACGTGAGGGAAGGACAGACGTGGAAAGGCAGACAGCGTTGGATCCTTGGATTATTTCCAGCCCTTGCCCATTTAAACAGTGCCAGGGCAAATCATCTTTTCTGTACTTTGTTGGTCCTTATGCAGGTTTATCTGTGGGATAAGCCCATGAGTGCCAGCTGGGTCCAAGAAAGAATGCGTCCACAGTTTTTTAGATAGCTCTCTGAGTGGGGCACGGTGTTCTGTTTTGGGTGTCTGCGGGGTTTTATCCCCCTGACTCCTTGATGTTA
The DNA here is from genome assembly GCF_000260255.1 of Octodon degus. NCBI lineage: Eukaryota > Metazoa > Chordata > Mammalia > Rodentia > Octodontidae > Octodon > Octodon degus. Next base: position 5,948,306 of record NW_004524661.1, on the reverse strand, counting down.
GCAATCAGCCCTCTCTGACCACTCTACCCACAATGATTGCTGCACCTCAGACTCTATGTGCTTTGAGATTCTGAAAATTTCAGGGTGCAGGGGTAGGAAGAGCAGTCTGAGGCCCGGCCCAGATGCCTCACAAACCCCTGTGCAGTATCTTGACACTTTCTGCAGATTCTTCTGCTACTGTTTTGGGGGGGATTTCAGCAGCTGCTGAACCCCACATATTGGCTTACACCCTGGCTGAGCCCTGCTGTCCTGCATTTCTGTCCCCCCGTAGGAACATCCGTGTTGCCATTCTTCCCTGCTCTGAAAGCACCACCTGCCTGTTTCGGACCCGGCCCCTGGATGCCTCCGACAGCCTCGTATTCAATGAGGCCTTCTGGGTGTCCATGTCCTACCCAGCCTTTCGCCAGAAGACCTTACGAGTCGACGTATGCACCACCGACCAGGGCCATGCAGAGGAGTGCCTGGTGAGTGCTGTGTCCATCAGTCTGTCTGTCTGCCTGGCCTTCTGCCCTTTTGGGGTGGTTCCATCCTAAACTTGTAGAAGATTCGAAGCCTAGACATGGAAGTACACATTTGTAACCCCAACTTCTTGGGAAGCTGAGGCAAGACCATCACAAGTTCAAGGCCAGCCTGGGCAATTTACCAAGGCCTCAAAATTAAGAGCTAGGGAGATGGCTCAACAGCTTAAGTGCCTGCCTGGCAAGCACAAGGTCCTGAGTTCAGTCACCAGTACAAAGATAAATAGACAAGTAAGAAAGGACTCAGGATATAGCTCAGTGATAGAGCGCTTGCCTAATGTAAGTCCTGAGTTAGTCCCCACTGCACAAAAGAAAAGAGGATCTGAAAGTGATAAGGGTTGGTGTTGAGAACCCAACTCATCTGGGGTTGCAGGCAGAGAAGACTCCACAAGAAACAGTGATCGGAGACTGATGGGGGCTGGGAGGCTCCTTTCAGAGGAAGAGCAGACCTGAACTGGCTATGGTAGTGCACATCTGTAATCCTAGTTCTCAGGAGGCTGAAGCAGGAGAGCCTCCATGAGTTCTATGGCAGCCTGAACTGCATAGTGAATGCCCTGCCTCAGAAAAATAAAAGTTGGTTAGACCTCAGACATCCTGGAAGATAGGGGTTGCCTCAGCTTTACGGTGCTGCATGAAGGACTAGACAAAAGGCCCAGGCCAGCATTCCAACCCCACCTTTGCTTTCCCTACAGCTGGCTGTCTTTAGGCAAGGTGTTCACCATCTCTAATGCCATTTCTTATCTGTGATACTTGAATAACGCCTCCAGAAGGGTTAAGCAGATTACCATGAGGCAGTTCATGCAATGCACCTAAGAGTCTGATACGCAGTAGGGTCTCGCTGAACTGAGCCATTGCTGCTCCCTTTCTATAACAGAGGTCTTTTTCTGGCCGCCGCCTCCTATTCATCCTCCTCACTGTTATGAGGCAGAATTACAGATGAAGTTGGGTATGTCTGTGTCCTCAGAAAGGCGTGCCCTTTGAGATAGGCAAACCCGCAGATGGGTGCTGTCCTGTCTTATCGTGTAGAAAAGGCGGATTTATCATTAACTCAGGCTTGTGATGTATGAACCAGTTAGGAGGAGTAAAGGCCTTTGAACCCGACACCACTCAGGTACTTCAGGTGCTAGGTAGAACGTTCATGTGTTGTAATGAGCAGTCAGCATGGACGCAAAGAGAAGCTCTGTTCACAAGCCTTTGCTGGACGTCTCCTAGGTGCCTTCTCCAGGTTGGGCAATGCAACTCCGGGGGCAGAATTGCTTCAACAAGGAGCCAGCTTTGATAGCTAACATAGAAAGAGGGGTGATGAGGGTCATGTTGGCAATGAGTTCTGCAGTGGCAGAATAATGTGAAGCCCATACGGAGGGGAGACCTGGATGTTCCTGTGTCTCTGAGCCTTCTCCCTGCCTCCATGTCTGCAGGGTGGCAGTGGTGGTCCATGCACCCTCTGCAGCCCAGTCTCCTTTCTGCTGGGGGGCACCACAGGCTTTGACTGCAGAGAGGAGCTCCTGAGCTGTCCTGCCTTGCATGGGGCTGATTGGGCTAGAAAGCGACCCATCTCTGTCATGGAGTTATAGTGTCACCATCTCAGAGTGTGACCACCCTTCCCGCCCTGGCACCTAACCTCCATTTTTCAGCCTCATCTTCTAGATCTGTAAAATCTAGCTCACACTGCCTGTCTTTAAGGCCGTGCCTAGGGGTTATATGAAACACAGTCTTTATCTGGAGCGTTCATGCACACAAGGTACTCGGAGCTCTAGTTAACGTGCGGATTTGGATTCCATCACTGTGGGGTGGGGTCCGAGCTGCTGCGTTTCTAACACCCTTCTCAGGGGATGCCAGTGCTGCCGTGCCTGGGCCACTCTTTGTGCAGTAAGGGCACAGAGCAACGAAGCGTCTGCACACGCACAGTGCTCACTGGACAGCAGTTCCTTTCCCTTTCCTGCGCAGCTGAGGCCGCAACAGCACCACTGCCATGCATGGTATTATTATGGACAGTCAGCCAGCAGTGAGTGTCAGTAGGCTGTAGCGGACGGGGCAGGCACTGCGCCAGGTTCCTGGCCTGCATTATCTCTGTGGACCCTTGTTCCCCTTTAGTATACTAGGCTATCATGTGCTGGTGGAGAAGCTGATGCACAGAGGTGAGAGACGTTGCCTCAGCTTGGAAGCTGCAGAAGCTGTGCTTGACCCCAAGCGGGTCCACATCTGTAGCCCTCACACACCTGTCCCTCTCTACTGTGTTTGCACAGGGCTCCCTGAAGTCCACGGGAGGGGACGGTGACTAAAGGGGTCTGGCCAGCGTGGTGAATGCTGAAGGAAAGAGAAGGCAGCTTTTTCAAGGCCGGGCTCCTCCAGTGAAGCATTTCCTTAGCCCTGGGCATTCCTAAATGAGAAGAGACTCAATCCTGTTTTCCTCCCCAAAGTGGATGCCTTTTATTCCTCTTCCTTAGTTGAAGTCTGGCCATCGTGGTTGCCATGGCAGCAGCCAAAGCGCTCATCTCACTGTGGCTTGTCTCTGTCCACGACCAATTGGAAGCCTCCTTTCCCGCGTGTAGTGGGGACATGGGGTGTCAGGCTGTTGTGTTTCAGTAGCTATAGGAGGAAAGGAAGTGAGACAGGAGGGAGGAAGGGCTTGTCTGCTCCCATGAGGGTCTCCCTGCATTGCTGGGTCTGTGGAATCCTTAGTCTATTTCAAGACATTTAATCAACTGGGGACCAGCAGCAGTGGCCGTGATGGGCCAGGAGCTTTGTGTACAGCATCTCACTTAACCCCCACACAAGTACGCAGATGACCCGCTTTTCACTGTGCCCCCTCAAAAGGTTAGTGTGAGGGGTGTCATTCCCCAGACCCAGATTATGTGCTGAGCGGCATTTCTGGGCTGTCTTCCACAAAATCACAAGGCACAGGTGACACTTCTACCACACGCTCCATAGTTAGCCACTCTTAACAGCTCCCTTGTCCCTTGTCCCTTGGCTCTACTCACTTGGCAAAAGCCCAGCCCTGTCAAAGGATCTCTCCACCTATACAGCTGGACAAAAACACACACAGCCACACTGGGTGTCATCCTTTGAAAACTGTCGTTGCTGTCATCCTGCATACCATGAATGGTGCCCAGCTGTCAGACTGCAGCTGCCGGGCTCATCTCTCCCACTTGTGCAGTGCCTGACTGTCCCTTCTTCCCATTGGTCGTGGACAGAGTAAGAGTGCAGGGGTCTGGATAGAGCGTTCCCTGTTCCCACCCTGTCATAGCTCCCACTGTCTCTCTGTACTCTTGGGGCGGACCTTCCGCAGTCCTTTGGGAAGGTGGCTTTCCTGCCCCCGCTCCCAGGACGTCACTCCACACTTGCGATCTCTCCTCTGTCCCCAGCTGGGTCTGGCCTCCTGGTATACCAGTGATCTCTTATTTCTCCCATGCTCCAAAGAAAACACTTTTTGACCCTGTGTGCACTTCCAACAGTGACACTGTTTCTTCCTTTTTCCTTGTATCAAAAGTTGAAAGAGGCATTGACTTTCCCTGTAATCAGTCTGTGTGGGCTTTGCCATCTTCACTCTGGAAAACACGTCCATCTCGTCATCCTCAGCCGCCTTTTTACTAAATCAGCACCCACTGCTTCGGTCGCATTTTCCTGATCTGCACTAGCCCAGTCCTTCACCCTGTCTTCGTTGACAGCTGCTGCCCGTGGCTTCTGCCACACCTTTCTCCCCTAGTCTTTCCATATTTCTGGCTTTTTTCTGTGTCTTGGGTGTTGATTCTGCCTCATTTCCCTACTTCTGTGTGTCCGAGCACCCCAGCGCTCAGGCCTTGCTCCACTCCCTTTCCCAGTACCCTCCTGCCCAGCTGTGAACACTGCCCCAGATGCATGCCCTCACCTGGGCCTCTCTACTCCTTGACTTTATATCTCCACTCCAACCCTATGTTTTCTGTTACGCGTCTCATAAGCACTTCCAATCAGGGTGCCCATGGAGTGCCGTGATCTGCCATTGACCTACCATCCCACGGCTTCATCTTCTCAACCGATGGCAGCCCCTCTCTCTATTGCTCAGGGGAGGTACAAGGGAGTTGCCCTTGACCCCTTCTTGCTTCCACAGCCCGTCCTGCTAGCCTTGCTTCGGAAGTCCCCAGACCCCAACACTCCTCACCACATCCTGTGACCCCAGCCCTGTCATCTCTTGTCTGTGTGACTGTAGCAGTCTCCCCTAGGTCTCTTCTCTTCTGTCCTTTTCTCTCTTCCTTTCTTTCCAACTACACAGCATGAGGCTGTTTAAGTGCTAGGAAGATTGAGGATGGTTCCTTGTTCCCTATGTCCACACCTGGCTCTTGGGCTTGGCCTCTGGGACTCTAGGACGTGAGCCAGGCTTTTAAGTCTCGCTCCCCTCCCCACCTTCCAGTTCCCTCCTATCTCCTTTCCTTGTGTTATTTTTTTCTCTGTAGCAAGTTTTAACTCACCTAACACTTAGCTGTATCTCACAGAGTCTAGGGTCTGTGTTATTGTCCCATTTTATCTAGATGCACTTTGTTCTTGCTGGCAGTGATGGCTTAATTGGCTCTTTTCCTTCATGGTGCATAAACTAATACTATTCATTATAACTGATAAGACCTTATTGTATTGAAACACAACACATAGTTTGCTGATGGATTTGTTTATATAAGTCTTCCAGACTTGAAAGTCACCTCATGCAGGCAGAGATTTTTACCTACACTTTAAATCCTGCTACATCGTCAGCACAGAACAGTGGCTGGCACTGAAAGACTGCTTGGAACATTTGGATGTATTCAACAGATGAATGACTGAATGTATAGGGGTGCCCTTAATCTAGTTTACAGAAGTAAATGATAGTTCCACTTTGGAATCAGCCCCAAGTAGGCTGTAGATCTTTTTTTTTTTTTTCTTTTCAAAGTTTTATTGATAAACATATAGCAATGAGACAGTTTCAAATCAAATCGAAAGTACAGTTTCAACAAATAATACACTGCATATATTCTTCTTAGTGGTTAATTGCTGTACAAGATGCAGACTTGTGATCCTACTTACAAACACCATTAGAAAAAATCATTCCATTCATTAAGAGAATGCAACTATATATCTATCCCGACCACTTTGAATACACAGATACAAAATGGACATTCATAGTTATACCCCAATTTTTTTTTTAAGTTCCGTTGTTGAATATTATAGGTGTGTAAACTCAGCAAAACATTCTAAAAGAGTCCAGTAGCCCACAATAGCATTGGGTCTTCTGTTTAACTGGCAATGTCAGAAATTTTTGATCTGAGTCCCCCACAGTCCAACATAACAACATGGCTTTACTTCCTATATTTCGTCTTCATACTTTTCTACTGGATGGTTAAGACCAAGGTAAAGCAGGACCTGTGTAACAAGAGTTGTAGCTTTTTGGTCTGACAAGGTCAGTGAAGTGCCCTCAGGATTTATCCTGAGATCCTGTACCTCAGATTGTAGAACCTTTGTCAGTGTCAGCCATGTGGATGAGTCACGGCCAATGCTTGGCCAATGTGCTCTCTGTGAAAGCCTGAGAGAGTGTCTTCTCCCCATGTGACTCTCCTTAGGCACACTCTACGTCATCGATCACTTTCCTCTTTGGCCCCATTATCTTCTTGATCAGAAAATTTGGGACACTACCGAGGTACATGACGTTACAGTACAAGTTCTCATATGTCCTGAGTCTTAATTGACCTTGGAAGGCTAGGGCCAAAATGTTGGCTTTCCTTGTAGCCCTCCTTTTTCTCTAATTTTGGTCTGCATAGGCCGTAGATCTTGATAGACTTAATAGTAATGTGACGGTGTCACACCTCCATGCTGTTTTATGGTCCCTCCGCCTTGCACTTTGACATAACCTGTGCTGTTCTGAACAGTAGCATCCATTGTGTTTGTGTCCCCAAGAACCCCTGAGTCCCCTGGGAAAGCATCTTGGGCTACTTATTTTTCTGGCTGCAAAGACTGTGAAGAGCTCAGAGAATATTTGTTAAATGAATACATGATTACTGGGCATATGTTTGTGCATATTTACATTTATTCTGGTATTTAAAAATCTGTCAGATGTTTAATACCCAACTTGACTGTAATCATCCCAACAGCCCTGCTGCATAGAGAAGCTATTTTACGTACTCTCCAAATGGAGAAACCTACACAAGAGTATCGTGTTGGCTTCCTCACCCACCCAACCATGTCTTCCCCAAAGTTACCTTTAGCCATTCAGATGTAGCACAATCCAAACCATGTTCTCATGCAGGTTGAGTATCCAAATTACTTAGGGCTAGAAATGGCTTAGATTTCAGAATTTTTCAGATTTTGGAACATTTGTATCTGCTAGATACCCTGAAGATAAAATCCAAGTCTAAACAGGAAATTCATTATACACCTTATACACATAGCCTGAAGGGAATTTTATAGAGTGGCTTTTTTTTTTTTTCCTGCCTCCGATTTATCTATACAAAGAGCACAGCAGGACACTAGTCCCCCACAGGTGGCACCATAGGGGTCACACCAGTCCTTCTGTTTTTGCATCAACAGATAAGAGGCTTTTTACTGTGGAGCCTTCACGGGGGCCTGGGCACATTTGGGCACCTGGGCACCTTTAGGAGCCTGGGCTGGAGCGGAAGCTGGAGCCTGGGCCTTAAGCCTGTGAGGCCTGCGACCCTTGGCAGTGTAGGCACAGATGCACATCCCGTGCTTGGGGTGGGCAATATAGGCAAGTCTCAATATAACCTGTGCTTTATTCACCTTGGAATGATCTTGGGCTTGCTGAGGGCCTTGATAGCCTTGGCGCGTGCACTCATGGCCTTGGCATTGTTTGCTTGCATCTTCTTGAAGCCCTTCTTGTGTTTCTTGGCAAAACGCATTTTCCTAAGGAACTTGGGATCTACCCCCTTCAGAGATTTGTATCTTTGAGACTGAAATTTCTGTTTTGTTTTGGGGTTGGTTTTTTTGTTTGTTTGTTTGTTTGTTTTTTTTTTTTTTTTTTTTTTGTATTTTAGGTAAGGATATACAGGGTGTTCAGGGTCTCACCACTAGATCAGACTTGTAATGACCCGCCTGTTTACAGCCTCCCAAGAGCTGGGATTACAGGCCGGGGTTAGCAGGGCAGACCCAGGGATGGAACCCCGGGCCCTGCGCCTGTTTGCAGGCACTTTAATCCACTGAGCTATTTGGCCGGCCCTATGACTGAAATTTCTTGATGCCATTTCTGTGCCATTTTCGGGACTGGTTGTGCGTGGTGTGGTTCTTGGACGTGGCCATAATTGCACTGTAAACCATGGCTGCCAAGTGCCTCGAACCATTTATAGAATGTTTTAGAAGTAATTTTGCACCTTAAAAATGGTGGGGCGGAGGTGGGGAGATAGCTTGGTGGTCTAAGCACTTGCCTTGTAAGCAGAGGGTTCGATCCCTAGTTCCACATGCCGTGCGAGCCCCAGAACCACAGGCACGCCTTACTAGCCACTGAAACTGTGTGTGGGGCTGGGGAAATGGCTCAGTAGACTAAGCGCTTGCCTGGCAAGCCCAAGGGCCTGAGTTCAATCCCCAGTTCTGCAAAGAATAATAAGAATAATAAGAATAAAAGTAAAAGCCCCTTAAAAAAAAGAAAGAAAATAAAAGAAACCATGTGTGGTGGTGCCCATCTGTAATCCTGGCACTGGGGAGGCTGAGACAGGAGGATCACTATGAGTCTGAGCTGCGTGATGAGACCCTGTACCAAATAGATAAATAAAAGAGTAAAGAGAATTTTTTTCTTTTAAATAGTGGGGAATTTTCTACCTATGGCATCATGATGAGAAATGCTCGGCCTGTAGAAGAAGAAACGAGAAGGAAGGACCGCGAGTGAATTGAAGCGCTCCTTCCTATGCGCGTCTGTGACCCCAGTTCCCCTCCAGCAATGCACCCCTAGAGTCCCAGGTCCTTGAGAGGCTTGAGGCAAGAGACCGCAAGCTTTAGGCGAGCATGGACAATTTAGTGAGAACCCTGCCTCAATTAAAAAAAAAAAAAAAAAAAACTGGGGCTAGAACTCAAAGGCAAGGGCTGTCCAAATAGCTCAGCGGATTAAAGTGCCTACAAGCAGGCACAGGGGCCAGGGTTCAATCCCCGGGCCCGATGTGCCAGCCCTGCCCCTGGGATGTACTGAGATGGCAGTTGAGACTAGGCATGGTGGTGCTCACCTGTAATCCCAGCTCTTGGGAGGCTGTAAACGAGAGAATCACTATAAGTCCAATCTAGTAGTGAGACCCTGAACACCCTGTAGACTCTTCCCTAAAATACAAAAATAAATAAATTAATTTTTAAAAAAAGAATTCAAAGGCAAATCACTTGTCTGGCACATGCAAGGCCCTGAGTACTACAAAAAAAAAAAAAAAATGATATTAAATTAACTTTAAAAGTCCTTTCTTCATCCTAGGTGTTGTCCTGAGCCATTGTCTGCCTTTTGGGGGTCCTACCACCCACTTGCAGAGTCACTGGTATATGTAATGAAGAAGAACATGGGGGTAGAGGTAAATGAGTTAAATCCCTATCCAACCAGGGCTCTTAAGAGACAAAACAAAAAAGACCAGTTAAAAAATTAAACCTCCAGGGAATAATTAATTTGTAGGTTTTTCAAGTACAGGAAAAAGTATTATATTACTTGAATTCTTTCTCCACGGGGTTATATTTAATAGCTTAATTTGTTGGAGCTCGTTTTCATGTGTATGATTCAAAGAAAAACTAAGATTTGCTAAGGAGAAGTCCAGCTCTTCCCCTCCCATCCCATCTTCTATAAGTAGCCATTTTCATTGTTTACTTACTTTTTTTTTTTTATGTACTTGGTACAGGGTCTCACTATGCTTCGGACTTGACTCAGTGATTTTCCTGCTTTCAGCATCCCTAGTCCTGGAATTACAGGCATGCTCCACCACAACTCGTCTCAGTGTCTGGCTCAGCACACCCGGGGGTGGGGCCGGTGCGGCCTGTGGGTTTATTTACTTTCTCATGTTTCCTGTTTCACAACTGATTCTGTGAGCATCATTTACTTCCCTTGCACCTCAAACATGGTGCAATAAAATTATCTCCTGCCCTGTTCTCCATTTGTTGTTCCAAAAATAGCATGTTGAATGTTCTGTCCTGCTTGGCTCAGTGTTTCCCCTTACCAGTGTGTCCCTGTGATCTTTCTGCACCAGTGCAAAGAGAGCCGCCTCGTTTTTGATATAGCTGTATAATATCCCATTATCTTCAACAACCCCCAATTGGTGGACCTTGAAGGCATTTACAATCTTAGTATTACAGAGGGAACCAAAACAAAGACTCTTGTTCGTGGCTCATTTTGTTTTTGTTCAGGGGCATCTGTGGGGTCAGCGTTTACACGGAGCTTCACTAGGCCCAAGAGTGAGAGGCATCCATGTTTACCTAGATAATTGCACATTCCTTCCATGAGATTTCTGCTATTTTATGTTCCCACCAGCAAGGTGAGAGAGTAGCCCTTTTCCTCATAGTCTTACCAACAACTTCTTTTGTCAAGTTTTTAGATCTTTGTGTCTGGCTATGGGGGAATTTTGCTATGGGGGGAATGATTGATGGGTTTCAGCTCATTTGTCCCCTTGGTCAGTGTTGATTTGCTTGGATGGTGACAGCACCTGGAAGGTGGGACCGTATGGGAACCTTCCCAGAACTTACTGCTGTTTATGATCAGCATGGGAAAGGCATTCAATGCTAAAGAAATCAAACAACCCATCTAAGAAGTGAACAAGTAAATTGAGTAGACATTTCTCCAAAGATGACATACAGATGGCCAACATGTGTCCGAAGAGATGCTCATTGTCACCAATCACCCAAGACATACAAGTCATAACCACTGAGATGCTGTCTTATACCCATGAACACGCACAGAACATAAGCATTGTCAAAGACGCACACAGAAAATAAGCATTAGCATACAAAGTGGAACTCTAGGCATTGTTTGTGGTATTACAAAATAAGGCAAAAGCCTATGGAAAACAGTACAGAAGTGTCTCAAAAAATTTAAAACAGAACCGCCATATGGAAGCAGCCACTTAAACAACTGAGCTAAGGCCAGGCCCCCAAGAACCGCCATATGATGGTGCATACATGCTTGAGGCTGAGGCAGGAGGATCACCAGAAGTTCAAGACCAGCTTAGGCTATAAAATGAGTTTAAGGCCAGCCTTGAATCTCACAGTGAGACCCTGTGTAATAAACCAGGAAACCATGTGAGCCAGCAATGTGGATGCATATTCAGGTACTTATGCATGTGTATTTATACAGGGTCCCACAGAGATATTTTTCACACGTGTGTTCATAGCTGCACGGTTCATAATGGTTAGGAGGCAGAAGTAACTCCAGTGTCCATAGAATACGTGAAGAGTAGCATATGCTTGCAGGAAGTATCTGAAGTGGTGAGCTTCATAGAAACAGAATAATAGGATTTCTAAGGGCCAGGGGAAGTAGGGAAGGGAGAAGCCATTTGACAAATACAGAATTTCAAGTTTGCAAGATTGAGAAGTTCTGGAGATCTGTTTTATAGTTGCACGAATATGCTTAATACTCTGGAGTTGTACACTTCAAACTAAGGGTCATACATTTATGTTCTTTGGAGTCCTCAAGTTAGTAAAAAAAAAAAAAAAAGCACAAGATTGATGCAAGCAAGGGCTTTGAATGTAGCTTAGTGTTAGACTTAGATCTGGCAAGCAAGGGCTTTGAATGTAGCTTAGTGTTAGACTAGGGGCTTAGGATGTACAAGGCCTGAAGTTAAATTCTCGGCATCAAAAAAGACAGACAGACAGACAGAGACACAGCTTTGCACACACCTGCACCTTGCCCTCTCAGGAGAATGAGGCAAAAGGATCACTTGCACACTTGGGTCTCAGAGTCCAAGTCTAGCCTGTTCAGCATGACAACACCCTTTGTCTCAAACAGCAAGAGGTTTTGTGAATCAGTTAGCCACCAAACGAGTGAGTTGCTAGAAATAACCCTCAGCCCTTTTTCCTCCCAGGAAGCCTGTCTCACCTGCCAGTGTGTTTTCTGCTCCATCCTCTTGGGAGCCAAATGCTTAGGATCTTGACTCCATTTTGGCTTTTTTTTGTCCCCCACAGGGCGGTGCCCAGATCAGTCTGGCGGAGGTCTGCCGGTCTGGGGAGAGGTCGACACGCTGGTACAACCTCCTGAGCTACAAATACTTGAAGAAACCAAGCAGGGAGCCCAAGCCTGCAGGAGCCGCAGCCTCCACTCCAGGGCCTGAGAGTGCGGTGAGAGGGGTTCGGGTGTGTACCCACTGCACATGCGCAGCACCTGGACGGGGGACGCAAGAGACCCTCCTGGAACTAGGTAGCCGGTCAGGCTGTAGCTGCAGGCCCAGCGGAGCAGAGAAGGCGGAGGGCAGGTTGCGCCAGGTTGCTCCAGAGCTGCAGTCTGCACTTGCTGCATCTGTATTTTGCTTTTCTACTATCATGTGTTTAATAAAAACCTCAGTTCACATTAAAACATGAAGCGCAGAGGCTGGAGGGTGGAGGCCAGTGGTAGGGCCTTGGCCTGTTGGTGCAGGACCCTAGGTTCCATTCTCAGAACCACCCAAAAATTAAAAGGAAAAACATAAACTAGAGAAGGATGGACAAAGCTGGAAGGTAGTAAAGTAACCTTTCTTGAAACACCACTGTCAAGTCATCACAGGAAGTATACAACAGGCAGCAAGGGGTCCAGGAAAGGCAGCAACAAAATGCCTAGTTGGGCTGCACGATTCAGGTCCTTCACCTCTCTGAGCCTCTGGGGGTTTTGTGTCTAGCTTGAGATGTAAAAGGTTGTTAAAGTGGCCTTGAAGAAATACCTGTGAAGAGCACTTAGTGTTACCAGGCACCATCATGGTGATGCACACCTATAATCCCAGCACTCAGGAGGCTGAGACAGGAGAGCCACCAGTTCAAGGCCACCTGGGCTACACAGTGAAAACCAAAACCTAGGCTAAGTGTGGATTACTTGCCCGTAATCCCAGAACTCATAAGACTGAGGCGAGAGTATCAGTGAGTTCAAGAACAGCCTGAACTGCATACACCTTGTCTCAAAACAAACAACAAACCAAAACCTACAAAGGAAACAGAAGATCCTGTGATATAAGAGCTTAATAAATGATCATTGTTCCATTATTATTTTGGGTTTCTTAAAAATACTATTTTTTCCCCTTTGAAAAAAAATCTATTTGTTTTAGTGCCGTATACTTTAGTGTGTGACAGTACCCTTACAACTGTACCTGCCCTTGCAAGGCCCACGCTTTGAGCCCTCAGACTGGCCAGGCTTCAGTGGAGCCAGGCAGGCGCCCCTGCACCTGACAGAGAGGACTCTTGTCCTAAGCTTATCACAAGTTGACTGGAGAGCGGTGAGGCTTTGGTTGTCTCTTTGGAGACGGGGTCTTATAAGCAGCTCAGGCTCACCTTGAGCTCACTCAGCAGCCCAGGCTGGTCTTGAGCTCACAATAATCCTCTTGCCTCAGACTCCCAGGAGCTGGGATCACAGGCATGTTCCCCATGCCTGGCCCACGTGGTCTTGCGCATCAGCACTCGGTCCCCTCTTTGTAGGCTCCAGTCAGTCACTGCCCAGAATTTCAACAGCAGAGATACACTGTCATCTTGGAAAGACAAGGAGAAGGACTAAGTCTGTCTTCTTTTTCTCTCCTTCCTCCTGCTCATCCTCTCCCCATTTTTCCATCATGGGTGCCATCTCTACTCCATTTGTGCCAGTCTTTGTCCTCTTTAGTTTATTCAGTACACCAAGGCCCTAGCAGAGTAACTGTGAAGATATGCACCCCAAAAGCAGCAAAGCTAGTCACAGGCCCAGGCCCTCTTGCTCCAGAAAGGAAACAGCGAGCTGGTAAAGTCTTGAACACAAGCTCCTCTCCTCTCTAGAACATGACCTTGGGCAGGTAAGAGCAACCCTAGCACCGTAGTTTCTTCATGCCCACCTCCTAAGGGAACAAGAATCCCAACCTGTCCCAGTGGTCACACGATTGATAAGATGCTGCATGTAGGGGCTGGAGAGATGGCTCAGTGGTCTAAAGCACCTACTTGGAACAAGCTTGGCAAAGTACAGGGACCACGGTTCGATCTCCCAGCACCACATGCCAGCCAGCTGCGCCCCCTGGTGGGCTGAGCTGGCCACACACACACACACACACACACAATCACACACACACACACACACAATAAATAAATGTTAAAAAAAAAAAAATTTAAAAAAAAAAAAAAAAGATGCTGCATGTAATCTGTCTGTCCTCCTACCTGGCATATAACTCGGACTTCAGCTGCTATGAGTTCTTTTTTCTTCCCTGAAAAGAGTCAGGAGTTACCTGGGCTTTTGCTCACATTACCCCAATCAGTGCAGATTCATCCATCATGTACTCAGAAAACTGGAGGTTCTGGTTTTTGCTGTCACCTGCTGCACACTAAGTGCTGACCGTGTGCTCAGGACTTTTCTGCATAACTTGTATAGTTCAGGATAGTGATCTTCTCAGTGACTCTTTCTAGTAGTTAACTAGTAGAAACCAAGTGTTGCAATAATTCCTTCAAGTCCCCCAAGCTTCCCCAGGAAGATACCATTGAGAATAGACGTTTTCTTCCAGGAAGCCCTCCCTGAATGCAGCCTCTACGCCTTGCTATTGCTTCTGTCTTCCCAGATGTACAGTCCTGCCTTCTCTCCCGTCCTTCTTGTATTGTTGTGTTATTGACGGATTGCGCCAGTGATCTTTCTGCTGACCATGATTTTTTGTTGTCAGAATGGTAATTCCCTCTCTTCACGGCTGAACCTTGCTGTCTCCCCATTCTGCTGCGTAGGTGCACTCCTGCAGGGGTGACTTCTCCAGAGAGCTGCCGGCGAGAGGAAAGGCAGACGGTAGTTCCAACGTCGATGTGACCTTGGACAAGACACTTGACCTCTCTGATCTTTCGGCTTTGTCTCTGCAGGATGCTATTTCTGCTCTATTGGAACAGACAGCAGTGGAGCTGGAAAAGAGGCAAGAGGGAAGAAGCAGCGCGCAGGCTCTGGAAGACAGCTGGTGAGTGTCTTGGCTTGGTCTAGCCTTGGGGATGAGCTCCACACACTCCAGGGCAACCAAGAGAATTATTCTCCCAGGACTGCTGAAAACCTTTGTTCTCCTAAAACCTCTGCAGGCAAGGAACAGGAGAACCTGATGCAGCAGTTCCTGAAACCCCTTCCCAGTTTGTCAGTTGGCTTCATGAATTGCCCAGGCAGATTTCACATGTAATGTTATTATTTCTCACAAAGTATGCATGCCCACAGTTAAGGAAGGAAAGGTTGATTTAGCTCACAGGTCATGGAGGTTTCAGTCTGTAATCACTTGGCTCCAAGGCAGGGTGGTGTGGCACGGGGTGACACTTGAAGGTGGCAGAAGACAGCAAGAGCAAATGTGGGGCAGCAGTCCTCTTTTCATAGCTCATATTGCAAGTTCACTAGCACCCCTGGGGTGGGAGCCCTCATGTACAGGATGAGGATGTTTACAACGTGAACTCTCTTGGCCCCCCTGCAGAGTCACTTAGTTACTAAACTTTGCATGTTAACACAATGTAGCAACCCTTCCAGGCACCAAATCAAAATTCTTCAGTAGGGAATACTTCGAAAGCTAGGATAGGGGCCAGGGAGATGGCTCAGTAGAATAAGCACTTCCCTGGCAAGCGCAAGGGTGTGAGTTCAGTCCCTGGTTCCGCCAAACAAACAAACAAACAAACAAACAAAAAAGCGAGGATGGAAGAGCAGAAATGACAGATGTGTTTAAGAAGTTTCTTTCTGGCTTAAAATGAAGAATTGTTAAAAAGCAATGCAATCCAGTCCTTGGGAACCACAGAGTCCTCCTTTAAATCTGCTTTGCTGGTTTTGCTACTAGGCTTCCCTCATCAAGGCCACTTTATATCCCGAGTTGGCTGCATCAGTCATGTGGGCATCAGTCAGGAAAGGGCAAAGAATATACCTGCGCACTTTTTTTGAGGGGAAAGCGTCTACAGGGTATTCAGGGTCTCACTGCTAGATCGAACTCATAGTGATCCACCTATTTATAGCCTCCCAAGAGCTGGGATTACAGATGAGTTCCACCGTGCCCAGTCTCAATTGCCATCTCAGTGTGTCCTGGGGGCGAGGGCAGCAGGGCAGGCCCGGGGATCAAACCCCAGGCCCCTGCGCCTGCTTGGAGGCACTTTAATCCACTGATAGACCTGTTCACTTTTACCCAGGAAATGCTACTCCAAGTCACATGGAAAATTCTGCTTGCTTCTCATTGGCCGCATGGCCTACTTAGCTGCAAGGGACGTTGGGAAATGAGGGTACAAAATTCAACTGTCTTTTGCTAAGGAAAAGAGCAGGTGTGGATGTTGGGCAGGCCGTGAGCCTCAGAAGGTAGCTCTGGAAATTCTGGTGTAATGAAAATAAAACAGTGTTATTGAAGTCTAATGAGAGAAGGTGCTTGCTAAGCTTGAAATCTTCTCTCCTCATACTAAAAAGGAAGGTAAGCAAGAGTTTCAGCAATGTTAACAAGGTGCTGTGCCAGAGAGGCTTTCTCGCTGGTGAAATCAGAGTGTGACAAGAACTGAAAAGGATACAGTGTTCTCACTCTGGGGTTCAGTGTTGCTTAATTCCTTCCATACAGACAAAAAGATCCATTGCACACTTTAAAAAACGGTGACAGCCCGGAGTGGTGGTGCTCGCCTGTAATCCCAACCCTCTGCAGAGCAGAAGCAGGGGAATCACAAGTTCAAGCCCGCATTGGGCAGCTTAGTGAGTTAGCGTGACCCTGTCTCAAAATAGAAATTTTAAAAATCCCGGGCTGTCGCTCAGTGCAATACGGAAGTCGCGGGTTCAGCTCTCAGTACCACAAACAAGCAATAATATATAGTAGGACTTGAATTCCACTTTTAGTTTTTGCATAATCTTAAAGCAATTTTAAGTTCTAACTGACATCATTGTACAAATGTGTGGCGGTCTAGTATCATGCTTTGTTAAGTGTCTGCACTGTGTCATGGTCACATTAGGCTAAAATCTGTTACTTCATTCACTGTTCCTTTGTGCTGAGATATTCATACTCCTCCCTGGGGTGCCAGGGCTGTAGTCCAGCTGCTTAAGTGCCTGTCTGGCAAGCACAAGGTCCTGAGTTCAATCCTCAGTACAAAATTTTAAAAAAAAGAATCTTCCTTTGGAACCACTTTGGTACACTGACTGTGTGTCCCACATAATTAAACTGTAAGAGCTCATTCCTCCTTTCTGATGGAAACTTATGCACATTAACCAATTCCTCTCCATTTTCCATCCACTCTCCCCTGCAGCCTTAGTTGATTTTCTTTTTAATGTATTTAGTACGGGGTCTCACTACACAAATTGGACTCCTCCTGTTTTCAGCCTCCCAAGCGCTGGGATTACAGGCAAGTGCCACCATGCCCAGTCTCAATCACAGTCTCAGCATGCCCTGGGGCAGGGCTAGAACTGCACTCCAGGGATTGAACCCCAGTCCCTGCCTCTGCCTAAGCAGGCACTTTAGTCTGCTAAGCTATCTGGCTGGCCCTCTCTCCAGTCTTAGGTAACCACAGCTCTACATTTTCCTTTTACGAACTGAACGGTGTTTCATTCCATACACGAATTGGGAGCATGTAGTGATGTACAGTGTTTGTCATTACACACCTGCCTTCTTTCTCCTAACGTAATGTCTTCTGGCTCCACCCATGTTATCACAAAGGACGATTTATGCCTCAATAGTATTCCATTCATATATATAATTGGTACGTAAATCATTTGTGTATATATAAAATCATAATTTTCCTTTATCCACTCAATAATTGATAGACACTTAACTTGTTTGCCTAACTGGGCAATTGTGGATAAAGCTGCAATAAAGGTTCACACTTGGGCGGGGGAGATGGCTCTGTGGAATAAACACAGGGGCCTGAGTTCAATCCCCAGTTCCGCCAAAAAGATTAAAAAAAAAAAGGTTCACAGGTAACTTTTAGTGGCATAGGACAGTTGCAGTATAACACAGAGATAGAAAAGTGGATGTACGTGTACCCAGCTCAGTGAATCCTCAGCAGCCACACTGCCAGCACCCAGTCCACGCGGCAGAAACTGACCAGGGCTGCTGAAGCCCAGCCATTCAGCTGCTCTCAGCTCATTCTCACCTTGCCTGAGCCTCATCTAAAAATGGGGAGATGACACAGGCCCTCCAGGGTTATTGGCCATGACGAGGGGAAGCCCCGGGAAAGTATAAGCCCAGAACAAGCAGCAGGCATGCAATACGCGATAGATCATAGTAGTAGGAAAAAAACAAGCAGAACTGCTAGCCACCCTCTGGGAAGAAACGGGGTCATCCCCACCTAAGAAATGACCGCAGCAGGTGAATCTTGCTATTTGGAGAAAGTATGCACATCAGTCTTCAGGGCTCTGAGTTTACGGACATACCGATTAGAGGCTCACTCCGCCTTCTTCCTGTGGGATACTGGGTCTGGAGTATCCGAGCATTAGAAGGTTTAATTGATCTGTGAGTGACATCTTGTGCAGTCTGGGCTGACAGCCAGCACTCGAACCCTCTGCTTCCTCAGCAGTAAAGCAGACACCCAGAACAGCCACTGTGTCTTGGAGAATCTTGTAGGTTCAATGAATGCAATTATGCGTAAGTGCTTAACACAGACCCTGACCCAGAGGAGGGGTCAGTAACTCTATCATACGATTATCGTTATAGCCTCCAGTCGTAGACTTGGTCCCAAATGGAGCCTTCCTTTAATATCTTGGACTCCAGAGGTCACCAGATGTTTTCTGGAAAGAGCTAATAGTAAGTGTCGCCTGCTTGGTGGGCCGCGCTGGCGTTTGCTGCAGCCTGCTCCTGTGTTGCGGAAGCGGCTGTGAGCATTAGGTAAACGAGCTGCCAAGAGTGCGTGGATTGCTGCCTCTACAGAGACTGAAATCTGCGTTTCATATCATTTGCACTTGTCATGAATTACTCTCCTTTTGATTATTTTGAGCCATTGAAAAATACAAAAACCATTCATGGCTTGAACTGTCAGGAAGAAAAAAAAAAAAAAAGCAGCAGGCCAGATTTGGTTCACAGGCTGTGCTTTGCTGAGTCTTGTTTTGTTCTTGACTGTTTCTTCATGTGGTAAAAGAGCATAGTGAGGTTCCTGGCATTTCTGTGGGTCCCTTTGTTTGTTTAGGGTTCTCCGCGCTGTTGTCTTAGGCTCTGTCTCTCTCCTGCTCCCTTGTTTTCCCTCTCTGGCACTGCTGTGTTACACTGGACCATAGTTTGCACAGGCTGAGGTCTGATGCCAGCAATAGGCCCAGGACCTGTCTCCCAAAGCCCTGGCACAAGATCAGTGGCCCCTACCAAATTCCAAGCTTGTGCTGAGACTTTTCGAGCTATCTCCTAGCAACGCCTTCTGTTCTTTCTCCCTTTGTAGTCTCCCCACCCCCTGCCATTCAGACTTCCCAGCCTAGGCCTTACAAA
Source organism: Octodon degus (assembly GCF_000260255.1). Classification (NCBI taxonomy): domain Eukaryota; kingdom Metazoa; phylum Chordata; class Mammalia; order Rodentia; family Octodontidae; genus Octodon; species Octodon degus. Next base: position 5,929,318 of record NW_004524661.1, on the reverse strand, counting down.
GAGGACTGGGGATCCCTGGGCTGCATAGTGGAGTCAGTCCATCTGTAGGCCCTTCCCCCAGGCTGGGGGTTCTGGGGGTTCACTAGCCTTCTGGGCCACTGTAGCTGTGGACTCATAGGAGGAGGCCTACAATGTCATGTTACTTGCTTGGTTTATATTATTTGGGTGTCTTTAGCTCATATAATCAGAAAAAAAAAATTTAAGATCCACAAGCAAAACAGAAGTAAAGAGTATTAAAAACACAAAACAGTCTGTTCCTAAACCACGTAGGAGGGGAAAATGTTCATGTTTTCCCCCTTGGGAGCATGTGGCTATCTGGCATTTGTCAGTGAGGGCCACTACTAGAGCCCAGTCATGTGTGCTTGACATTTTAACAGACAAAGTGGAATAGGTATTTTTAGATGTATTTGGTTGTTGCAGCGTCTCACTGTGCAGCTCAGCCTCGTGGTGATCCTCCTGCTTTTAGTTGCCCCAGTGCTGGGATTACAGGTGTGTGCTGCTATGCCCAGCCTCTGGCCCACTCAGCCTGCCCTGGAGACAGGTCTGGCACGGCATGTGGTGCTGGGGATCGAACTCCAGTCACTGTACTCTCCTGCACTTGTCTAGGTAGGCGCTTTAGTCCGCTGAGCTATCTTGCCAGCTCCAAAGTGGAGTTGTTTTGAAATAAGATTGTAAGGGGCTGGGGAGATAGCTTAGTAGAACAAGCGCTTGCCTGGCAAGCACAGGGTCCTGAGTTCGATCCCTGATCCTGGAAAAAAAAAGAAATAAGATTGTATTAACATAGTAAGTCCTCCTGCCAGCAACAACTGATAGTATCCCTAACCTGCACCATCTGGGACACTCGATTTAATCAAAATATTTAATCAAGAATGTATACTTTTAAAATGTTTTAGCACACTCCGCTAACATGCCTTGCTAGTGTAGCTGTGTGCTCTCACCTGTACTCCCTGTCGGTGATTCCGACTGCTTCCTTCAGGACACCTTCACCTGCACTTAATTTTATCAGATTTTTTTTCCACCACTGCAAGAGATGAAAAGACGTTCTCTCTTTTAATTATCTTCTTGTTGATAACAGATATTGAGTGTGTTCCTCTCCCCTGTCCTGGAATACTTGCAGAGTCACGGTCCCAGGTCCAAGGCTGTGGCTCAGTGGTAGAGCACTTGCCTGGCACACTCAGGTCCCTTTGTTGGATTCTTAGCACCACATGATGGAAACAAAGAGTATAAATTCACAGTCAAGAGGAAACCGAAGGGTACAGTGGTGTGTGCCTGGAGTCTCATCTGCTTGGGAGACTGAGGCATAAGGATCGGAAGTTTGAGGCCAACCTGGGCAACTTAAACAGAGCCTTTGTCTTAAAAAATAAAAATAAAAATAAGAGAAACCTATGGGGGGCACCTGCTTTAATCTTAGTACTCGGAAGGCTGAAGTAGAGAGACCGGAAGTTCAAGGCCACCCTGGGCATTTTACTGAGACCCAGTCCCAAATGAAAAAAATCAAAAGGACTATGTGTGCAGTTCAGTGGTAGACTGCCTGCCTAGTGTGTATAACACTCAGGGCAGGGAGAAGAGACTCTCTTACTGACCAAGTGCTGGGTGGAGTTGGATAATCCCCGACAGGAAGCCTGCCACTGCTACTCAGCAGCCCGTGGTATTGGACAGCCTTCTGCTCCTTTTTTACTTTTTGAATCTGCAAAGAGGCAGTGATCCCCTTGAGTACTGTTAGGAGGTCCTAGCGTTGCGCAGAGTGGATGTGAAGCCCTCATTAAATGCTGGCAAGAGTGGCTCTTGCAGAATTCTCTGCAGAGATATTTCTGTAAGTTCATGTGTTTGGGGGCTCCACTGTTAGAAGAGAGAGAGGCTGCGTGGGTCAGGGAGGGATAGCAAAGTCCTCTGTCTAGCAGGACCCCGTGTAAGTCCTGCTAGGGTTTTAATCACAGGTTTGGTAGTACAGATCCAAGGTTTATTCTCCACTTGAGGAAAACCCCAGAGAGATTTTGTGTTTACCAAAGCCCCCCTGCGCCAGCTAACTAGATGTCAAGTTCTCCACTTCTGGCTGGAATTCTTCCAGCTCAGTGTGGTAACAGCGGCTCACGCTGGTTAGAAGCCTGGCAGTTATGTATGTCTTTAAACAGCCAAGATGGGAAGGGAGATAAATTACTGCGAAACACATGCAGGCCATTTGTCACACCAAATCGTTCCAACCCTGGAGCCCAAGAGGACAAGGTAGTTACGAAGAGTATCACTAGGAGTAGATGCTCTTCAGCAAATGATACTAGAACGATTGAATATCCATAGTGGGGGAAAGATTGACTATGATACTTGTTACATTTCATGTTTATCAATTAATCTGAAGTGAGTCATAGAAGAAAACAGAAACTAAAACTTCTAGAAGAAAGTGTAGGAAATTCTTCACAACTTTGAGGAGGGGAAAGCCTTCTTAGGACATAAAAAGCACAAACTATAAAATGTACCGTAGATACATAGGACTTCACGATTTAAGACTTCCGCTCTTTAGAAGATACTACTTAGAAAATGTGTATCCTCCTTGTATCTAACAAGTGATCTCTGTCGTGGATATGATATGATTTCTTATAATACTATAATAAAAAGACATCCAAATTTTATTTTTTTTTATTTTTTGGGGGGTGGTACTAGGGATTGAACTCAGGACCTTGCACTTGCCAGGCAAGCACTTATTCTACTGAGCTATCTCCCCAGCCCCAACATCCCAATTTTAAGAAGGTCTAAACATTCTAATAGATGCTTTGTAAAAGAAAATGTGTGAGTAGCTAATAAATGCATGAAAACATGCTTAGCAGGAAAATGAACATTAAAGCACAATAAGATGCCAATATCCACCTAGAAGGATGACTAAATTTAAAGTTAGAAAAAAAGGGCTGGTGAGATGGCTCAGTGGTCTAAAGCACCTACTTGGAACAAGCTTAGCAAAGCACAGGGACCGCGGTTCAATCCCCCAGCACCACATGCCAGCCAGCCCCGCCCCCTGGTGGGCTGAGCTGGCCACACACACACACACACACACACACACATAAATAAATAAAGTTAGAAAAAAGTACTGGGGTGTATGTAGCTCTCTGGTAGAGCTAACTGGGTTCAATCATGAGCATCTCAAACAATAAATTAGTTAAAAACTAATACCAAGTGTTGTTGAAGAACTGAAGCTATTGTTAAATTACTGGTGGGAATAGAAAAGGAATAGAATGCCTTTGGGGACATTTTGTAATTTGTCAGTTTCATAAAAGAACACGCTCGTGTTCACTGGACGGTACGACAGTACCACTCTTTCTCCTTTTTCTTGTTTTGGAGCCCAGCACTTGTGCATGAAGCCAGAGTGTTCAGCATGGCAGGCCTCTACCGCACAAGTAATCCTCAGTCCTAGTGTTCTTCTCTGAACCGTATATTCGTTGTGCACTCAATTGTGCCCCCCAGGTTCCTGTGTTGAACTCCTAACCTCCAGTACCTCAAAATATGACTGACTGTATTTGTAGACTCAGCCTTTGAAGAAGTAATTAAGGGAACATAAGTCCATTAAACTTAGAGGAGACTTAAAGTAGCCTGCCTGGTATTTTTTTTTTTTTTTTTTTTTTAATTTTCCGGAACCAGGGATTGAACTCAGGCCCTTGCACTTGCCAGACAAGCACTTATTCTACTGAGCTATCTTCCCCAGCCCCATTGCCTGGTGTCTTGATAAGAAGAGAAGGTGTGGAGCCAGGCGCAAGCCTGTAAGCCCAGCTACAGGGGAAGCTGGGACAGCGGCTGGCCTGGCGAAGCAGTGAGAGTCTTCCTTCTCAAAAAGAAAAGGTGGCCTATGGTTGACATTTATAATTCTAGTGCACTAGGAGGCTGAGACAGGAGGGCTGCCAGCTTGAAGTAACCTAGGCAACTTGGCTACTTAGGGAGAACCTGTCTCAAAAATAAAAATAAAAAGGGCTGGAGATGTAGCCCAGTGCAAAGACCCAGGTGTTCAGTTCCCAGTACCACGTACTAAAAAGAAAAAAATGAGGAAGAGGAGACAATTTTGACATGAGGGATACTAGGATGTATGAGAAGAAAAGAGACATATCGTGAGGGTGAGGAAGATAGCTCGGTGGCATAAGCCCTTGTCTGGCAAGTGCAAGGTCTTGAGTTTGATTCCCGGTACCAAAATCAATCAAACAAAAAATCCAAACTAAACATAGACCATCTGCAAGCCAAAGAGATCAGCTTCAGGAGAAACCAGACCTACTGACACCTTGGTCTTAGATTTTCAGCCTTCAGAACTATAAGAAATAAAGTTCTGTTGTTGAAGCTATTTAATCTGGTGTTTCACTTCAGCAGCCCTAGCCAACTAGTACAATATCCAAGAAAAAGAAAAACCTATATCTAATATGAAGATTAACATGCTGATGTTCTTAGAAACTTTACTTATAAAGACTAAGGAGTGGAAGCAACCCATGTGTTTTTCAGCTGATGAGTAGCTGAAGAGGTCAAATAACCATTCAATGTAATATTACTCAACCATTAAAAATAACTGAACTGCCAATACCTGTAGGAACTTGGTGAACCTCAAAGTCAAAGGAACTAGAGATAAACGTATATATTGTCTGGTTCCACTTATATCAGAATCTGAAAAAGCTATTAAAACACAGAAAGATGAGTGGTTGTCTGGGAGGAGTTAGGAGAAAGATGAGGGACCATTTTAGGGTGATAGAATATTCTATATCTTGAGTGTGGCTGTGCTTATACAAGTGAGTTCAATGGCCAAAGAACACCAGACTACACAGTGAAGGTATATTTTGTCGCGTTTCTGTTACACCTCAATAAAAGTGATGTTATTGTAGTGCTGGGGATCAAACTCAGGGCTTCGCACATGCTGAGGAAGAGCTCTCCCACTACGCTACCTCCTCAGCCCAAATGAGGAGTTTTGAAAGTAAGCATGCCCCAGATCGTGAAGAGCCTAGGGAGCCCTGCCCCGGTGGCGCGGCTTCTGGCTGGGCTGCCACAGCGTTCTGTTCCTGCAGGAGGTTCGAGGAGGACACCAGCGAGAACGAGGCAGCGGCTGAGGAGGAGGACGAGGAGGAGGAGGAGGAGGAGGAGGGAGAAGAGGATGTTTTCACTGAGAAGCCCTCGCCAGACACGGATGGGCACCCAGCTGTGAAGGTGAGAGGTGCCCTCACTCCATGTGGCAATGAGGATGTTACCTAGCCCTGGAACGCCAGCAGTCGGAAAGATTTGGGGCTTAGTCACACCCTTTCTCTGCATGGCCTGCAGCAGCTTGTTTAAGAGTGTCCCCTCCTGGACTTCGGGTGACCGTGACTCAGGAGGGGCCGACTTGCCCTGTCTTCTTATTTTCTTTTTTTTTTTTTTTTTTTTTTTAGGGTTCCAAAAGATTTTAATTTAAAAGTAAAACTTTGTTTCTTTCTTTTTTTTTTTTTTTTTTCTTTTTCCATCATTTTATTGAGAAAAAAAATAGCAGTGAGACAGTTTCAAATTGGTCTTGCCCTGTCTTCTGCCTCCTGTGCATTCCCTGTTTCTCTGGATGATTGGCAGTCTCGGGGACCTCACCTCCAGCCCAGACCCGCTGCCCCAGGCTATGCTGTCTTAGGCAGGTGACTCATCCCTGGGTGGCCTCCATTTCCTCCTGTCTGAAGTGGCCCGGCCTTCGCAGCCCCTTGGCAGGTTCAGAGGCTTGGGAGGAACTGATTTCTTCATTTGAGTGTGTGTAAAGTGTAGTGGGAGAAAGGAGTCTGGCGGGTCGGTTCTGGCTTCATGTTTCCCGTTCTCTAGAGTGAGGTTAGATTTGCTTTCCTTAGACAGCTCGGTGGTCTTTCCGCTGCTGGAAGCTTGTGCTTGAGCACCCAGCATATCTGAACAAAGGCTCCCCAGCTAGGGCTGCAGGGTGTCCCCCAAGTGCCTGGCTGCGGGGCTCCAGCAGAATTTGCTCCTTTCTTCTAACTCCTCCCCACCCAGGCGTCGCTGCAGTTCTCCGGCCAGGCCAGTGGGGGCGCCTTTTCAAAATCGCACACAGTTGCATTTAAGATGACAAGTCTCTACCTTTAATGTTTTTGTTTTCGTGGTGGCCGCAGTGCATGAACAATAGAAATCTTTATGCCCTTTGAAAAGGCTCCTGGCTGCTTCTGTCGTTCTGAGGAAGCTTCAGTGATTGTGGTGAGAGCAGTGGAGGCCTCGAGTGCGGTCCATCTAAATCCCAGCTTGTACCTAAGTCTTGAGAATGTGAGGTCCAGGATGTTAGGGCTTGCGGAACCTCTCCTGCTCCCGTGAGTCTGTCTGGGCACCCTCCCAGCAAGGCTGCACTGGTTATCCCAGTAGGGCTCAAGTGAGGAAGGCCAGAGGGCCACAGGCAGAGTGGCTAAGTGGCAGGTCACGAGACTTCCGGCAAGGTGCTAAGATTTCGTGGACACTGGGGCCTCAAGGCTATGGCTTTTTCCACAGGTGGACAAAGAGACCAACACAGATGCTGTGGCCCCCTCCCCCACCGTGGTGCGGCCCAAGGACCGGCGGGTGGGTGCTCCTTCTTCGGGGCCATTTCTTCGGGGAAGCACCATTATCCGCTCAAAGACCTTCTCCCCTGGACCCCAGAGCCAGTACGTGTGCCGGGTAAGCAAGCTCATGGTGCCTTTCTCCTCCCCTAGGTAGCCCAGAGCCCCCCTGAAGGAGCACATGTGACAACACTCGTGTGGTTGGCTTTCCTCCTGCAGGTTAACCAGCCTCAGTTTCCCCAAAGGAAATTCACAGATATATTTCCCAAGATTGGGTTCTTTAATTGATTGATTGACTGATTATTGTTATTATTTAATGACCATAGGAAAATAACATGTCATCAAACAAGCATTTCACAAGTAGCAGGTAGAGGAGGACTTCACTTACAATTAAAGAATTTGCAAGTATGGGGCTAGGGAATGTAGCCCAGCGGTAGAGCGCTTGCTAGCATGCCTGAGGCCCTGGGTTAAATCCCCAGTGTTGTAAAATGCAACCATAAATAAATAAATAACACCAACATGCATACCCCAAACTGGAAGGTTATGTACCAAAATATCCATTGTATTTACTTCTGTTTAGTAAATGAATACTTGCTTTCTAATTTTTTTCTCCTCTTTAGTACTGGGGATTGAAACCCAGGCTGCATCTCCAGACCTTTTAAAGTTTTATTTATTTCAAGACAATGTTTTGCTACCTTCACCAGGCTGGCCTGAACCTGAGGATCTTCCTATCTCATCTTCCCAGAATGCTGGGATTATGGGCATGTGCTTCTATGCCCCATTCCTGTCTTCTCTTTTGTGTACTTTTTGGAAACCTGATTATTTTTGAAACCAAAAAATGGTACTAGCTAAAGAAAGAGCTACTAAATGCCTGGTGTTAGAAATCCAAAAAGCCAAGCAGGGTACCCAGCAACCAAGGGCTAAAACCTGAGAAAGGTCATTCAGGGTGACCCTGTAGAAGTGGAATACTGGTTTACTGGATTGCTCTTTGTCCAGTGGTTCCTTCTACATTTGACTTTTTCCATGTAATTATCTTTAAAAGGACTCTAGATGAAGATTAAGTGGGATAGTAGCGAAATGAGGCCTGCATGGCTTTGCTTTTGAATTGCTGCAAAATCACCATCTCTACTGGTGCACTGCAAAAAATACTAGAAATGAAGTGCTTCTGCCACAGGAAACCCATCTGACTCCCCATCAGATCAGTGGACCAGGCAGGGTTCTTGTTGTTTTCTTGCAGGATTGTTTTAGATAAAGCAGAGGGAAAGCTCAGCAGTCAACACCCACTTATTTCTTCCTTGTGGAGCCCTGCCCTGTCCTGCCTTTCCTCAGGTTACACAGCCTTCAGGCGTTTCATGCCCCTCTGTTTTTGTTGTTGTTCTTTGGTTTTGTTCGGTCAGGACAGCTGTAGCACTCCCTAGGTGGCCCTGAGAGCAGTGGCGAGTGGGCCTAGCAGCTTCCCATCCACTCCACCAGGCCTCTCCTTCTGGCTGCCCATCTCCTCTCAGGCCCTCCTGGCCTGTGTTCTTCACAGCCTTTCCTTCTCTCTAACCCCTCTGGGCCAGCCTACTTCCCCTCACTTAACTGTGCAGGAGGTCTAAGCACCTGGATGCTAAGGGTTATGGGACCAGCCCTTGCTCCCAGCCTTCCCTGGGGATGGCACAAATAAGGCGTGAGTGCACCTTCCCCCAGTACTGGGATCAGATGAGGAGTACTGGGACCAGATGACGCATCAATGTCCTTCCTTCCCCTCATCCTTCTAGAACCATTGAGTAATAAGTATAAACCTGAACAGAACCTTCCTTTGGAATGTTGCAGTACTTCTGTCACTTCTAGAAGGGGAAGCCTTCGAATCCTGTGCTGCATACCAGCCTGCCCTTTACCTGATTATCATCGAAGGGGAACAACAATAACAGTTCTCCATATCTGATTATTCCATATCCAAAGCGTCCAACTCTAAGATTGAGTGAGTAGAGCCAGGCATGATAGTACTTGCCTCTAAACCCTCTGTTTTGCACCCATAAAATAAGCTCTACCAAGTTCCCAGCAGGGAGTGTTGGAGCTGCCCTGTGCCCCCCACCTCCACTCCTACCTGTTTCCATTGCTTATTCAGCTCCTTGTTTGCCAGTCTGTGATTACTGGCCCCTCACTTCCTCCTACTAAATCCTGTACCTCTCAGCATCCTTAATTGTAAACCACAGAAATAGCCTGTGAGCTGTATACTCAGGAAAGGAATTGTTGGACATGAAAGTAAGGAGCTCATCTAATGGTTAGGCTGTAGAACTAACCTAAGGAATCAGGTAGGACTGAGACAGGCCGAGTCACGGCGCAAAGTGTGCCACAGCAAGCCAGGTGCGGTCACGCCTGGTGCTGCCGCAGGACATAGCCCCAGCTGGTCCCCCTGTTGCCTTGGTGTTCGTACCAAGGAGAGGTGAGGGTGTTAGCCCTCATTTTTCTGCAGTTATGCTTTCAGTGATTAATTTTCCTGCAGTCAGCTGTAGTCCAACCTTATTAAATGCAAAGTTCCCGAGATAAACAGTCTGTGTTTTCAATTGCACACTATTCTGAGTATCCTGGTAAAATCTCAAGCCTTCCAGCTCCATGCAGTTTGGCATGTGAATCACGCTGTAGGGCAGGATAGCCACGATGCTTGCACCACCCACCCCACTCGCTGGTCTCTTAGTAGCCATCGCTGTTATCAGATCAGCCTTCGTGGTACCCCAGTGCACGCGCACTTTCACATAATCCCTTATGTGACTTAGTAATGGCCCCAAAATGAAGAAGAAGCACTGCTGGAAGTTCTGATGTGACTGAGAGAAGCGGTCATTTGGTTTGTTAAGTGGAAAGGTGAAAGTTCGTAGCGAGAGGGAAACACCCACCATCCTCTGCTGAGATTGCTGAGCTCTATAGTAAGACATTATTCATCTCTTTCTCTGCCACATTTACAAATTAAATGCTGTCACAGGCTTGTATGTATAAGAAATCGTAGTCGCGGAGCCAGGTGTGGAAGCCCAGAAGTGCAACTCCCAGCATCCTGGGAGGATGAAGCAGGAGGGTTCCAAGCTATACCCCGCCTATGCAGCTTAGCAAGACTGTGTCAGAATAAGAACTAAGGCTCTGCGAGGCTCAGTGCTCTCTGGAGTTTCGGCTGTGCTCCAGGGTCTGAGTCCATGCCCCCCGACTGCTAGTGGGCGGCCGCTGGAGTGCAGCACCCAGCAGGCTCCTTTGTGTGAAGTATGCGCGTGTAGTGCATGCCAACTGCTGCACCAGGTTCCTGCCCCCCACAGACAGTCTACAGCCTTGTCCAGGAGCTGCCTCCAGCAGAGCAGCAGGACAGGGCAGGAATGCGAGATGCAGGCCTTTCAGCCTCCCTAGTAGGAGATGGACTTCGCTTCCCAACAACAATCATGAGCTGCAATAAAATTATGGAGGAAAAAAAAAAGGAATCATGACCTGGGGGTTTCTGTCCGTAGGTTGAGATTTCAGATACTACTCAGCAACATCGTCCCCTCCTCTACATGAAAAGAACCCCTTTCCGTGTCATCCGATCTTACAGGCACCCCTGCAAGGCCATCCGTGTTCATCCCAGTTCATAGATGCAAAAAGGAGAATCAGCGAGGCAAAACACCTTGCCCTTGGGCGCACAGTTACGCCGGCAGAGTTGGAGGCCCGAAGGGCTTCTTCCTCCAGGCCAGTTGCCAGTAGCCCCTCCAGCTGGCCCAGTGTCGGTCACATCTGCACACAGAACAGGTCCTCTGCTGCGAGACACCACCTCTGTTCTTCAGCAAGACCTGGGGCACATGGTTAATTTTTCTCATTTGAGGTCCATTAATGACATTGAGGCCAGCGCAGTTGGGGACAGTGGGTTCACTTCCTGCTGCTTCCCATGCTTGTGTATTTCTAAGCACCGCTGCTGTCCTATTGCTTAGCTGACCCAGTTTGGCCAAATGGAGTCTTTGCAAAATTCTCATTCCATAGCAACCTTCCTGGGATTGAAATTACAGTGCTTCTACTCTCTGCCTTAATTTCTCTAGCCAATAAACAGAAGTAATAATGAGGTAATGATATCTTATGCCATGTGTAAGAGTAAATGCATTGAACGATCTTAAAATAAGCAGAAGCAAGCTTGGCGTGGTGGCACACACTTGTAGTCCCAGTAGTTGGTAGGCTGAGGCAGGAGGATCTCAACTTTGAGGCTACCCTCAGCTACATAGCAAGTTCAAGGCCAGCCCAGACTACATAGACCCTGTCTCTGTCTCTGTCTCTGTCTCTGTCTCTCTCTCTCTCTCTCTCTCTCTCT
>NW_004524661.1:5868720-5918421 GCF_000260255.1 Octodon degus | reverse complement strand
TCTCTCTCTCTCTCTCTCTCTCTGTCTCTCTCTCTCTGTCTCTCTCTCTGTCTCTCTCTCTGTCTCTCTCTGTTTTTCCATTTAAATGTATTTGGTACAGGGTTTCACTATGCAGCTTGGACTCACAGCGATCCTCCTGTTTTCAGCCTCCCCAACACTGGGATTACAGGCATGCACCACCATGTCTGGACTCAGTGGCTGGCTCTGCAGGCCTGGGGGCATGGTCAGCATGGCCTGTGGTGCCAGGGATTGAACCCCAGTCCCTGTGCTTGCCTAAGCAGGCGCCTAGTCCACTGAGCTATCTTGCCAGCTTGTGAGGCCCTGTCTCAAAAAAGAAACTAAAAAAGTAGAATTGAAGTACAAGAATTTATAGTAGCTTTCACCACTGTTTTTAACATGAACTTTATCACATGAACTACTAATTAAGTCAGTTATCCTGTTTTCTATTTCTAGTGGGTATGACACATAGTCTACAAATGCCTCCTTGGATTGCAACAGCGTAGAATAAACTTCCTTCTGGTCCCACACACAGTCCACTCATATGGAACCACCCCATTTGGCAAGATGGTGGCCCTTGCATCCGCATCTAAGTTTCCTCTCTGAGCCCTACTTGCAGCCAGGGTGCCGGGGAGGAGGCACAGCCATGTGGCCATGGACCAGGCCACGGACTTGCCTTGATGATCTCCAGCTTGTGATGCACAGAAAGCCGCTTCGTCTCTCTGGTCGTTGTTCAGATTGTTTGAGGCCTGGATGAGACCACAGATAGAGTACACGCGGCTGCCATCGGTGCCACTGTTTGCTGTCCCTTTCTGGTCTGAACCTTTGCCTGGTGCAGCAGCTATTTCTTCTGCAGTTGTGTTCATCAACTTTGTAGTGATTTGTATATATGATTACTTTAGTAGTGATTAACAGCCCCCAAAATGATGGCGCTAATAGCTTCTCAGGAGAGACCTACAGCAGTGAACTGTCAGCTACCAGACGCATGGACACGGGGGGTGGGCACGGGGTGGACCCGGGGGGTGGACGGGGGGGCGGACACGGGGGGGTGGACACGGGGGGGGTGGACACGGGGGGGGGGACACGGGGGCGGACACAGGGGTGGACCTGTGTCTGCCCTGTAACTTTGGGAACGTGACTTCCTGCCGTGTCCTCCAGAAAGGTGCTCTTGTCCCCGTGCTGCTCTCTCGTCCTTTGGGAGCAGGACTCACCTTCAGTAGAAAAACATTGCTTCTTGCCCCAAGGCTTGATTTCTAGCCACAGGTGAGAGATTGAGCCCTCTTACGGTGCAGTATAAATTAGTGATTAGAGGAACTGTCATAGGGTAAAGGTGACAAGCTGAATCCTTACTTTGCCTGTCTGCCCCATCCTGTCTAAGTACATGGTCCCTGAGAGATTTGCCTTGACCAACCTGCCTGCCTACCTGCTTTCCTTCTATCTTTCCTTTCTCTCCCTACTCCCCTCTTGTCAGTGTTGTGGATGGAACCCAGAGCCTGGCATGTGTTAGGCCAGTACAGAGTGATGATGTCACTAGCCCCAGATATTGGTCTGGATAGAAACCCTATTTAATCCATAAAGATAGGCTCTGTGATGCCAACAGGTCTTTGTGCAGCAGGTCCAGGTCGGTATGTCCTGCCATGACACTGGCACTGTCACACCTGCCGGGAAGTTCGTCAACTCACTATCCTTGAGCAGGTTCTTTGACCCAAGGCCTTTGTGTCCTCAACATAGAATCGCAACACTCCTAACCCGTGGGGTTATTGGGCAAATTCCGTGAAATAATCCATTTCAATTAGCATCAGAGACTAACACACATAAATGGCAACCTGTGTTCATGCATAGTATGTGCTTAATGAGAGCTTACTTGTAAAGAAAAGAAATGTTGAGCTGATAACATAGCTCAGCGGCATAAACGCCTGCCTGGCAAGTGCAAGGTCCTGAGTTTGATCCCCGATACCGGAAAAAAAGAAAAATCATAATGAATTCTAGAACAGGAAGCTATACAAGAAGGACCCGCTGAGTAGGAAAACCCAACTCCTGCCTGTCTCAGCATCTCCCAGAATTCCTTTCTACCCTGCTTAACTTTTCTTGACTTTTCTCTTGTAGCTGAACCGGAGTGATAGTGATAGCTCTACCCTGTCCAAAAAGCCACCTTTTGTTCGAAACTCTCTGGAGCGCCGCAGTGTCCGAATGAAACGGGTAAGAGTCACCTCCGAGCTCCTTGTGTGCTAGCACCTCCTTCCTTCCCATGTGCAACATATATGTGGCCTGGTGACCCGTGTTCCCTCAGCCGCTGGGCTGGAGCATGCTCTTGCAAGGACAATGAGATTTACTATAAGAAGCTTGGACGTGTAGGTACTGGGGGACGGGCCAAAGGACAGTGGGAACCTTAGGATTATGGCAGCCAGTGAGATCAGGAATGTGCACACTGGGTCTTTCTTCTTGGGCAGAAATGAAAGCTGCTCAGGAAGAATTGTGTTAGCCACCCTCGCATCACTGGGGCAAAGTGCCTCAACCCACGACTTAAAAGAGGAGAGGTTAATTTTGGCTCACTCTTGTCAGAGGATTCAGTCTGTCGTTGGTTGGCTCCAGAGCAGCAGCAGTGTGGTAGAAGGGTGTGACAGAAGAAAGGTGCCTGTCCCGTGGCACCCAAGAAGCAGAGAGAGAAGTGAGGAGCTGGGGACAAGAATACATCCCGGCAGGTCACACCTCTGTGACCAGCCCCCTCCAACCACGCTCCACCTTGAATAGCACATGAATTCATTAGAGGATTATTACTGATGAGCAGAGCACCCCTGTGACCCAATCACCTTTCAGAACCCTTGCCTCTGAACACAGGAGACTTTGGGGGGACATTCTTGGTCTAAACTGTAACAGAATTAACCAACCCAAGATGTCACGGTCACCAACCCGAAAGCATCACCCTGTGGGAGCCTGCTTGGCGTCTACTAGGAGCAACTGGGCTTCAGTCAGACTACCTAGAAAGGCACAGGAAAAGGCCCCGGCTGTCCCCCAAAAGAAGCTTTCCTACTGGGCCTGAGCTGGAGGTGGGCATTCAGCAAAGGAGGACCCTGTTATAGGACTCTGACAAGGTTTTAAGAGATGAAGGAAGGCGTCCTCTTTCACTCTGGTGCATGTGCAGAGTGAGAAGGGTCCTAGAAGCAAGCCAGACTGTCTGGGAGAGAAGAAGGAGAATCAGCAGGAGACAATGGCAAAGGGCAAGCGGGTGTGCAGAAGAGGCAGCGCTGCCAGCCTAGAAACTGGGAGGCTCCCAACCCACCTGCAGACCTGCATGCTGATGGAGTCAGGGTCCCAGTGTAGCTCAGAGGGCTTGCCTGGCACGGAAGATGACAGATCAATAAATAGACAAATGGATGGAAGGAGAACAAAGTCAGAGGAACGCATTTGGGCTGCAGGTATAGCTCACTGGTCAAGCCCTTGTCTCGTATGTGAGGCCCTGGGTTCTATCCCCAGCCCTACAAGTGGCTTGCCAGCTGGCTAGATAAAAACACATTTGGGATGCAGATATAGCTTATGGTGAAACACTTGTCTAGTATGCATGAGACCCTGGATTTTATCCCCATCACTACAAATATAAACTAAAAAAGTGAGTGGTGTTTGGCCTACTCCTTGCCCTGCCAGGGAAGAGCGAGAGCGAGGGAAGACTGTGCATGCAGCCTCGGGCCACAGGAGCCAAGGGGCCGTTCTGAGTCTCGCGCTCCATCTGCTGTGACTGACCAGTAATGAATGTGTGGTGCTCCCTGGAACCCTGAGAGTCTCCTGGGGAGCCTGGTGACCCCAAGTTCAAGGGCACCTTTCATGGTCTCCATTGTGCAGCAGGGCGGAGCCCCTGGGACTGCGCAGTACACTCTTCAGGGCTTCTAAAGCTAGTGTTCCGTGATCTACTTTGGCAGGAATGCCGTGGAGGGGCTCTTCCTCCCTGCTCTGTGTTTCCTGCAGCTCCCTCCTCTCTGCAGCTCCCTCCTCTCTGCAACTCCTTCCTCCCTGCAGCTTCCTCCTCCCTGCAGCTCCCTCCTCCCTGCTTGCTGACCCTGCCTGCTTAGCCAATGAGGCCAACTCAGAGAGAGCCAGGCCAGTCCTCTAGATGCGCCCATCTTCGCTTCCATTTGCAGCCTGAGCTGTAACTCACCCTGCTGCCACCTTGTCCAGAAAGGGTTCTGAGAATAGGTGCTGGCTGACTCAGGGCAGAGCCATTTTCCGTGGTCACTCTGAGCACTTGGGCCATATAGATCAGAGCTGGAGTTTCTCAGCTGTGCTCATTTGTAAGCACAGAAAAAACAATGTTCTGCCAAGAAGAGCAATCTAGAACTTCTGCTTTGAGCTTTTTGTTGGTGTGTTTTTTTGAGGGAGAGTCTCATTGTGTGGTCCAGTACAACTTTGAACTCACGATCCTCCTGCTTCACCCTCCCAATTGCTGTTTTCCTATGGCTCCATAAACACATCACTATAAACTGAGCAGTTTAAAATAAAACAAATTTGGGTGGCCAAATAGCTCAGTGGATTTAAGTGCCTGCAAGCAGGCGTAGGGGCCAAGGGGCCTGCCTTGCCGGGCCCACCCTTGGGGCGAGCTAAACCGGCAACTGGCAATTGAGACTGGGCACAGCAGCGCGTGCCTGTAATCCCAGCTCTTGGGAGGCTGTAAACAGGAGAATCACTATAAGTCTGATCTAGTAGTGAGACCCTAAACACCCTATAGACCCTTCCCTAAAAATACAAAAAAAAAAAAAAAAAAAAAATAGATAACATAAACAGATTCCTGTTCTCAATTTTGCAGGTTAGGAACTGGGACACAAGTCAGCTGAGTCCTGAGTCCAGGGTCTCAGCAGACTGAAGTCTAGGTCTGGACTGACTGCATCTTCCTCCGGAAGATTGACTAGGAGAGGATCTGCTTGCAGGTGCCCTCTGGTCGCTGGCAGAATTCGGTCCTTATGTTTCCTGCCTGTTGCAGACCACGGGCCACTCTCATCTCCTAGAGGTCACTTCAGGTCTTTGCTGTGTGACAATCTTTGTGATGTCCTTGCTTCCTCAAGGCCAGTAGAGTAACCCAGTAAGGAAGAGCCAAGGCTATTAGGAGCATACCTGATTAGGTCAGGCCCACCAAAGATAATCTTCCCTAACTCCCAATCAGCTTACTGGCAATCTAATCACAGTAGTGATGTCATAGCCATGCTGAAGGGAAGGAGATTACACAGGGCATCTGTATTAGGAGGAGAAACTTGCGCATCTGCCCTAGAATTCATCTTTTCACAGTCTTTTAGTTACTCTTCTTAATCCGTAATAGATTTTGAGGGAAGGACAGCTAATGATTGTATCAACCTGGATCTTTTACATACAAATACCAAAAGAACCTAAACAGTAACACAGCTTAAAAAGGAAAGGGAGGAGGAATGAATGAGGGATTTCATTATCTCATTTAATGGAAATGTGCAGATTAGATAGATATATCAAGATTTCAGTTGCTAGGACAAAATACCTGGGATGATTAACCTTGAAAGAGGATGGGTCCATCTGGGCTCACAGTTTGAGATTTCAACTCATGTAGGTTGCTCTGTGGCTCTGGGTCTCTGGCAACACAACACACCATGGCAGGAGCACACAGCAGGGAGGCTGCTCCGTTCACGAAGGCTAGGAAGTAAATGAGACTGCAAGGACCTGGGTCTCCGTATCCCTTTGGGGCATTCCCACAGTGACCTCAATCCATCTCACTTAGCCCCCGCTTCTTTCATGTTCATTACCTCCCGGTAGTGCCACAGGCCTGTGACTAAACCTATAGCCTATGGGCCTTGGGGAGGCATTTAAGATCCAAATCATAATGTGAAGTGTGCAGGTCAGTGGTAGAGAGCTTGCCTCACAGGCTCAGGTCCCTGGAGACAGTTCCAGCATTATACACAAAGAAGGAGAGGGACAGCAAGGCAAAGGAGAGAGGGATGGGGAAGAGAAGGAGAGGAAGAAAGGAAGGGAGGGAGGGAGGGAAGGAAGGAAGAAGGGAGGGAAGGTAGGGCCAGGATATGAGCTATCTTCAGGCACAGATTGAACCAGGAGTTGCAGTGTCATTAGGCTTCCTCTCCCCTCCAGGGTGGTAAAGATGATCACATTTATGTCAATCCAGGTTTACCTCTTGTTGCCCTGGCAACTTCTATGTAAAGTCGTTTACCCAAGTAGTTTAGCAAAATGCCAGAACTGAGCATTAACTGGACTTAGAAAACATGCCCTGTCTTCAGAACTAGTCACTGAGATTCTGACTGGCCACGCTTGGGTCATACTCCTGCCCCCAAGGGCCCACACAGACCAGGGGGATTCCGTGCGGTGCAGGAGTGGATCCCTGAGGAAGATTGGACTCTGGGAGGTGAACTCTGGGCAGGCAAAAGGAGCAGAGAAGACACGATTTCTATTCAGGGCGCAGGCCTTGTTAAGAAAACACCTTCAGGACAGGGCAGGGTCAGGCATCTCGTAAACTTGAGTATAGACACAAAGCCTCTGAGAGAAGCACAGCTAATTCATCACTCCGAGTGAGGAGCTACAACTGCCAGGGTGGGTACTCAGCCTTACTGCTTACTCTCCTTGGTTCGCGTGCCTTCTGTGAGCCTCCTCTGTGTGAGTGATGACAGTGCGCCCCTCACAGGGATGGGGTGGACACAAAATGCCATAGTAGAAGCAAAGCGCTTCACAGTGTGCCTGGGACATGGTAAGTGCTCAATGAACGTGAGCCATGTGACGAGAAAATTCATGACAGGCTTGGGGGTCATGCCTAATATCCATGCTTGGAGGTAAATGAAAGAGGGTCTTTGGGGCTTAGAGGAGAGGGTTGTGTGGCCCCCTGGGCAGAGCCTTCTGGTAACTTTGGAAGCCGTGTCCACACAGCCTTCATCGGTCAAATCCCTGCGGAACGAGCGCCTGATCCGCACCTCACTGGACCTTGAACTAGACCTTCAGGCCACGAGGACCTGGCACAGCCAGTTGACTCAGGAGATCTCGGTGCTGAGGGAGCTCAAGGAGCAGCTGGAACAAGCCAAGAACCATGGGGAGAAGGAGCTTCCCCAGTGGCTACGCGAGGATGACCGCTTCCGCCTGCTGCTGAGGATGCTGGAGAAGAGGGTGAGTGCTGTGAGCTGGTGAGCCTCAAAGCTTTGAAAGGCTCTGATGGTTCTCACTACAGGTCCTGCTGAGTGGGCCTCAAGGGCCCCTACTAGCTGGCAGCTGGCAGGCCTAGGGATCCTCAGCCCACCCTGTGTGGCTGCAGGGCCACCTGCTTTACACTGACGTGTTCATGTCAGCTCCTGTATGTCCTCTTGAACTCATCACGCGGTGCTTCATCACATGCACTTCAAGGTATGCACTGTAGCAGAGTAAAGACAGAGCATGGACCCATGGCTGCCCAGGCCATCCCAGGAGCACCTTTCACCAAAGGAGAGGAGCTGATCACAACCAGCACTGAGCTGACAGGGTGCCCTGGGGCACTGCTGTGGTTTTGCTGGCATCTTCGCTGCTGTTGGAAATGACAGGGATTTCTGGGTTGACCGTACGGGGCTGTAGACCACAAAGTAGTCTACAGTAGGACTCAATGTGTTTTATTTGTACTTAGTGTTGTATGTCGGGGGTCCTTCCACAGGAAGTGCAGTGCACTACCCAGCATAAAGGCGTGTGAGAACTGCAGGGAAGGAGGTCAGTGGAGTGCCGACACCAGTGACACGATAAGTCTGTGGGTCCAAGAATCACCAAGTGCCACAGCAGTTTAGGAATCTGAAGTTTCAAGGTTTACCTTATCTATGGCTAGGAAATGTTGGGTTTCACAGGGTTTGCAAAGCAGGAAGTTTCTAAGTAGCTAAAAGATCTGTTTACTTGAGGGGGTTGATCTCCAGTGTGCTGTGCCAGCCCCAACCCCAGGCACACTGAGCCAGCTACTGAGACTGGGCGTGGTGGCGCATGCCTGTAATCCCAGTGCTTGGAAGGCTGAAAACAGGAGGATCACTAGAAGTCCAGTCTATGTAGTGAGACCCTGTAGACCCTGTACTAAAAATACAAAAAGAAAAGAGATCCGTTTACTTGAGCTACATTTAAAATGATCACATGGGTAAAAATGTGAATGGATCACCAGTTGGCTTCCGAGCCAACAAGTCCTACACTATAAGGAAGAGATAAACAAGATAGCGCCAAGTTACAAGGGCTGCCTTTGAACTTAGACAGCGCTAGACTTCTTAGGCTGGACTAGTGTGAAGGCCCCAAATTTTGAGGTTCCAAAATGTTTCTAATTCTTCACTAATACCCTGGGTATTTATAAATAAGGTTATAACAAGAACAATAAAGGGAAATTGAGAATTAGAAGGCTTTTAAGGATAAGAAGAACATAAATATATCTCAAAGTAGCCTTAACTGTAGTCAGAGATCATATTTATCTTTTTTTTTTTTTTTTTTTCCAGAACCGGGGATTGAACTCAGGCCCTTGCACTTGCCAGGGAAGCGCTTACTCCACTGAGCCAGCTCCCATATTTATCTTTGAGTTCCCTGGTCATCAAGGCAGAAAGAGATGAGAAAATAAGCTATGTGTTCTGCCTTTAAAAAACATACAAAATAGGAAAATGACCTTTGAGTAGCAAAAAAAAAAAAAAAATAGTCCACCCATAACTTCTACTTCTCAGCTATCTATGTGACAGCTTCATTGACTAGAATTCTTTTTTTTTATTTTTACACACTTGTTTGTTTGTTTATTTGGTACATGGTCTTACTATGCAGCTCAGACTTGTAATGATCCTCCTATCTCAGCCTCCCAAGAACAGGGATTACAGGCGTGTGCCACCACGCCCAAAGTCAGTGGCCAGTGTGGTATACCTGAAGTTCCAGGGCCAGCGCAGCATGTGGTACCAGGAGTCAGACCCAGGTCCTTGAGCTTGCCAGGCAGGTGCTTAGACCGCCGAGCTATCTCCTCAGCCCTTGACTAGAATTCATTGTGCAGTGTGTTTCTATGGACAGTTTAGGGCCCTCTCAGTTTGCTCTGAAGAGTGCTTACTTAGGTCTGCATCAGGAGAATGGGGTGCAGTGTTACGCTTAAGGCTATTAAGCACAGTGCATGGCATGGGCTTGGGCTTCCACCACTACTTCATTGTTGGATGTTAAAGACATTGCCTAACATGCGTGGTAACGGTTTCCTGTTCTGTAAAATAGAGGCGGTCGCAGTGGTCAGGGTTCGATCCCCACATGCCATGCCAGCCCCACCCCTGGGGTGCGCTGAGACCTCTATTGAGACTGGGCATGGTTGCACGCCTGTAATCCCTGTTGTTGGGAGGCTGAACACAGGAGGATCACGATGAGTCCGATCTACATAGACTGTGTAGACAGTATATTCTATCCTAAAATACAAAAAGAAAAACCAAAAAAAAAAAAGGCAATCCTTAGCTCCTCATTTCTAGCAGGCTTACACAGGAATTCACTTCTTAGCTTCTAAGGTCTGGTACCTTAGACTAGTCCCTGAGAGATGGTGCGCACACCTCCTGTCGTCATTACAAAGACATGGGCCCCACGATGGGTGGTACTTTTCAGCTTTTCACTCCCCTGGACTCCTTATTTGTGGCAACAAGAGCCCCCAGCTGATTTCTGTCTGCAGGCCCTGTGGTCCCTGCCCTGCATCAAGCCTTGCTTGCTTTGCCCCACAGATGGATCGAGCAGAGCACAAGAGTGTGCTACACACAGACAAAATGATGAGGGTAGCTGCCAAGGATGTGCACAGGCTTCGTGGTCAGAGCTGTAAGGAGCCCCTAGAGGTGCAGTCTTTCAGGTGAGCGTGGGGCAGCGGCCGCAGTGAGCCCGCTCGGCCTCCGTCCTCTTTTCCCAGCCTCTCTACTCCCCGCCCTGTGCCTGTCTTCAGCAGAGCTGCAGCGCCTGTTAGAACAGATGTTCATCCTCTGCCGGCTGTCTCTAGCGATCTGTGCCAACCGCAGTGCTCTTCCCCTGCCAGTCTTTATCAGTCCCACACAACTCAAGCTAATTTGTTTGATCCTCTTGTTTAATGAATGAGCCACCTGCTCTGGCCTTTCCTCTCTGCACTTCCCTCACTGGTAATTGCGGAGGATTGGCTAAGTGATGAGAAAGCCTGGGCCGGGGGTGGCGCTGGGCATCCCTGGCTCCACCTGACTGATGCCTGCCCAGATGTCTTGCTCCCAGTCTTATTGGTGGAAGGCCCCAGGTGCCAAGATGTGGCCTCAGTCTCCAGCCCACAGAAGGCCTTGAACTCAGGCTCTTGACATCTTTCAGATAATCTACATGTACTTTTGTACATACTAAAAAAGATGCCTTTGTGGACTACAAACATTGATTTTTTTATTTTTTTTAATTTATTTGATACAAGGTCTCACTATGCAGGGCCAGCCAAGCATGCCGATGTTGTGGGTCAGGCACTGCATGCGATACTGGGGATTGAACTCAGGTCCTTGAGCTTGCCAGGGAGGCACATAGACTACTGAGCTGTCTCCCCAGCCCAACTATGAACATTAAAATGGAGTGTAATTTGTATAGCCATACTTCAGTATCTCTTGCTTTCAACAGAGAATCTAAAACATTCAAAGTGACCCCAGTGCCATTTTTAAATTCTGAGGAGTCCCAAAGATGGCTGGTCATTCTAACAGGTCCACTTTAGCAGTGCTGTTCAACCAGGGGTAATTTTATTGGTCCTACCTGCATCGGGAACATTTGACAATGGCCATCTATTTCTGATTGTCTCAGTCAGAGAGTGGCAATACCTCTGGACATATTGCTAAATGTCCCACAAAGCACAGGTCGATCCCCTACAAGCATGAATTTTCCTGCCCAGGGCTGGGGGGTGGGGGGAGATAGCTCAGTAGGAAAGGGAATGATTTTTTTCTTTGGTTTGGTTTGTTTTGGTGCTGAGAGTGAACCAGGAACCTTGCACATGCTAGCCAAATGCTCTCCCACCAGCCAGTATCCCAAGACCAAGAAGGTGCATGCCTAGTTTGGGTGGGTGTAGGGTGTCAGCCCCAGCATACATCCCTCCCCAGTTGTCTGCCGAAAACATCTGTCAAGTATCATTGAAACCCCTGAGGTGGCCTGTCTTACAGGGAGAAGATGGCATTTTTCACCCGGCCTCGGTTGAATATTCCAGCCCTCTCTGCAGATGATGTCTAATCGCCAGAAAAGTATTTTCTTCCAAGGACCACGCTGTGAATGTTGACTGTGGCTAAAGTTTATTTATGTGGTGTTATATGAAGGTACTGAGCCATAAGTCCTCTAGAGCTCTTGGTTTTAACATGAACAGACTTTTTAAATTTCAGTTCTGTTATTAAAAAAAACCAGAAAAACTTCCAAAAACAAAGCAACAAAAAATGTAAAACAAATACAAAAAAAACCAGCATTAAAATGACAAGATTGTATAGTTTGTATATTTAGGAATGTATTTTTGGGACAGAAAATTTAAATGAACTAAAGCAGTGTTAAGTTGCTGCTCTTCTTAAAATCGTCTAGATTTTTTTTTTTTTTTTTTTTTTTTTTTGTACAGCAGCACCTTTTAGAGGTTTAACTGCAATAAGAGGTGGTGTTGGGGGACAGGAATCCTAAAAGGATGTCCCGTGGACGGCACAGTACAGCTAACCTTTCCTAGTTCACATGTTTTGTACAATATTAAAAAAAAAAAAAAATGCCGAAATCATCAGGGGGAGTCAGATGTGCATCCATGAATTGTCCTTAGCTGTGATGTGTTTCTGTGTGGCCGCCTGACAGGCAGCGGAGCTGGCCGAGCTGTCCTGCCCCGGCCAGCGACCGGCCACCCCAATCTCAGATGCCCAGTGAAGCCGCCAGCTGAGTGAGGGGAGGGCTCTGGAGAACTCCGTTCACTTATCTCCATCAATAAAGTGGCCTTTTGAAAAGAACGTCCCGTCTCTTTTCTCTCCCGTCCCTCCCTTTCCTGTTTCTGTGACGTGTTACTTTCTCCTTTCCAATCATTTCCTTCTCCTTCATTCCCAACCCTAGCATTGATTTCCTTTTGCCCGCTTTGCTCATGTGCTCATCAGACTTCTCAGTTCCTTGGGCGTCAGAATCCCCAGATGAGCTCAGGCATAAATTCCGCTCCACACTTGACAGTCTGTCTTGCAGTTCCTTCCTGTGATGTTCATGTGTCCTGGCCCCGATTTAATCGGAATCGGTCCTGGGGCAAAAGCATGTGTACCCTGTGCTGCTCTGGGGCCCCTGATGCCCTCACAGGTCCTTCATAGAGGCCGCCGCAGACAATCAGAAGTCACACTGACAGTCATTGGAACCACAACCAAGTCTCTCCCTCCATCCTCACTGGCATCCTGTGTGGCTTTTCTCCAAGCATGCTGCACCCTGCTGTAACAGGAGCACCTCCTGGGCAGCTGAGTAACAGTACCAACCCGTGCAGGCTTGCAGGCTCAGTGGTGGGTGCGTCCAGTCCAGCCCGCTCAGGAGCTCAGGTGGGAGGGCTACCAGAGCCCAGAAGACCAGCCTGCACAATGCAGTGAACCCCTGTCTCAGAAGAGAGATACTGAGCCAGGCATGGTGGCATACACCTGTAATCCCAGCACTCGGGAGGCTGAGTCAGGAGGAGGGCTATGAGTTTGAAGCCAGCCTTGGCTACATAGTGAGTTCAAGGCCACCCTGAACTACACAGTGAGACCCTGTCTCAGAAAAAAAAAACAAAAAAGATACAGATTCTTATACCCTTCCTTGGACCAACTGCACTGCTGCCATGCACCTGAGGGTGTTCCCAGACACATTATGTTCACTTAGGTTTCCACTGTGAGTCTGCAGCACCCTGCAGTTTGAGGGTGTTCTTAGTACAAAGTGAATGAAGCCAAGGCACTGATGGAATGAAAATGGAAAGCCCGACCTCCTGCTGGAGAACACACCATGCGTGGCTGTCTCCTGCCCACTAGGACCGTGGAGGATGCCAGGACTGTGGACAGCATGGAGACCACTTCACTGGCTGTTGGAAGGTCTCCTTGTGCTTACAGAACACACCATGGCAGAGAATCCATTCTTCTATCTGGCTTGCAGGGCTCTCAAAATAGCTAGATATGTTGGATGTGGTTTGAATATGTCCCGAAAAGGTTCATGTGTTGGTTGCTCTCAGTGTTGTTGGAGTAAAGGGGTGACCCCATTGAGAGGTAGGGCTTAGTGGGAGATTATCTGGAGGGGGGCAGCTATACTCCCAGAAGGGACTAATGCTGATCTTGTAGGTTGGATTCATTTCTAGGTCCGTGGCTTTTGAATCACATGTTGGATTTAGTTCTTACGGTTCTCTTAGTTGCTTTCATTCTTAAAGTGTTGCACAACCTCTGACTTCCACAGTCTTAACTTTTTTTTTTTTTTGCGGAACCAGGGATTGAACTCATGCCCTTGCACTTGCCAGGCAAGCAGCACTTAACTCTACTGAGCTGTCTCCCCAGCCCCTGGTCTGTGGGTTTTTACTGAGGAGCCTGGCACCTACCTGGATTGCTCTTCTGAAGGTTCAGGTTTGACATCCACCCACCTACATGCCTTCCCACACTGCACCTGCTGTGAGGCCCTGGCCAGACCTGAGCACGTGCTGGCACCCCACTCTTGAGCTCCAGAACTGTGAGCTGGATAAAACCTGTTTTTGTTAGCAAGGCACTGGGATTAAGTATTTTTGTTGTAGCAATAGAAAACCAGCCCAGGGGCAGGGGAAATGGCTCAGTAGAATAAGTGCTTCCCTGGCAAGCACAAGGGCCTGAGTTCAATCCCCAGTTCCTCCAAAAAAAAAAAGAAAACCAGCCCAGTTTCTTACCAGTGAGCCAGGGTGTCTTCTCCTGTGGCTTCACAGAACTCATTATTTGATGACACTCTCTGCCTCCTTCCACATGATTACAACTCATGTGTTAAGAGTAACCTCACAGTTTTGTCATGTGTATCCATAGTGTCATCCCCAACTCAATTATCTTAGGTCTGGAGTATGAGGATTGTGTCTCATTGTTTCCTTGGTCTCCTAAAGCCTACAGAGCTCAGAGCATAGAGGAGCCTGCTACCCTTGCTAGCACTGTAGCCTCCTCTAGCCTTCTGTTAAGAGCCCTGGCCACAGGGTCAGGGCAGATGTCCCAAGCTAGATCAGCAGAATGACCCATCAGTTGGCTAATGCATTGAGCACAAGAACAGGCTTGAGACTCCAACTGAGTCACCTGAAGACCTTCCCTAGTATTTTACACCTGAAGGATAGAGTCTAGAGTTGGTGGAAGCCAAGAAGATTGGAAATATGAGGCCAGTCTGCAGAAAGAAAAGCAGATGCAAGATTTGGGGAAAGAGGAGCCCGGATTCATGCAGAGCAGTCAGAAGCTCCTTGCTCAATTTATAGTCCCTTTGACGAGCTGAGTCACTGTCCTTCCTGGAATTCCACCCCACTTGTTCAGGGTTAACCCCACAGTTAAGTAAACGAGTAATAGCTTAGTAATAGCTTTCAAAATCACATTGTGGAATTTCTTCTGTACCGCATTCAAATCTTGCTCCAGACCCAGTCCCTCATGCCCCCAATGCCTCAGCTTCTGTAGAACAGACCTCCAGATGCCCTCCTGTGAGTGGGAAATACCATGTGGAGCTTCTCCTCCTGCAGGGGGATGTGTCTCAGTGTCACTTCAGGGATGGAGCACCCGTGGTCAGATCTGGACCACCTCTGTGGGAGGCAGAAGTTCCTCTGCCAGCTGTGGCATTGAATCTCTGTGACCAGCTCTCTGGCAGTTATCAACAAGCCCGATTGTTGGCCTGAGAAAAATTAAAAAATAAGGAAATGTCTTCTTGGGATAGTGCAGGTGCTACCTCCAGAATCTTCAGGAAACAAGCCCAGAAATGAGAAATGACTTGCTCAAAGCCACACAGATAATAATGGCCACAAAGACACGAGTGTTCCGCATCCAGAGGGTCTCCTCTTTCAGCAGCAGTGATTGTGCCATCTTGTAATAGTGAAGAAACAAGACTGTTGGGACTTGTTTAGAACCTTTGGTTCTGTAAGGACAAAGGCGTGAAATCGTGTGGCTTCTCTGCATGAGGGTAGGGAGTGAGGCAAGAGTGCTCCTACACTAGTCCAAGAAAGGACACTCGGCCTCACTGAGTCTCTGTCCCAAGCCAAGCCAACAGTTGCATATGTGACTACAGAGCTTTTGCAATATGTGTTCTGTCTGCTTCATACTTTCTGCCTCGCAAGAAGGCTAACATTCTCCTAAGTACCAGGCATGGTGATCCAGCTCCTTGGGAACCTCAGGTCAGGAGTGTACTTGGGCCCAGGAATCTGAGAACAGCATAGGCAAAATAGCAAGAATCTGTCTTAAGAAATAAAAGAGTTCCTTTAGTTGACTCTTCTCTTGTTAACCAGGCTGCAGTCACACTGGCTTTTAAGAGCTATTAGTGGACACGGCATACATCTGTAATCTCAGTTATTGAGGATGAAGCAAGAAGATCACAAGGTGGAGGCCAGCATGCGCAAATTTCCAAGACTCTGTAGTAGAGTACTTACCTAGCATCCATGAGACACTGAATTCTATCCCCAACCCCACAAAATATTAAAAGATATATCTGCAAGCTTCATTCTTTTTAACAACCACATGATCAAAATAGATGGATTATAAATTAATTGGTGGCTACTTATTTTGTACCCAGTCAATTGCTTTGACAAATAATAGCTATTTTCTTTTTCTTTTTTCTTTTCTTTTTTTTTTTTTTCTCAGAACCAGGTATTGAACTTAGATCCTTGCGCTTGCCAGGCAAGCACTTATACTACTGAGCCATCTCCCCAGCCCCGTAATAGCTATTTTCTGTCCTTTCATACATGTATGATGTATCTGTAGCTAAATTACTGCACATGCCTTAAAGTGCCAGCAGAACTCCGTGTAAGGCTGTAAAATGCCACCCACATGTTTATTCTCAACATGCTTACAGTCTGCATTGCTCGAAGGGCAACAGAAAAAGATGAGCTTTTGCAACCCCAAAATCCTGAGTTCTATATCTAGGATGTATCTGCTGCTGCCTCCAGGATTTTGAGCAAGATAGGACTTTCTTATTCAGTGCTATGAAGACTTAAGACAATACTTTAGGAACTGAGTGAGGTAAGTTGCTCATAAATGGTGGGGAAGCTATTATATTCTGATAGGAAGTATATATGTCTCTAAGAATAATCTTTACAGGTTTGATTGACGTGATTATTATGATTTCTCCCTGAGCACTTGGGACTAAAGAAATGTAATAAGGAAAACATGGTAAGTTCATTAATAAGTTTAGGATGGTGGAGACACCAGAGGGGGCATCATAAATATGTTGTTCACTGTTTTAAAAACTAGGGAAGAAAATGTGCATGGGCTGATGGATGATTAGAAAAAAAATTTCTAGAAGTAATGTCGGAATGTATATGGAATAGGGAAGGCATTAAAGATGGAGAATTGGATCTCAGAAAGTGGCTTCAAAGCCAGGTAGAAAGATAAAGTTGTGTGGACATTGGCCTGGGCATGAACCAATACACTGTGAACAAGGAACACAAATATATTTCCCAAGAATAAATCCTTGAACTCAGTAAAAAGGATTTATCCTGAAGATGGAGATCTATCTCACCATCCTTTTGTCCACCCATCAATTTGTCCACCTCTGTCTCCATTCTTAGAATTCTCAAAGTATCATGGCAATACGCATTAACCCTTTGGTTTTAAAAACAGAGCCTTCGGGCTGGCTATTTTTAATCACTCAGTGGATTAAAGCGCCTGCAAGCAGGTACAGGGCCAGGGATTTTACCCTAATCCCCCCCACCCCCCCCACACACACCTTGCCATGCTGGCCTTGCCTCCAGGGCATGCAGAAACTAAGATTGAGACTGGGTGTGGTGGTGCACGCCTGTAATCACAGCTTTTGGGAGGCTGTAAATAGGCGGATCACTGTGAATCTGATCTAGTAGTGAGACCCTGCACACCCTGTAGGCCCTTCCCTAAAAATACAAAACAAAGAAACAAAGAAATAAATAATAGTCTTAAGTAGATCTCAATGTTAAAGTCCTTGCCTGCCTGGGTGAAGTCCTGGGCTACCAAAGTCAGGGGGGCTTTAAAATTCTTAAAAAGTAATATGGACTATCTGATTTGACAGAGGACTGTCTTTGCAAATGAATTGATACAGCATTTTCCATAAATTGGACACGTGAAATTTGCATACCCCAATTTTGATGATAATACATGTTCTAAAGAAGAAACATTCCAGAAAACAGTACATTGCCACTAGCAAAAATGTGTAGGGACTGGTACTCTAAATACTGGCACTAGAGAGAAGACTGGACAAGCTCCTTGCCCTCTTGGATAGCCCATTTAGTCTCTTTCTCTCACACGGTGGAATATTAAGCCTTAAACATAAGGAAACGGGCTGGTGAGATGGCTCAGTGGTCTAAAGCACCTACTTAGAACAAGCTTAGCAAAGCACAGGGAGGGCGGTTCAATCCCCAGCACCACATGCCAGCCAGCCCCGCCCCCTGGTGGGCTGAGTTGGCCACACACACACACACACACACACACACACACATAAATTTAAAAAAAAAAAAAACATAAGGGAACATCAGATCATATGTAAACCAAAGGACAAAATTAGAGGACATTATGCTTCCCTGGCCAGCTCAAGGACCTGAGTTCAATCCCCGGTTCTGCCAAAAAAAAAAAAAAAGAAAGAAAAAGAAAAAATATATATAGGTGGTCAGACAGGGCCAGGCCCTCAAGGAGACAAGATAGAAGACAAGGTGACTTTGCAACTTGAAAGAAACAAGACACTCCCTATGGGCCAGACCTCAAGACAAAAGAGGAAACAAATACAGCTACATACTTCCCTAGGGATGGGCATCAGGGATTGATATTCTAAATAAGCATCTATCACCTCGAAAGAGCCCAAATGAGTCACTAACCCAACCTCCAACAGGAAGAGACCCTGTCCCATATTCATGCCCACTTGCTATGTGACTCACTTCCCTATTTGGTACTGGATTTAATTTTACCTGCGCAATGGTGCTTGTAATCTCATTGGTTGACGATAATTTTGCCCCACCTCATGCCCACTTAAGCGAGTTTCCCTGGTCTCCACCACCTTAGACCCGCCTCACCACATGGTTGTACTCTATGAAAGTCCCTGAAAGTCCCCCAGCTTCCTAGGGACCACCTGCTTGGGCACCCACTTCTCTTAGACAGGAGCTTTCTTTCCCCCACTCAACATATTCTGCTCATAACCTCGCTTTGTTCCTAAAATTCTCAGGTACCTTTCAGGTCGGGAGTTTCATTTTTCCCGTTATCAAAATCACATGTGGGGCTGGGGATTTGGCTCAGCGGGAGAATGCTTGCCTAGCAAGCTGGAAGCCCTGGGTTCGGTCCTCGGCAACAAAAACAAAAACAAAAAACAAAACAAAACAAAAATCACTTGTATTATATCGAAAGCAATTGAGATTCATTTTCATTCTCTCTCCCGCCCCGCCCTCCATCCCTTCCAGTCTCTGTCTTCCTCTCTGTTCGTCTCCCTGTCTCCACTAAAGTGTAGTTTTTGTGACAGTGAGAACTATCTCTCTTTGTGTCTCCAGAGCCAGGGATAGTATGTGGCACATTAATGTGCAAAATAAATACTGAACAAACAGATGGATGGATTAGTTCTGCACCCATTTCACAAAAGGATAAACAGTGGCCCTGGAGAAAGAGTCTAGATACGTGACTCTGTCTAAGTGAGCCCAAACACAAAGGACCTCTGGCACACTTCGCCTTAAATTCTTCCTCCACGCCCAACATCACAAGGATGCCAATTCGCTGATGCAGACTCCTCCACGTGTTCGTTTTTCCCGCGTTGTTTCCTGGGCCCAGCCAGGGGGCACCAGAGACTGGAACTCGGCGAACCACGCGAGATTTTTTTTGCCGCTAGGAGGCGGGGTTTCCGCTTCCGGCCTCTGCTAGCTATTTCCGTTTCCGGCCACTTGGCTTGTACAGCGTTGAGGCGAGGATGGACGGCTTGGTGGCCCAGTGCTCCGCGCGGCTGCTGCAGCAGGTGTGTCACCTGGGGCTGGCGGAGAGGTCTGGCGGGAGGGACCAGGTCTCGGCTCTTGGCAGAGCAGTGTGGGGGCCTTGGCAGGGGGTAGGAACTGTGTTGGTCTTGGGCCATAACCCGGGCCTCGGCGGCGGCGTCCCGGACTCACACGTTGTCCCAGCAGCTGATGGGGTCGAAGGGGGTACTCGTTAGGGCTGGCGCCATTCAGCGAAGCGGTGGACGTTTCCTGCGCTCTCCCACTCGCCGAGCTGGTGTGGCCGGAGCCTGGCGCGTTCGGACGTGCGCCTTAGGCCCGCGCGCTCTAGGGCGCTGGGCTGGAGGGAGGGCTCGCCGGGGCGCTGGGGCGGCTCAGCCGTCCTCTCTGATTCTGAGCAAGGGGATTCCTAGGAAGCTCAAGAGTTGGTTCATCATCCGACGCAGATTGTGCCCTTTTGATAGGGGAAAGAGCCTCCCGACCTGAGAGATGTCTGGGAGGCGGGCGCGTTCTCTAAAATCGCAGAATGAATTTGAGGAGCAACGGGGGTTAAGGGCAGAATATATTTACTTGAAGGGGAAAGAAAGCCTCTGGCCGAGAGAGGGACAGAAGGGGGCCCGAGTGGGTTTCCGAGAATCCTGCGTTTTCTAGGGGAATTTTATAGAGCAAATCCATGAGGTGAGGTGGGTCAAAGCTATGGTCCACCAATGAGATTACGAGAATAATTGCTCTCGTAAAATTGACTAAATTGGGATCTACTGGGTTAGGGGGGATGTGGCTGCATTCGCCTGATCATTGGCCTTGAGGACGGGCCGCCTGCCGGAGTGCCTGTCTCTCTCACTGTTGCGGGCGGGCCCAGCCCTGACTGCCTGCCTGTACTATTTCTGCCTAACTCAGCTGCCTACACACTTTCACAGTGGGAGGGGTGGGGTGGGTCACAATTTTTTTTTTTTCCCGGAACCGGGGTGGGTCACAATTTTTAAAACCAAAAGTGAAATCAGTCTCATCTTTGTGTCCATAAGGGGACGGTTGAGTTAAGGAGTGAACCATATTGCATCCTGTAGCAGGAACTGCTTTCTGCCAAGTTAGCAGTCGCAAAGTACAAGTTGGTAGTAAGCTGTTCAGAGCCATATGTTAATCCACACGTTAGAACTGCTTTACTGGATAGTGATCAGCGTTATAATTTTTGAAAATTGTTTAACCCAGTGTCAGGGACAGCATAAATTCCCCACCCCAAGGTGTTTTAATTTTCTCTTTAAACATGAAATGAAATTTCAATTATGAACTCGTCTCTTGTATTTTGTAGTTAAGTTGGGAACTTTATTTCTGAATTGAAACGCCTTTATTTTTAGCTGTTAATGTGCAAAATCCAGTCTAGGACTTCAGACAGTGAAATTGACAGGAAAACGGGGAAATTGGTTAGATACAGAAAAAGGTATTTGAGCTGGTTTGAATGCAGCAAAAGATGGTTTGTTTGGGGTTTTTTGGTGGTTCTGGGACCTGACCCAGGGCTATTCACCTACTAGGCGAGTGGTCTCTATGTAGGGGCACTCCCAGTTCAGGTGTTTGATTTTAATAGTCTCAAGCCTCTAAGATTTGGAAGTAGAGGCAGATCAGCCTTAACTTACTAATTCACTGCAACTTGTTGAGCTGAAGAAAAACTTAGGGATTTTTTGTTTGTTTGTTTTTTGTCTTTTTGGGTAGGTATTTTTAATCCTCTACACACCCAATTCTGTGTTAGCAAATAAAATGCGAATATCTGCAAGAGTCTTAGAGGAGAGAAAAGTATAGCTTGTCAAAGGGGAAATTCATTTCACCACCCATGTATGACATCATTGTTGTGGAGAGGGAAATGAAGTATACCATGCAGTTATTCACACTGTACTGAAAAGAGTGCCTTCACTGCCTAGGAAAAAGAGATTGCGTCTCTGACTGCTGAAATTGACCAGTTGAAAAACTATAACTGCTTGGAAGCTTCTCCCAGTTTGCAGCAGTTGCAAGAAGAAAATTTAAAATTAAAGTATCGGCTGAATATTCTTCAAAAAGTAAGTACTTAGAGTGACCTTTGGGAACAAAAAATTACTGAAGTCCTAAGCAATGCACCTTGGATTCATTGTCTACTTAGCTTGCAGAATGTTAAGAAGGATTGAAAATTTTCTGGCAATAGGTCAAGCTCATGCTTTAAAATTTTTTTCTTAATTTTTAAATAATTGCTATTATCATAGAGGAGTTTCTTTTTTTTTTTTCCTCGTATTTTAGGGAAGGGTCTATAGGGTGTTCAGGGTCTCACTACTAGGTGGACTCCCAGTGATCCGCCTGTTTACAGCCTCCCAGGAGCTGGGATGACAGGGTGAGCCACCACGCCCAGTCTCAATTGATGTCTCGGCTACCGGGTGGGGTTGGCAGTTGATCAACCCCTGGCCCCTGTGTCTGCTTGCAGGTGCTTTAATCCAATTAGCTATTTGGCCAGCCCCATAGAGGAAATATTTTAAAATAAACTTTTTTCTTTTCTTTTTTTTTTTTGGCCTTTATAAGACAGGGTTTCACTGTGCAGTTCAGGCAACCTAAAGCTCACTTTGTACCTCAGGATAGTCTGGAAGTCATTGATCTTCCTGCCTCTGCTTCCCTAGTGCTGAGGTAACAGGCATGCACAATCAAGACTGACCTTGGTTTTATATTAATTATTTTACAGTTTTAAAGTATCATTTGGGACTTTTTCTTCCCGCTTGATATTTCAAAAATTTTGGTGATGTTTGTGCTCATGTTTTAAAATCTAAAAGTGATTATCAGTTACATCAAAAAAACTAAGGGTGCTTCAGGCTTTTGGCTTGCCTTTCAAGTTTGCTAATGACATATTTTACAGTGTGACCTCATTTCCATAATTGCTTTCTGTGTGTGTTACTCTCAGGCAGGCTGAGCAAGTATTAATCTTCCTGATTCAGCAGCTTCTGTTTTCCTTACACCCTCTTCCACTGAACTGTCCTTATCTTTTTTTATTTTATTTTTTTAAGGGAGGGTCTGCAGGGTGTTCAGGGTCTTACTACTAGATTGGACTCATAGTGATCCACCTGTTTGCAGCCTCCCAAGAGCTGGTATTACAGGCATGCACCACCACGCCCAGTCTCAATTTCCATCTCAGTGTGCCCTGGAGGCACTGCCAGCATGAGGCGGGGAATAGAGCCCCCAATCCCTGCTGTGCTTTAATCTGCCGAGCTATTTGGCTGGCTCTTGTCCTTTTTAAAAATCTTACTTATGTAGTATTTATTTTTCCATAATTTTATTGAGAAACAAATAGCAGTGAGACAGTTTCAAGCCAAATTGGTAGGACAGTTTCAGTAATTAACACATTGCATACGTTCTTGCTAGTGGTTAATTGCTGTACAAGATGCGGACTTGATATCCTATTTACAAACACCATTAGAACACATCCTTCTATTCATTAAGAGAATGTTAACTATATAACCATCTTAACCACTTTGAATACACAGATACAAAATGGACATTCATCTGTATCTCCTTTTTTTGTTAAGTTCCATCATTTAAATGTTATAGGTCTGTAAACTCAGGAAAATATTCTAAAAGAGTTCAGTAGTCCATAATAGTATTAGGTCTTCTGCTTCACTGGCAATGTCAGAAATTGTTGACCTGAGTCCCCTACAGCTCAACATAACAGCATGGGTTTACTTCTTATACTTCATTTTTATACTTTTCTGCTGGATGGTTAAGACCAAGGTAAAGCAGGACCTATGCAGCAAGAGTTGCAGCTTTTGGGTCTGATAAGGTCAGTGAAATCCCCTCAGGATTTATCCTGAGATCCTGTACCTCAGATTGTAGAAGCTTTTTCAGTGTCAGCCATGTGGATGAGTCACGGCCATTGCTTGGCCAATGTGCTCTCTGTGAAAGCCTGAGAGAATGTTGTTTTCTCTCCATGTGACTCTCCTTAGGCACACTCTACGTCATCGATCACTTTCCTCTTTGACCCCATAATCTCCTTGATCAGAAAATTAGGACACTGCCGAGTTACATGACGTTACAGTACAAGTTCTCATATGTCCTAAGTCTTAATTGACCTTAGAGGGCTAGGGCCAAAATGTTGGCTTTCCTTACAGCCCTCCTTTTTCTGTAATTTTGGTCTGCAAACTTAGATTGTTAACCATCCAGAAGATAAGCTTATTGTTATTACCATACAACCTAGGCTGTTAAGCTTAACCTCACCATCTGTCTGAATATCAAACATCTTAGGCATAACATGAAACAGGTATTTTTCATCAAGTATTGGTATGTTGAACTTTAAGTCCCTATAGGATATGATGAAAAAACATTTAAACATTTGAATATATTTTTAAAAATAGGCATAAAGAATTATATACTTATGTTTACACATAAGTCCAAAAATCTCACTATATGCAACCTTGAAGCAGGACAGTCCCACTATATTCCTTTTTCTGTCTCCTGCCTTCATTTACCACTCCCTTCTTTTTGAACAGTCATCTACCCGAGTGACAGCACAGCAGCAACTGGCATGTCATGACAAGCAGCCCGTATTCAGAAGACCAGAATGAGAGGCACTCCAAGCATGAAACTATTATTACAGATTACCATCTTCATTATGTAGTATTTAGAATTAGGTATTAACAGATTTTTCTCCCACTAACAATCTTAAAATTGTTATTATGATAGGATGTATGTTACAAAATCACACAGATTTATAAGTACTCTGCTTCTAATTCTTTTTCTGGAATTCGTAATTAAACCTAGGGCCTCACACATACCAGTCAGGTACCTTATCATCAAGCTCTGTTTTCTTTGCCTTTTTTCTTTTTTTGGAAATGGTCTGGCTATGCCCTTTGAGCTAACCTTGTGCTCACTTTTGTAACCCCCAGGCTGGCTTTGAACTTGTAGAGATCCTGTCTCAGCATCCTAAGTGCTGGGATTATAGGCGTTCTCCACCATGCCCAGTTTCTATTTTATTTTAACAACCAGTTACCCAAGATGGCATCAACCTTGAGATCCTCCTGTTTCAGTGTCCTGAATAGCTGAAGTCACTGTTTTAAGTCCCCATGTTTGGCAGTTCTTTTTTTTGCTCCTAATGCCTTCAGGGCAAGTTTGGCTGGCTTGAGTTGTGGAGATCGAACCACAGCAACCTGAGCCTGACTGCTTTGTTGAAGCAGCCACTTAAAGAACTGAGCTACCGGGCAGACCCCCAGTTCTTCTAATCTTAATTTTATTGAAATCTCTTTGTTTTTTTTAAGGATATAAATTTTCTTGCATAATAGGAGATGCTTAGGATGCTAGTATAGTATCAAGTTGTAGTAGAGATTTTTGTACCATAGTCAGTGTTTCTTACCCTTATGGAGACTGCCCTTTGGGAGGAGAAAAAGACTTGTACGTGTGGGGGCTGGTGAGATGGCTCAGTGGTCTAACGCACCTACTTAGAACAAGCTTAGCAAAGCACAGGGACTGCGGTTCAATCCCCCAGCACCACATGCCAGCCAGCCCTGCTCCCTGGTGGGCTGAGCTGGCCACACACACACAAATAAATAAATAAGACTTGTATGTGTGAAACAAATAGAGAAAAAAATCTTTAATGGATTATAATTGTGGTACAGAAATCAAATACGGATTTTGTATGTCCATGCACATATATATGCTCATACATTTGCACACACACATGTACCAGTCCTCTCCTTTAAAATAAACTGAAACTTGGTGTGGTGGTCCATCTCATGTTCCCAGCCACTTGGGAGGCTGTTAGGAAAATATTGAGCGCAGTTGGTGACCAGCTTGGCCAATATAGTAAAATCCTATTTCTGAAAGGAGCTCCTGAAGAAAGTTCTAAGTCCCTGGTGTCTCGAATATCGGATAGACACCTAAAGGCCACAAGTTTGTAGATTTACTGTAGATGGGAGAAAAAAACACTGCTTGGTGGGAGTAGACCAGTGAAGAAGGCTCACAGCAGCTCCAAGAATAGGAAAGAGGCCTCTAGTATTTAGAAGACTGGATTGGGCCCTATGTCATGTAAATGTGGCCTTGGGATGGCCTATGAAGAACTCAAGTGGTTTCCCTCCAAGGGTAGCCCTATGGAAAACTTGCTGCTGCTTTCTTTTGTGTATGTGTGTGTGTGTGTGTGTGTGTGTGTGTGTGTGTGCAGGGTTTCACTACTCAACTCCAACTCATGATCCTCCTGTTTTCAGCCTCTCTAGTGCTGGGATTATAGGTGTTCACCATGCCTCGACTCCTTGGATGGCTCAGGTTGGCTCAACTTGCCCATGGGCAGGGCTGATGCAGCAGGCGGGAAAACTAAAAAAATAGAAGACTTTCCTAGTTCCCAGGCCCCCTTCCCCGGCCAGGCTGAGCTCATCAAAAGAGTCAGGGCGTAGTGGCACAAACCTATAATCCAGTGCTGGGAAAACTGAAAACAGGAGGATCCCTATGAGTTTGAGGTATTGAGACCCTATATACCACAGACAACTCATATGAAGGGTAGGGGAAGGGGATACAGCAGACAGCTACTCTGGACAAGTAGGTAGTATTCCTAAGGGACATACTCATGGAAAGCGTTGCTTGACCTCTAGCCAGAATAAATGAAGGGTCATTAATGGTGTCTTTTGATTGGTGGTGCCCAAATAAAACTGATCGTTCCTTTAAACAGTGTTTAGGAGCTATCTGCCTGGAGTCATTTTGCATCCCCCAGTCTATGAGCTTGGGATCATTTTGGATCCTGTGCTGTGTCCTCTTTTTAGAAGCATTTCCCTTAACCATTTAAATGGTTAAGATAAAAATCAAGCCATAGATTTTTTTTTTTAATGACTTTACATACTCCTCCTGGTTGGTTGTCCAGGATGCCCTAGACCTAATCTCTTATCTCAACCCTACCTCAAAAAGAAACAAAATACTATTTTAAAATGAGCGCCTGCAAGCACAGGGGTGGAGGTGGGGGTTGGGTTGTTCAATCCCCGGGCCTCTGGGCCAGCTCCACCCCTGGGGCCCCCTTAGAGGCAAATGAGACTGGGCATGGTGACATGCCTGTAATCCCAGCTCTTGGGAGGCTGTAAACAGGAGAATCACTGTGAGGCCTGTCTAGTAGTGAGACCCTGAACACCTTGTAGACTCTTCTCTAAAATACAGAAAAAATTAAAAAATGAATTTTTTATTATGCATTTTGCTCTTTAGTTATATTTAAAGAACTTTCATTTTTGCTCTTGCAAATCCTTACATTCTAAGAAGCATGTCTTCCATTTTTAAAAAAAGTTATCATAGTATAGTCAAGTTTTCCTATAATTTTTGTTTTTCTGAGACAAGCTCTTATCGTGTTGTCTGGCTGGCCTTGGATTTGCTGTGTGGTGCACACTTGTTTTGAGCTTCCAAACCTGCAATTCGAAGGGTAATCAGTTATTAAAAACTTGAAATTGGGCTTTTAGTGAGTTTAAGAGTATATTTTCTTTGCATATAGGGGGATTGTGAGGGAGCACAGAACATGGCCTCTCCAATAGACCTGAGCTTGAATCCTGTCTCTGCCATGTTCTGTTGTCTTTGGAAGGGAATCTCTAGTCTGTTTGGAAATAGTGGCCACAGTCACAAACAGAATGTGTTTGTGCAGAATAAGATGTAAATAAGAAAAAGAAAAAAAAAAAAGATGTAAATAAGCAGTTAGCTTTTATCTTTTTTGTTTTGTTTTATCTCAAGGCAGGGACTCACTATGTAGTGCAGGCAGGCCTGGAACTCAGTGTGTACCACAGGCTGGCTCCAAAGTCATGGCAGTCCTGTTGCAGCTTCCTAAGTGCTGGGATTACAGGTGTCCCCCACCCCCAGCAGTTAGCTCAGATCTTAACATAATACAGATGCAAATATTTTATTGCTGAAGATTGTACTCAAAGCCTTGTACATGCTAGGTGAGCGCTTTGCCACTGAGCTACACCTGTAGCCTTTTTTAATTGACGTCAAGCTCTCGCTAACTTGCTTATGCAGGTCTCAAGTTCCTGAGCTCAGTGAGCCAGCCTCCTGGCTTCCAAGTAGCTGGGACTATAGACATGTACTGTGCTATCTTATATAGTCCCAGTTTGGGGAAAACATGGGATATGGCAGGTACAGTACTAGATGCCTAGAATAGTGCCTTGACACTTTACCCAAATCCAGCAGTCCAGTAGTGGAGATATGTAATTATGTGAAGATATGGTACATTCAATAATAAAAGTTATTATATGCTATCTTAAATGAATATACTCCACTGAACTGATAAGAAAATGAGCAATTGGAGGTACGAGTAGGGCCAACGTGAAATTATGTATATATACTAAAACAAAATTATCCTGTGTGACTGGTGACTGGTATGATATTACCTACTTGATTCTGTCATTTCACACCTTAAGTCTGTATGATGAAGGAAAGAATGTCTTGATTTGTCCAGGGGGTTTTCACTTCCTGGACATGAAGTAATCATAGCAAAATATGAATTTTGTTTGTTGGTGGTGCTGGGGACTGAATCCAGGGCCTTGTACATGCTAAACAATCATTCTGCCATTGGGCTACATACCAAGCCCTTTTTAAATTTTGTTTTGAGACAGAGTCTTATAAGTTGCCCAAGCTGGCCTCCAACTTGTGGTCCTCCTTCCTTAGACTCTGAGTAGCTGGCATTACAAGTCTGGCCACCGTGCCTGGCCAGTTTTATATTTCTGTTTTCTCAGAACTTAAGAAAAATTTTTTTCAAGCCCTTTTACCAGTGTCTGTTCTTGTAAGAGAAATGTAAGAAGACCTCAGAATGTCCCCTCTATGTCTTGGGACATGGGATGAGCTGCTGTGTCTCAGCACAGTGCAGATGGGAACACCACACTGAGTGCACGTTCCCTTCTAGTTCTGCGCAAGACACTTGAGCTTTTCTCAGAATATTTTGGGAAGTCTTGCATGACAGTACAGTATATTATCAGACATTGTCTTTCTTTTGCAGAGTCTTCAGGCAGAAAAAAACAAACCAACTAAAAATATGATTAACATTAATAGCCGCCTTCAAGAAATCTTTGGTTGTGCCATTAAGGCTGCATATGTGGACTTGGAAAACCCTCCTCTGATTGTAACACCAAGTCAGCAGCCCAAATTTGGAGATTATCAGTGTAACAGTGCCATGGGCATTTCTCAGGTAATGTATTGTTGCAACTCAGGGCAATTAGATCCTATTGGGTATTTTCATCACTACCATTTACACAAGCCATAGCAAATTGTGTCCTTAATGGAAAGGTCATTTTATATAGTTTGAAAAATTGGAGAAAAAAGTTGCATAATTTTAATTTTTTATCAGTTTTTAAAGCACAAGATTGAATTTGCAGATAAATTTTGTATTCTCGATATTTAAGGGTAATATTTGCTACTGTTTTATTTTGGTGCTTCCTTCCTGCAGGGTCCATGACTGCTGTGTATTGTTAGTGCTTACTGAAAAGTGAGAAGCTAAAAGCTAGGTACTAACCAGCATCCCCATCAAATAGTTAATGCAGCTCTGTTGTCTTTGAGACAGGTTTACATGTTTCCTTTTTTCACCCCTTGTTCTGGGGATTTACACGCTTCTACCAGCTTAAACCACTTCTGGTACATGCATGACTCTCCTGTGCCACCTGAACGGACAGCCACACATACACCACTGGTGCTTCAAGCCAGTGAGAATGTAAAATGTTCACATCCCAGCCCCCGTCGCTAACTGTAGTATTGGACCCAGGGATTGGATGTGCTAAGTCAGCACTCATACCACTAAGCTACACTGCCAGTCCTTTTTAATTTAACTTGTAGATAGACTCTTACTAAGTTATGCAAGCCAGCCTCACACCTGGATTCCTTCTACCTCAGCCTCTCTAGTACCTGAGCTATAACTGTGTTCCTCTCCACTGGCCCATGTGTGGTCAGTTTTATTCTGTAGTGCTGGAGATTGAACCTAGCCTTCTCACTGAGCTGTATCCCCAGCCCTTTTAAATTTTTATTTTGAGACAGGCTCTTACGTTTTTGAGTCACCTAGGCTAAACTGGAATTCCTTGTATTTTTTTTCTTTCATACTCTGTTTTTAAATGTTATTAGTACTTCTCATACATGTTAATCATAGTCCTCATAGGGAATTCATATCTGTCTATAATACATCCCAGTTCCTTTTTTCCATTCCATTGCCCTCCCTTGAAACCCTTCTCTTCATTTACACAAGCTTTATTTCCATTTTTTCATGGCTTTTTTTTCTTTGCCTTCCTTCCCTTCCCTTTCTCCTCCCCTTACCCATATTCCCCTTCTCATTTATACATATTCTTCCCACTTCCCAATTATCTCTCCTCTGTTATGCTGCTCTTGTACCTTTTGGGTTTCTAAGAGAAACAGTGTGATATTTAAACTTTTTTTTTGCAGAACCAGGGATTGAACTCAGGCCCTTGCACTTGCCAGGGAAGTGCTTATTCCACTGAGCCATCTCCCTGGCCCCAATATTTAAACTTCCGTACCCAATTTATTTTGCTTCAGGTTATGGTCTGGAGGTACATGGTACATCCACTTACCTGAAAGTCTCAAGTTTATCCCCTTTTTTTGTATTTTTAGGGGAGAATCTGCAGGGTGTTCAGAGTCTCACTACTAAATGAGACTGGTAGTGAGCCACCTGTAAACTCATTTACAGCCTCCCAAGAGCTGGGATTACAGGCACATCTCCATTGCCATCTCAGTGTACCCCAGTGGCACAGGCGGCACAGCAGGCCTGAGGATCAAGTCCTGGCCCCTTGTTCTACTTGTTAGTCCTGTGTCTGAAGAGTAGGCAGT
The DNA here is from genome assembly GCF_000260255.1 of Octodon degus. Classification (NCBI taxonomy): domain Eukaryota; kingdom Metazoa; phylum Chordata; class Mammalia; order Rodentia; family Octodontidae; genus Octodon; species Octodon degus. The sequence continues at coordinate 5,888,648 of NW_004524661.1, read as the reverse complement.
TAAAAAAAAAAAAAAAAAAAAGATTTCCCATTCTTTGGGTTGTCTTTTCACTGTTTTGGTAGTTCTTTTGCCATTCAAAAGCTTTTTAGGGCCAGGGAGATGGCTCAGTAGAATAAGCACTTGGCTGGCAAGCATAAGGGCCTGAGTTCAATCCCTAGTTCCGCCAAAAAAATGCTTTTTAGCTTGATGTGATCCCTGTTGATTCTTTGTAATATTCCCTATGCAATCAGGGTTTTGTTCATAAAGTCTTTGCATACCCCTATGTCTTCTAGAGTTTACCTATTCTATCTTCCATCAGATTGTCTTTTACTATTTAGATCTATGATCCATTTAAATTTTAGATTAATGTAGGTTGAGGAATATGGGTCTAGGTTTCATCTGTACTATGTGAAAAGCCAGTTTTACTTTCTTTTAACGGAACCAGGGATTGAACTCAGGCCCTTGTGCTTGCCAGGGAAGCACGTATTCCATTGAGTTATCTCCCTAGCCCTTTACTTTCAACATTTATTGAAGAGATGGTCTTCTAGTGGAGGTGTTTGGCCCTTTTACCAAAAATAAGATAGGTGGGTATACATGGAGTTATTTGTGCTTCTTCTGATGTGTTCCATTGATCATTCAGTCTGTTCAGTTAAGTTTGATTTGATTTTTTTGCCAATGTCATGCTATTTTTATCATGTTAGCTTTGTAGTGTAATTTCAAGTCAGGGATTATGATGCCCCCCTGCCTTGCCCTTGTTGCCCAGAATTGCTTTTGCTATTCTATGTTTTGCCTGGCTTCATTGGAATTTTAGGATTGTAGTGTTTTCTCTAATTCTGTGAGGTATTGGTATTATGATGGAGATTGCATTAAATGTGTGTAACAGTTTTCAAAGTATGACAGTCTTCACTATATTCATTTAATGCCTATCTAAGAACAGGGGATATCTTTCCCTTTCTTGATATACTTCTCAGTCTCTTTTTTTCAAGAGTATGGTAGATTTCAATGAATAGATCTTTTACTTCATTTGCTAGATTGATTTCTAAGTGATTCTTTTTTTTTTTTTTTTGCAGAGCCAGGGATTGAACTCAGGCCCTTGAGCTTGCCAGGCAAGCACTTATTCAACTGAGCATTCTCCCTGGCCCCCAGTGATTCTTTTTTATTTATTTTTTGTGTATGCTATTGTGAAGGGTGTGGTTTGCCTAAATTCTCAATGAGTTTGTGTACAGGAATGCTATTGATTTTTGAGTGTTGACCTTGTATGTAGATAAATTATTGAATTTGGTTATTCTAGAAGTCTTGTGGAGTTTTTGGGGTCTCCTTTGTAGAGCTATCATGTTATCTGTGAATGATAGTTTCACTTCCTTTCCAATCCTTAATTCCTTTTGTTTTTCTCTTGTATAATTGCTCTGGCTAATGTTTCTAGAAAGGCACTGAACAGGACTGGTGATAGTGAGCATCCTTGTATTGATTTTAGAGTGAAAGCTCAGTTTTTGCCCATTTATTATGATGTTAGCTGTTGGTTTGTCATATGTGGCTCTTATTGAGCTAAGGACTATTTAAATTTGCTTGCTTGCTTGCTCTTTTTTTTTTTTTTTTTTTTTTTTTTTTTTGTGGAACAGCGGATTGAACTCAGGCCCTTGTGCTTGCCAGGTAAGCGCTTATTCTACTGAGCCATCTCCCCCACCCCCAATATTTGAATTTTCTTTAAAGTTTTTATCATGAATGAGTGTTGGACTTTATGAAATGCCTTTTGTGCATCTGTTGAGGTGATCGTGTGGTTTTTGTCCTTGCTTCTGTTAATGTAGCATATTACATTTATTGATTTTGTTATGTTGAACTATCCTTTCATGCCTAGGATTACTGCTTACTCATACTGTTTGATCTTGATGATTTGCTGCATTTTTTGTGAGTATGTTATTGAGGATTTTGTAGACATTCATTAAGGAGAGTGGTGTGTAATTCTCTTTTGTTGTTAGATCCTTTTCTGGTTTTGCTATCAGGCTAATGCTTGCTTCCATGAATCAGTTTGGGGATACTGCTTCCCTTTCAGTTTCATAAAAGAGTTTGAGGAATAGCGGCCTTAAATTTTCTATAAACTTTATCTTCTTGATTCAGGTTTGGTAACTCATGGGAGTCTGTCCATTTCTTCTGAGTTTTCTACTTTATTACAGTAATTTCTCAACATAGGTATTGATGATCTGGATTTCTGCAGGATCTATTGTGCTTTTGCCCTTTTCGTTCCTAATTGCATAGATTTGGGTCTTGTCTTCTTTTGGTATGGTTGGCTTAAATTTTGTCTATTTTACTTATTTTATTTTGTTTTTCTTTGTCTTGCTATGTAGTTTAAGCTGGCCTGGAACATACTGTGTAGTCTAGGCTGACCTTGAACTCTCTGCAATCCTCTTGCCTTAGCCTCCCAAGTGCTGGGATTACAAGTGTGCATTGCCATACCTGGCTTGTTTAATCTTTCAAAGAACCAATTCTGTGATTAATTGATTCTTTGTATTGTTTTATTAGTCTCAGTTGCATTAATATCTGCTCTGATTGATCAATCATATTTATGCATGCATGCAGTACCGGGGATCAAACTCAGGACTTTCTGCTTCCTGGGCAAGTGCTTATGCCACTGAGCTGTCTTGCTATCCTACATAATTTCCTCCATTCTATGCATTTTAAGGTTCACTTGTTCTTTTTTTAGATGTTTCAGGTCCCACATTAAGTTATTTGAGCTCGTTCTATTTTCTGTTGTGGGAATTCACCACTATGAATTTCCCTCAGAGTTGCTTTCATGGCATCCCTTAAGTTCCAGTATGTCACATTGGCTTAAGTTCCAGTATGTCACATCCATTTAATTATAGGAACTGTCTAATTTCATCTGTGACTTTTTGGTTGGTCAGGAGAATGGTATTTAGTTTCCATGTGTTTATGTAGCTTTTGCAGTTTATTTCCCGTTGGTTTCCTGTGTCACTGTACTATGATCTGATAATATGCATGTGATAATTTCAGTTCCTTTACATTGAGGTAAGCATGTAGTCCGTGTACTACTGCTGCTATTTGGATGGAACACTAGCGTTCTGCTGAGTCTGTCCATTTGGTCAGAAGTTTGGTTCAGCTCTGATACTTCTTTTTTTTTTGTCTGTTTGATCTATTTGTTATAGTAGTGTTTTGAGGTCCCCCATTACAGTTATATTAGTGCTTGCCTGTTTTTTTTTTTTAAATTTATTTATTTATTTTGTGTGTGTGTGGCCAGCTCAGCCCACCAGGGGGCGGGGCTGGCTGGCATGTGGTGCTGGGGGATTGAACTGCAGTCCCTGTGCTTTGCTTGGCTTAGCTTGTTCTAAGTAGGTGCTTTAGACCACTGAGCCATCTCACCAGCCCTGATTTTTTTTTTTTAAATCCATTAGTGTTTTATATAGTTTGCTATGGTGTATTTTATATATACTTATGATTGTTATTTCTTTTTCTTGAATTTTTTCCTTTAGAAGTATGTTGCAAGCTTTGGGGCCAGCTACGTAGGTCAGTGATCTCAAGTGCCTGCTTAGACAAGTTTAGGCAAGTGTGCAGGGACGGTGGTTTGATCCCAGGTACCATATGCCATGCCAGCCCCACCCCCAGGGTGGGCTGAGCCTGCTACACACACATAAAAAAGAAGTGTGTAGAAACCTTTTTCTCTTCTGATCAGTCTTGGTTTGAAATTCACTTTGTCCGTGAATTACCCCCCTCCCTGTCTTTTTGAGACAGGGTCTCAATGTGCAATTCAGGCTAGCCTTGAACTCATCTGTCCTCCCACCACAGCCTCCCAGTGCTGGGATTATAGGTGTGCACTGCCACACCCAGCTTGTGTGTGAATAAAAAGTTAAGATCATCTTACTTACAAGTGCTGTTACCCAAGTCTGAATATTGCATATTTTCGAGACTTGAAAATGTAAAAAAAAAGTAAATGGCACCAGGTTAGACAGATTCTAAGTTTTTTAGGGTACAAGGTCTCACTATGCAGTTCGAAACTCTACTGATCCTGTCTCAGCCTCCCCAGCGCTGAGATTACAGGTGTGTGCCACCATGACCCATTACAGTGGCCAAAAGGGTTCTGGGAATCGAACTCAGATCCTTCTGCTTGCCAGGCAAGCGCTTTCCTTGCAAGAATTATTTTAATTTGTTCATACACTAGCGGAGTGGACTGCTCTTCTCCTGCCCTTTGATGAATGTTTAATTTTGTTTTAAACATTTGTTTATTTATTTTGTGTGTATGTGGCCAGCTCAGCACACCAGGGGCGGGGCTGGTCAGCATGTGGTGCTGGGGGATTGAACTGAGGTCCCTGTGCTTTGCTTAGCTTAGCTTGTTCTAAGTAGGTGCTTTAGACCACTGAACCATCTCACCAGCCCCTTGATGAATGTTTTAGATTTTTTGTTTTTGACTTTTTGAGACAGGGTTTCACAGTGCAGTTGTTGTAGCCTGGCCTTGAACTCAAAACCCTCCTGCCTCAGCCTCCTGAGTGCTGGGGCTTAGACATGAGCCATCATACTGAGCTTGATACAAGTTTTGAAAAATCTCTTATATTTTGTCAGGTATGCATTTCCAAGAAGCTTGCTGAAACCTGGTATGTAATGAATTGCTTTATTTGTGTTACAGATGCTCAAAGCCAAAGACCAGAAAGTAAGCCCAAGAGAAATTGCTGAAAACATTACCAAACACCTGCCAAACAATGAATGTATTGAAAAAGTTGAAATTGCTGGTCCTGGTATGATACGTTACTCTTCTTAATACTTGTACTAATAATGAGTCCTTGTTGGAATTGAACAAACAGAAATACTAAACCAGCATTAAAATATATCCTGTGTGGGGGCTGGAGAGATAGCTCAGATAACTCAGTAGTCTGGAGTTCAATCCCTGGTACCACAAAAATAAATAAATAAATAAATAAGCATATCCTGTGGGCTGGGCATGGTGGCACACACATGTAATCCCAGCACTCAGGAGGCTGAGGCAGGAGGATTGCTGAGTTTGAGGCCAGCCTGAATTGTATAGTGAAACCCTGTCTCACAGACACAAGGGGGAAAAAACAAAAAAACTATGGTTCTAAACATCATGTTAAGTGAAGTAAATAAGACACATGAGCTTGAATATCACATAGTTTTTCTTATATGAGAAGCCTAATATATCAAGTGCAAAATAAGTGACAGATAATGGGAAGAAAGAGAAAAAAAATGTTACTGTAATCCAGCATGGACAGTATATTAAAAAGTGACCTTGATTTAGTATAAGTGTCTTACATGCTTTTTATTTTATTTATTTATTTATTTAGGCCTGTTGGTCTGACTTAATTTGTATTTTTAATTTTTAAAAATTTGTATTTATAATAACTTGAAAAGGACTTATAAAAATCAATCTGCTGGCAGAAATAAAAATTTTCAGGAGATGGAAGGGAAAAATAAATAATTAAAATGTGTTATGTATCAGTTCCACACAGTGTAATGAAGTATACTGCAAAAATGCAGTAGTAAAAACTAAATGCTAAAAGACACATACCCTGGGGCTGGTGGAGTGCTTGATAGAGGTGAAATCAGTCACCACCACTGCCAGAGACAGAAACAGAGGTGTTAGTGAAAACATTTGCACAAAGCAAGATGGTGAAAGCACCTTGGGTTGTAACTTGGCTAGTTTTCACCTTGACTCAGGTACCTGATCCTAGATGAGCTGACCTGCCTCCTTGAGATGCAGTTGTTATTCATCAGTAGTAGGTCCCGTCTCCTGGTAAGAGTTGGACAGATCATTTGGTAAAACTGAACCAGCCCCAAATTACAGAGGAAGCTTTCAGGAGAGTAGTGAAGGTTTGAAACAGAAGCTAAGGAGACCTTGTAATGAAGGCTGGAGGTGGGATCCTGAGGACTTGTGAGAACTGCTGCATCAGCCCTGAAGCCAGCATAAGTGAAAGTTCTTGGGAGTCACCAGTCTTCAGACTGGCAGGCTGTCTGATATCTTTCATCTTACTGTCCTTTAGGCTTCATTAATATCCACTTAAGAAAGGATTTTGTATCAGAACAGTTGACCAATCTTCTGGTGAATGGAGTGCAACTCCCTGCTATTGGGGAGAATAAAAAGGTATATGTAAGATACTTTGTTGATACATTAATGTCATAGAACTACTTTGAAACTTGGTAACAGTAACTTTCATTTTTATACTTAATCATTAATGTTCAATATTATAAATGTAATAGTTAACTATTTCTAATGGCTCTTGGGATTTTTTTTCTTCATTTCATTCCATAAGGCATTTGAAATAGTTGATACTTCTGTAATTATTGCTGAAAGTTATTTGTATAAATGAATTTTTTTTTTCAGTTAAGAATATACTAGTAGGGCTGGTAAGATGACTCAGTGGTCTAAAGCACCTACTTAAAACAAGCTTTGCAAAGCACAGGGACCGTGGTTCAATTCCCCAGCGCCACATGCCAGCCAGCCCCGCCCCTTGGTGGGCTGAGCTGGCCACACACACAAATAAATAAATAAAAATGACTAAAAAAGAATGTACAAGTAGATCCATGAGAAAATGTAGCCTAGTTAAAGCTGAGTTTCTTATGTTAGCAAAACAGAATGTTTGTGTCCTTTTTAAATATCTTTTTATTGTTTATCTCAGGTTATAGTTGACTTTTCTTCTCCCAACATAGCTAAAGAGATGCATGTCGGCCACCTCCGATCCATGATCATAGGGGAAAGTACATCCCGCCTCTTCGAATTCGCAGGCTATGACGTGCTCAGGTGTGTGCTCTGTACTTTGGAGACTTGTGTGAAAGTGAAATATCTCACTTGGGAAGACTGTTCACAAGCTTGGGTCTGCTGTGTAGGCCCTCGCTAACACCTTGGCTGTAATGTGGAAGGCCAGCTGACAGGTGGCTTAAGCCACTGGTGCTATGTCCAGGAGTGGCCCATGAGATGGCTTTTTATTAAGTTTATTAGTAAAAAGACTGATAAAGTGATCAGTTGCATTTGTACCACCTGTGGCAGTGGTTCAAGCCACCAAGAATGTGTTAAGCTTTTTAAATATATTCTGCTTGCCTCCTCTGAACTGGTTTATGATTTGTGTTTTTAGTGTATGATGTGGAACAACTTTATATAAACATAGCTCCTTGCTCATACCACAGATGTTTTTAAGTATCTTCTGTATACCAGGGCATTATTTTGGGGTGGGGCTGGGGGTTAGGCAAGAAAAATCATGTTGGACCTTGCAGGTTATCGTAGGAGTTGGAAATTTTTTGTTTACTGTTATGATCTAATTGAAGATTACTCTTAGCTACAGTAAAGAACCTAGAAAAATAAGAGAAACTAAAATAGTAATAAGCTTGAGGTGATCTGATGGTATGGTATTGAGTAAAAGCAGAGAGGAATAAATTTTTTCATTGACATTTAGGAACCACTACTCTAAATGATACTAAAATAATTAAATTTTCATAAAATTAGGGGATTGGTCACCATAGACTCAACTGTCATTGTCCTGACTTGCAGCATAGATTGTAGTTCACTGATAAGGAATTTATTCCAACAAATTTCACATCCCTACTACATGCAGCCACTGTTAGTAGATTTATGGAAGCCAAATGTATCAGATGAGGGCTTGTCCTCTTGGGGGTTTGTAGCCCAGTAAGGAACTAGGTAAACAATTGTTATTGAGCGTGATGTACTCTATGTTGTTAGTTTCAGATGGAATGCACTTCTTAGGCATGTGTATCATTTTCAATGTATATTCTTTGCTTGGTATTAGGATAAATCATGTAGGAGATTGGGGGACCCAGTTTGGCATGCTCATTGCTCACCTGCAAGATAAGTTTCCAGATTATCTGGCCGTTTCACCACCTATTGGGGATCTTCAGGCCTTTTACAAGGTTTGATAACCTCTACCGTTCCTGTATCCATCGCTCGTCTTAATTACTCATTTTCCTTGGGAAGTTCAAGTTGCTATGGAGCTAAATCGAGTTAAATGAAAGTTGGTAAACTGAAAAAGCACTCTTATGTCTATACGTAAATAACACTTTCTCCTGGCTTCTCCATAGTTGTATCACATGGATAAAAAGCTGCTTCATTGTGTTTCCCTAACTGAAACTGCATTCTTTTTGATTCCTAGATCAGTGCCATTAAGCTATGTGAATAAAACAGGCACCCTTGGATCCATGGCGTTGTTGAGTGCACAGACACAGCTGTCCTTAACTTTCAGCTTGTCTATTTTTGAATGCTACTAGATTCCTTTTGGGTTAGTGGTGCGCTGGTAATCCCAGCACACTGGGGTCTCCAAACCCAGCCCGTGCAATTTAGAAAAACCCAGTCTCAGAATAAAAACTGAAAAAAAGGCTACAGTATCAACAAAAAAGGTACTGAATTGTACCCATGGGGGCATTCATTAATGAAAATATAACCATTAATGAATGTTGTCTGGGTTCCCCATACAGGGATAACATGGTACTATTTGTGAAAAAAAATGAAACTTTTTCTCCTAAGTGTATGCACATTTTTGGCAGCCTGTATTTTTTTTTTTTTTTTTTTCGGAACCAGGGATTGAACTCAGACCTTTTACACTTACCAGGCAAGCACTTATTCTACTGAGCCATCTCCCCAGCCCTTGTACTTTTTAATCATTTATCAAATAGAGTTTTAGGTTTTGTGCTTAAAATTTTATCAATGTTTGCATATTTATGGTATCACTACACATCATTTTATTGGTTGGCTTACAAAGTTTATATTAATCCCAGATTGATTGATTGATTGATTGATTGATTGATTGATTGATTGATTTTGGCAGAACCAGGGATTGAACTCAGGCCCTTGCGCTTCCAGGCAAGCGCTTATTCTACTGAGTCATCTCCCTGGCCCTCTGAATTTTCTTTTCCATTTGATTGGAGCTATATTATCCAGTAAATATATACCTAAATTTTTCTCCTTTTTTGAATTGCTTCCTTCTGGTAGCTTCCCAGGAATAAAATTACTACAGTAGAAATCAGTGAGTGCTTCAGGATCTGGGGACATAGCTCAGTGGCATAAGCACCTGCCTGGCAAGTGCGAGGTTCTGAGTTCAATCCCCAGTACTTAAAAAAGAAAAACTGCAGATTTTTTTTTTTTTTTTTTTTTTTTTGTGCGGAACCGGGGATTGAACTCAGGCCTTTGCACTTGCCAGGGAAGCACTTTTTCCACTGAGCCATCTCCCTGGCCCCCAGAATTTTTTTTATATTTTTGTCTTTTGTTGTTTTCTAATGAAAATTTAAATATAAGCTAGATATTTGAAAGTTCTGACCTCCAAAAGTGAGACCAATTTATTAATGCAAGCCAATGTTTGCTATACATTGCTGAAATTTACAGACTATAGTAAAGTGATTTCCAGTTTTTCTTCAAAAAATTGTGTATATTTGGAAAGACATTTCTGCAGTTACTGAAATGGTAACACTTGTTTGTTGGAGAAGTGAGATGCAATACTGATTTTTCTTTTCCAGTAAGCCTACGCTGGCTTTCAAAATACAGAAATGAAAAGTACTTTTCAACTTTAAAAACTGTTCATGCAGAGTTGTATTCATAATGGAGAATGGGGCACAGAAAATTTAGGCCTGGTTCAATCTGGCTTTGAAATCACTTTATACTCCAGGTTGACCTCAATCTGAGTGATCCACTTGCTTCAGCCACCTAAGGGCCCTTGTTAGCTGTTTTTAAAGCTATTCTTAATCAACTATACTTTTAAACACAGAAGTATTAGTATAATGTAGACTTTTGTGAATAGAGAAAGAACATGGTTACAGTTTTGTGTTTTCTGAAAAAATAATTTCAAGGGAAATAATAGGATTCTTTGGTAATTTATCTGTAATAATGTGGGTTGGGATTCATGGTGATTCTGGGGATCAAACCAAGGGCCATGTGTATTCTAGGGAAGCACTTTACTACTGAGCTGTACCCAGCCCCTGTGATGATATTCTTGACTGTAGAGGCGAAGCACTTGTTCTAGTGCTCTTAAGTTTTCACTTTTGTTTGGTATATTTTAAAATGAGTAAATTCTTTATCTAGAAATACAAGACTGGTTTTCATGTTTTTAAAAACAGGAATCTAAGAAGAGATTTGATACTGAAGAGGAATTTAAAAAGCGAGCTTATCAGTGTGTTGTTCGGCTTCAGAGTAAAGACCCAGATATTACACAAGCTTGGAAGCTTATCTGTGATGTCTCCCGCCAAGGTTGAGTTTCTAGGCTTTCTTTGATCACCTAGGAAATCCTGTTTATAGGTCTCTGTTTTTTTGTTTTTTGGGTTTTTTTTTTTGTTTTTTTTTTTCCCCGAAACCAGGGATTTAGCTCAGGCCCTTGCGCTTGCCAGGCAAGCACTTATTCTACTGAGCCATCTCCCCGGCCCCACTGTTTATAGTTTAAATGTTGATTTTCAGTAACATTTTAAACATTTTGTGAGCTAGAGATTTAATCCAAGACATTATACATGCTAAGCATGCATTTTACTATGGAGCTATATCCTCAGCCCCTAAAATTTTGAATGCAGGCAAATAGATTTTTTTCTTAAGTATTTTTCTGAAACAACTAAGAAGATAGTTTATCTTGTACCTTAACAGGTGCAAAGTCAGCAAAATTAAAGTAAAGCATGCATATTGTGTATAGTATATACATAGGTATGCATGTGTTCCAAAAATGTGTAGGGCCCAAAGGAGGTGGTGTAATAAAATGTTTGAGTGCCAAACTCAGTTTTTTAGTTCTTCAAATACACTGGTAGTTTTAAGACATTGTAAAGTTTCTACATTTGAAATAATTGGAACTGCTTCTTTGGGTAAAGTGGATAAGAATAGGCAGTACCTTCCTTCCTTGAGACGGTTCATGATAATTGCTTTACAGTACTGGGTATTGTAGGTATCTGTATCTTTAAAGATATATGTATAGAAGCAGATAGATAATAGATACTGATATTGTGCTAGGAATTGGGCTCAAGGAAACTGTATCCCTGTTTAAGTTTTGAGACAGGGTCTCAGTACCCAAGGACTTTACATTGAGCTACCTCCCCAGCCCTTTTTATTTTATATTTTGAGACAGGGTCTTACTAAGTTGCTATGTTACCCAGGCTGGGTTCAGATTTGTGATCAGCCTCCAGAGGGCTGGGGTTACAGGCATGTGCTACTATGCCCACCTTCTTTTTCTGAATCTCTTTTTTAGTTCTTTTTTGAGATGAAGTTTCCCTTTGTTATTCAAGCTGCTGTGAAGCTTCTTGGGTCAAACAAACCCTTGCCTCAGCTTTGCAAAGCACTGTGGTGTTTGTCACCACATTTGGCTTCATTTGCCTGTTTTAATTTGATACTTGTGTTCCTTTTCAGGGAATAGAGGAAGCTAGGGATTGAACCAGGGCCTTCACTTGCTGTGCATGTGTTCTCCCACTGCTAGGTCCTCATTCCCAGTTCTTGCTGTACAGTATGTCTGTTTTTTTTTTTTTTTTTTCAGAATAGCAGCATGTTTAATGTACTGTATCATACTTTTATAATCAGTTTCTTTCCATAAGTTTCAACTTAAAAGTGTTTCTTTAATGTTAATGCACGTTTCCTGCTTAATTTTTTATTGATTTTATTTTTCTCTAGAGTTTAATAAAATCTATGAGGCATTGGACATCTCCTTAATAGAGAGAGGAGAATCCTTCTATCAAGATAGGATGTGTGATGTTGTGAAAGAATTTGAAGATAGAGGTAGGCACTGTACTTCTTTACTAAAAAATTTCATTATTAAAATTTTCAAACAAAAGCAGAATTAACAGTAACTATCAAGTCTATGAACTTAGCACCTGACTTCAACAGTTAAAAGTACTAGCCAGGGGGCCTGGCCCTAGCTCAGTCCTTTAAGTGGCTGCTTCCACAAAGCTGTCAGCCTCAGGTTGCTGTAGTTCGATCCCCACAACACTCCAGCCGGCCAAAAGTGCCCTGAAGGCATTCGAGGAGCTAAAAATAAAAATAAAAAAAGTACTAGCCAGTCATATTGTACACCTTGCCATGAGTACTGCTATGTCATAATTTCACCTGTCTCACTACTTTGGTATGTATTTGTGGGAGAACCGGTCTTTCCTTCCACTTAGAAGAATCTTTGTTTGTTATGTCTTTTTGAGGCAGGATCTCTGCAGTTCAGGCTGGCCTTGACCTTACTGTGTAGCCCAGGCTGGTCTCAAACTTGCAAAGGTCCTCACTCAGCCTCCCACGTGCTGGGATTTCAGGTGTGCACTACCATGCCAGCTTTCTTAAAAATACCTTAGGTTTTATAAGTTCATAGGTTCTCTGTTTTTACTTTTTGTGGAAGAAACTGGGCCATATGTCCAATAAAATTTCTTATGTGGTGTTAACATCATTTTGCTGTCTGTATATTCTAATGCAACATTATTAGGTTCTGGTTTATATTTGCTTTGGGGTGCTTTTTTTCCCCGTGTTTTGCTTCATTGTGTTTTTTGACTTTGCATAAATGCAAGCAGTGTCTTGTCGGCTGTCTTTATTGGGACACTAAGATTAATTAGTGGACTCAGTTCTGTCAATCTGACCTAGCCATGTATTTCTTCATCTGATTTTTCCTGGTGGCCAGTAGTTTCCTGAGTTGATCCAATATTTCTTCACAACCTGGAGAGTAGAATCATGCAGTCATTCCTTCTCATTTTGTTACTTGGGATTTGAGATTTACATATGCAGAGTTTTGTCACAGTTGTGTAAATCATTCTGAGGTACATTTCACAAAGGACAGATAGTGGGAGTACTTGTAGTCTTCTGTGTATGTGTAGGTGTTTGTTTCCGTTGTCAATAGCCGGTTCATTTCCAAGCATCTAGCTATGTAAGTGAGTTGTTTGACTTTAGCATTTATTGTGAATGTGGCTTAATATCTTTTGTACTTTTCAGTTGCCCTTAGTCTTTACTGTACAAATTTTCCCACATTAAACTAATACTACCCCCTCAAATTGGCTTTTCTGTTTTTTAATTTGTTTTTTCACAATCTTTAGTCTTTATTCCAAGGTTATTGTATATTTCCTGTACATCTAGAGTCAGCCATACCTGCAAGGAATCTTGGATTATTGAGTGTGCTTCATGGTAATTATCAGTATAGAGCCTAGGAACCTTTACATTTTTTCCCCCTTCGGTAGGTAGTCTTTAACACTGAGTTGCATCCTCAGCCCTTTTTATTTTATAATTTGAGACAGAGTTGCATAAAGGCCAGCTGAAAGTGACCATCCTCTTGTCTCAGCCTCTGGGTAACTGGGATTGTGCATGTGCTACCACACCCAGCTTTTAAGATAAAATATAATGTGGTATTTGTCCTTTGTGCTGCAGAGTAAACCTGAGGCAGATACTTTACATCTGGATTACACTCCTAGTTGTTCTCATGCTGGTTTGTTTATTTTATGTATTCAGTACAGTGTCTCACTACACAGATCTGACTCATAAAGATCCTCATTTCAGCCTCCCAAGCACTGGGATTACAGGCCTGTGTCACCATGCCCAGTCACAATCACCTTCCCAGGGAGCCCTGGGAGTAGGGTTGACACAGTGCACCAGGGATCAATCCCTGGCCACTGAGCTCTGCCTAAGTAGTCATGCTGGTTTTTTAATGACGAGAGGGGCTAGGGACATGGCTCAGTGGAATAAGCGCTTCCCTGGCAAGCACAAGGGCTGAGTTCAATCTCCGGTTCTGCAAAAAAAAAAAAAAAAAATGAGAAGAGTATTGACCCAGAGAAACTTTGTTAACTTCACAAGGTGATGTAAATAATTACGCTGCCCTGACCTTATCCAGCCCTAGTTTCTTTCGCAAATTGTAAAAAAGCATACCAATCGGGCTGATGAGATAGCTCAGCAGACCAAAGCACCTACTTTAAAAAGGCAAGCTTACGCAAGCCCGGAGACTATGCTTTGTTTCCCAACACATGCTGCATCAGCCCCACCCCCAGAGCGGGCTAAGCTGGCCAGAGTCCAGACATAGTGGCCCACGCCTCTAATCCCAGCACTGAGGAGGTTGAAAGCAGGAAGATCACTGTGAATCTGACCTGCATACTGAGACCCTGCAACAACTAAAATACATTTTAAAAAATAAAATAAGCATAGTGATTTTACTGCATGGAATTATTATGAACTTAAATTTATAGTGTAATACAATATTTCACACACAGTAGCACTCAGGGATAGCTGCTGTTTCTGGCATGTTCTTTCCAATCCCTTCTTACAGCAAAAAACTCACCTTTTCATCATGGCAGGATAACCAAAATTTTAGTATTTTTCCTTTTCTCATTCCAAATGCTAAATCCCATTGTTTGAGCACATTATTAAAGGTCTATATAGCCTTCTCCCAGCGAGAAGTTATGACTCCACCTTGAAAACAAAGCACAAATACTCAGGTTCTGGGCCCATAGAGCAGGTGGGGTTGAGATATTCTGAGGGGCGCCAGGTGGGAATGCACAGCACTGCTAGGATATCTGACCTGTGACAGCACCCACTGCACTCAGATGTAATTTTTGTTTTGGTTCGGTTTTTTGGTGAGTTTTTTGAGGCAGGGCTTGCCACAAAGCTCAGGTTAGCCTTGAACTCAGTAAATAGCCTAGGCTGTCTTCCTGCCTTAGCTTCACAAGAGCTGCATTTATAGGTATACACCACTATGCCCAGCTCTACTGTCCTTGACAGTAGCCATGTTCCTAAGCTTCTATAAGTTGTGCTATGAAAGGAATGTGCTTTGCTCAGCTCTCTAATATTTGGTAAGCTATTGATAGAATGTTCAAGAAGTGTAGTTCTAACCTAAGTTTGCAGACCAAAATTAGAGAAAAAAGAGGGCTGCAAGGAAAGCCAACATTTTGGCCCTAACCTTCTAGGGTCAATTAAGACTCAGGACATAAGAGAACTTGTACTGTAACATCATGTAACTCGGTAGTGTCCCACATTTTCTGATCAAGGAGATTATGGGGCCAAAGAGGAAAGTGATCGATGATGTAGATTGTGCCTAAGGAGAGTCACATGGAGAGAAAACATTCTCTCAGGCTTTCACAGAGAGCACATTGGCCAAGCAATGGCCGTGACTCATCCACATGGCTGACACTGAAAAAGCTTCTACAATCTGAGGTACAGGATCTCAGGATAAATCCTGAGGGGATTTCACTGACCTTCTCAGACCCAAAAGCTACAACTCTTGTTGCATAGGTCCTGCTTTACCTTGGTCTTAACCATCCAGTAGAAAAGTATGAAGATGAAATATAGGAAGTAAAGCCATGCTGTTATGTTGAGCTGTGGGGGACTCAGATCAACAGTTTCTGACATTGCCAGTTAAACAGAAGACCCAATGCTATTATGGGCTATTGGACTCTTTTAGAATATTTTGCTGAGTTTACACACCTATAATATTCAAATAACGGAACTTAACAAAAAAAGGGGATACAGATGAATGTCCATTTTGTATCTGTGTATTCAAAGTGGGTAGGATAGATATATAGTTACATTCTCTTAATGAATAGAGGGATTTGTTCTAATGGTGTTTGTAAATAGGATCTCAAGTCCACATCTTGTACAGCAATTAACCACTACGAAGAATGTATGCAGTGTGTTAATTATTGAAACTGTCCTAGCGATTTGATTTGAAACTGTCTCATTGCTATTTGTTTATCAATAAAATTATGGAAAAAAAAAAGTGTAGTTCTAAAATAACTAAATATCTATGTTCCTTCAGGGTTCTTTTAGTGGTATTGACTTTTTTTTTTTTTTAAACAGGATTTGTGCAAGTGGATGATGGCAGAAAGATTGTGTTTGTCCCAGGTTGTTCCATACCACTGACCATAGTGAAATCAGATGGTGGTTACACCTATGACACATCTGATATGGCTGCTATTAAACAAAGACTATTTGAGGAAAAAGCAGATATGATTATCTATGTTGTAGATAGTGGACAAGTAAGTGTGAAGATTGGCTCTGTTCTTATATTGGCTGGAGTAGGTGGCACTTGATTCTGGGATGCTACATTTCCCCCCAGATGTTAAGATTCAGCACATGAATTTATTTTGGGGAAAAGAACACAGATGGGATCCAAGTTTCCAGCTGTTTTCCACTGACTCTTAGCAATTGTTCTTATCAATAGGGTAGTTGTGATACTTAAGATTTGATTATGATTATTGCACATACACTTGCTCTTAGCCAGTTAGTTGCCTTTGAAGCATTTGAAAGTTGTGATATCAGTCCTACTTTTACTGTTTTATATATTGATGATAAAAGAAGCCTTTATAGTAACACTTGGTACATGAGATATGTGATGAGAATGTTATAAAATGCTTATCCCTAAGCAGAAAAACCTTAAATCTTTTTTTTTAATTGTTTTAAAAAATAGCAAAGTAACTTTCTGTCTTTGTTATAGGCTATGCACTTCCAAACAGTGTTTGCTGCTGCCCAAATGATGGGTTGGTATGATCCTAAAGTAACGCGAGTGACCCATGCTGGATTCGGTGTGGTGCTGGGAGAAGACAAGTGAGTAGAAAATCTAAAGGTGGTAGCGCCTGAGCTTCTCATTCTTTGGGAGAAGCTCTGTTCTGTTCTATTTGATACTGTATTAGAGCTGAGAACGTCTGGTGTGTTTTTTAGTCTGTCTGCTGTAATGATAAACCTCACTGAAACTTTTATACCTGTCTTACATTGCCAGCAGATGTAGCCACAAGTGACATCGGGACTCAGTTGAATGGAAAGTAGGTTGTAGACTTACATGTTGTGAAAGGGGATTTCTGCTGCCACAGATCTAAGTTATAAAGTCTCACAGTGGCACATACTCAGATTTAGACAAGGTAGTATAGTCCAGGCATTTTGGCATTTTATAAATGTCTTTTCCTTCACATTTTTTATTTTGTCAAAAGGTATAAATTTATTGAGGTTCCAATTGAGGTGGTTTTTGTTTTTGCCTCTTTGAGACAGGGTTTCACTATGCAGTTCAGGCTAGTCTTGATAGTTGTGGGCCAGCAGGCTCCAATTGAGTTTTAAGATTGTTTACATTTTTATGTTCATCCAAAAATATCCTCAAGACCTATGTTCATACTTACACATTTTCTAGTCATTTCCCCACATTCTGCTCAGTGTTTATGAGAAACAGCATAATTATCAGATGTTTTATTCACTGTTCATCAGTTCAAAAGCACGGACTTTCACATTTCAAAATCTTAAATTCACTGGTGCCTAAAGATCTTTTCTTTTTAGGAATGAGTGTACAAGGTGTTCAGGATCTTACTACTAGATTGGACAGTAATAATCCACCTGTTTACAGCCTCCAAGAACTGGGATTACAGGGGCTTACCACCACACCCAGTCTCAGTTACTGTCTCAGTGCACCCGGGGGGTGGGGCTGGCCCTAAAGATCACTTTTAATTAGCATTTGTGTCTCTTAAAATTGTGGCACCTTTTATGTCACATTGCCCAGATATTGCCATCGCGCAGTGGTGGTCATTTTTCTAAAAGCTACAGGAAACAGCTCAGGTTTGGCTAGAAACTGTACAAAAGGCTTAATAAGGGTAAAAGAGAGTTTAAGTGTGTCAGGGTATCACTTTACATACACAGTAGAGGTCGAAGCCCTCGTGGGGGGCTTGAACCCATATGAGGCAGGCACCCTGCTGCAGACAGCACGCCCAGCCCATCCTGTGATGAAGTCAGTGCTTTCTAAGGCAAATGCTGAAAAGAAACTTTCTAAAGAAAGTATCACAATTTGGTAGGGTTTATGTTGGATAGAAAAGACTTTCATCTGTAGCGCTGTTACATTTGAAGGATTTTTAACCTACTCCTCAAAGGAAATAGTATACTTGATATACAGACTTATGCTATTTGTACTTAATAAATTTAAAAATCCATATTCTCTGCTGTGCATATCAGTACCTTGTAGTTTTGCTCCATCTGTGGAGATTCTGATTTCAGTAGATCTAAATGGGGCTTTTGTAGCCTTGTGTTATAAAACTTCCCAGCTATTTGAAATGTACATTGAGGGTTGATTACTAATAAATTGTATTTATGAGAAATGCAAATATTGCAGCAAAGAATTTGCTAACTTCCCAAACAGTTATAGAAGTAAACATGTATTAATTTCTCTGAAAGTGTAGTAAAATTACTAAATTGAATGTTATAGTCCAGAAGAGTGAGCAGTTAAATGTCCTTTTTTTTTTTTTTTTTCATTTCTCTGTTGGAGAATGTATTAAGTTGAAAAGTGTTTCTAGGGCTGGCAAGGTAGCTCAGCACACTAAGCACCTACTTAAGCAAGTGTAGGGACTGGGATTCAATCTCTGGTACTGCATGCAGTGCTGGCCCCACCCCAGGGCATGCTGAGGTGGCCACCCAGGCATAGTCGCACACTCCTGTAATCCCAGCACTGGAGAGGATAAAAACAAGAGGATCACCATGAGTCCAACCTGTGTAGTGAGCCCCTGTAACAAATAGATAAATTTTTTTAAAAAGTTTCTCTCTGAATCTGTTTGACTGGAATTTTTAAATACTCTTAGGAAGAAGTTTAAAACACGTTCAGGTGAAACAGTGCGCCTCATAGACCTTCTGGAGGAAGGACTAAAACGATCTATGGATAAACTGAAGGAAAAAGAGAGAGACAAGGTAATCCTAGCCCACATTGGTATAGTGTGTACCATGTATTATATTGACTAATACTTTCTTGAGAAAACAGGAAATTACAAGGAGCCAACAATCCATCTGTGACTAGCTCAAGTTTCTCATTGTTTATTGCACAGTAAGATTTGTGGGTTTCTTTTTATGCCATCTGCTCTGTTCTGTTGGTTCCTGTGGGGGGGGGGGGTCCATACATAACAATTTTTAAGTTCTGTGAAGGACGTCATTGATACTTTGTTAGGTATCACACTGAACCTGCAGATTGCTTTTCTTTGGTTATGTGGACATTTTCATATTTGTTCTTCCTATCCTTAACCATGATCTCTTGACTGGGGAGATAGTTTGACAGTCTAATGTGCCTGCCTGGCAAGCACAAGGACCTGACTCTGATCCCTGGAACCCTGGACATGCTGAGCCAGCCCTGAAACCAGGCATGGTGGCACACACCTGGAATCGAAGCGACTGGGGAGGCTGAAAACAGGAGGATCACTATGAGTTTGAGCTGCATAGCGAGACCCTGTACCAAATACGTTAAACATATGTGTGTGTTTGCATGTGCGCACATGCATGTGTGTATATTATATATATGAGAGATAGATAGATAGATAGATAGATAGATAGATAGATCCTTAAATGTTTGGTATTGCTCAACAGTGAAACTCCCTGGTCCTGCATTTTTTTTTTTTTTTTATTAGTGCTTTGATCACATCATTCAGTTTTGGTCTGTTCAGGTTTTCTATTTATAATTCGTTACATCTACCACCTCATTTTGTATCTTATTTTGCTCTTTGTATTTGGGTTTTTTCATAGAACAATAGCCATACAACATTCAAGCTTATATGTCTGATTTAGTTTATGTAGCTTTGTAGTCTTTTTTTTTTTCCAGAACCGGGGATTGAACTCACACCCTTGCACTTGCCAGGGAAGCACTTATTCCACTGAGCCATCTCCCCAGCCTGCTTTGTAGTCTTACTTTCCTTCCGACAACTCAAGCTTATCCTTTATGGTAGAGTAGAGGCCTACCACATTTTATCCATTCACTTAGCTGTTGTGAATTGTGTTTCTATGAACATGGGTGTACATGTTCACTGTAACATGATGCCTTTAACTTTCAGGAAGAGACTTAGAAAGGGAATGACTTGATTAAATGAAATTTCTAGGGGTTTTTTTTGGGGGGGGGTTGTTTTTGTTGTTTTTATTTGGTTTTTGTGGAACCAGGGATTGATACTCTACTGAGCTATGTCCCTGGCCTGTTTTTTGAAGATACTTGATATTGAGGCTGGGGAGATGGCTCAGTAGACTAAGCGCTTCCCTGGCAAGCACAAGGGCCTGGGTTCAATCCATGGTTCAGCAA
>NW_004524661.1:5851818-5868620 GCF_000260255.1 Octodon degus | reverse complement strand
AAAAAAAAAAAAAAAAAAAAAAAAAGATAATTTGATTAATTCTTGGTAAAGTGTCTAGGAATTTGTCCTTGTATTCCAGGTTATCAAGTTTTTTGGCATATAGTTGTTCATAATAAGCTTTAATGAAGTTTTGTATTTCTGTGGTATAAAGTTACAACATTTCCCTTTTTATCTTTGATTTTCAATCTTCTCTTTTCTCAGTTATCTTCAGTTACTTTTCTCTCATTGCTGGGACAAAATACCTGACACATAAAATTAGAAAAAGAAAGGTTTATTTAGCTCACAGTTTGTGGAAGTTTCAGTGCATTATCTGCTGGCTCGAAGGCAAGAGGGCAGCAGAAAACAGTAAAACGACAAGAGCATAAAGGGAGTAGAAGGAGCAGAGAGCAAGCCCCTCTCCCCTCCCTTCCGTTGCATGCAGGCAGCCCAGGCTGGATGTAGCACTCATACCCATAATTCCAGCAGTGGACCATGAGTTACTCTGAAAGTCTGCCCCATGATTGCATCAGGCTTTGGGGGAACATCTTGACTCCAACTGTAACATTAGTTAAGAGTCACTTTGTCTTTTTAAAGAAACTACTACATTTCATCAATCTTGTATTTTTTATGGTTTCCCCAGATTTTGTTACGATTGCTGTTTCTGTTTTTAAACCTGATGAGACTGGTCTGTGGCCAGTATGTTCTGTTCCGTAGAATGTTCCGTGTCCTATAGATGCTGTCTAGGGTGGTCTGCTTGGTCTTGCTTACAGTCTAGCTGCAGTGGTCATTTTTATCATGTTAGCACTAGATGGTGCCCTGAGCCGAGGTTTACCACAAGTCAGTCTGTGTTGTCATGTTTCATCACTAGGGCACAGTCCAGGGCAGGCTGTCCCTAGTCCATAACCATATAACTGCACAGGAGTCTGGAGTCCCTCTGACGAGCCAGCTCACTGCCTGGCAGCCACCATGCACTTGCTCATGCTCCTTGGTTAGGGCTCCCAGCGACAACATCCTCTGTGGAAACTGAGCCTGCATGGCGTAGCGGCCAGCAGGGTACAACAGTAACCTAAAAGCCCTTGTTGCTGTGGCTGCCTACAGAGTAATGCTGGCACAGCAGTAAGACGGGGAGGCTGGGCCCTGGGGCTCTGTCTGTGACTGCAGGTTTGGGGTGGAGGCCATTGTGATCTGCCTATTGTTAGGTTTTGCAGCTTGGCACTGAGTATCAAGGCAAAGTCCTGTGTTTGGTGTCCTGTCTTAGGCCCATCGAATGGGGTCTTGTGTTATGCTGCCTGCAGGTAGGGTGGTGTTGACAAAGTTAGCCCCTAAGCTGGTCACGCTGTGGTCTCACACCCATAAGAGCCTGCTTGGTCTCAGATATTCATGCGACGGTTAGCAAGGTTGCTCCTTGAAATGGAAGTTTGTCCCACCCGGATGCAAGCATTGGCATAGGGATTTCTCTGCTACCTGCATTGGGGAATAAGTGGTAAAGGCAGTCCTTTGGCCACCACAGCTGATAACCAGTTGGGTCACACCTGAGTCCCAGAGCCATAGCCAGATGTGTGGTCTTTGGGAACACTGCCCCAGAACTGTTCCCAGGCTGACAGTGATGCACGCAGATACTTTTATCACTTAACTACATCCCCAGCCCTTTTTCATTTCTTCTGTGACTGGGTCCCACTAAATTGCCCAGGTTGGCCTCACATTTTCGATCTTCCTGCCTCAGTCTCTCAGCTAGTTGGCGTTGCAGGCTTGTGCCACCATGCCCAGTGGGCTAGTGTCTTGTCTAGTTTATGTATAAGTCTGATAAAGTTCCATCCTTTTCAGTTTGTTAGAATAGTTTGAGAAAGATTGCTGTATATATGTATGTAGGTATGTGTATATTTATTTATTTATGGAGGGGTACTAGGGATTGAACTTGGAACCTCATGCTTGCCAGTCTGGCACTGTGCCACTGAGCTTTGCTATTTTCTAGAATTGAGCAGGAAAATCATCAGCTCCTAGGCTTTTCTGGATAGTTTTGATGGCAGATAGTTTTGATTTAGTTTCATTAAGTCATTGTCAGTCTGCTATTCTGTATTTTCATGACTTGATTTTAGTAGATGTATCCAGATCTTTCTGTTTCTTCCAGGTTTTCCCTTTTGTTGTAATAGAGCTTTTCATAAGTTATTAATGAACCTTTGGTATTTTTGGTAGCTGTTATAATGTCTCATTTTTTTAAAATTTGATTGTTTTGAGTCGTTTTAGTTTTTCTTAGTCTAGATAAGGTTTGTCAGTTTTATCTTTTCATAAAACTAATCTTTATGGAATTGTTTACATTATTTGTTAAATTTTATTTGGAGGGCTGGCCAAATAGCTCAGCGGATTGAAGTGCCTGCTAGCAGGGGTTAGGGGTTCCATTCTTGGGCCTGCAGTGCCGTCCCTGCCCCCGGGGTGTGCTGAGATGGCAATTGAGACTGGGCGTGTTGGCCTGCGCCTGTAATGCCAGCACTTGGGAGGCTGTAAGCAGGAGAATCACTAGGAGTCTGATCTAGTAGTGAGACCCTGAACACCCTGTAGACCCTCCCCTAATACACAATCAATCAGTAAAACAAAATAAAATTTTATTTGGTACAGGGTCTCACTACACAGCTTGGACTGGTGGTGGTCCTCCTGGTTCAGCCTCCCCAGAGCTGGAATTATAGGCATGCACCACCCCATCTGGTCTTGCTGTCCAGCTCAGCAGGCCCAGGGGTGGGGCTGGCGTGGCATGTGGTCGACCCTTTGCCTCTATGTTTGTCTAGGCAGGAGGCTTAACTGCAGTATCTCGCTGGCCCATGGAATTGTTTTTGAAGGGAGGGTACGGACACTTGCTGTACATTTCCCTCTCGGTGGTGCCTGTGCTGTATAGCATAGGTTTGAATGTTTCCATTTTTTACACGCCTGAAGAGTTGTGAAATTTTTCCTTTCAGTGGCTTTTTATGAATTTTATTAGTAAAAAGATTAAAAGTGACATCCATTTGTTGTACCATCTGTGATTCAAGTCAGCAGGAATACGTTAAGCTATTTTGACCTGAGTTCCTTGGCAGTTTTACCATGTAGACACACAACCTGTATAAGAGAGGTTTTAGAACATTCATGTCACCTTGTCACAGCTGGTCACAAATGAAAAACTACAGTAATATAAACTCGGCTGATTCTAAAAATCCAGGTTATACCTGACAGAAGCTGGACAAGATCACCTGTCCATATAGCTGAACTTCTAATGTTTTCATTTGTCCTGGTAGGTGATAACCAAATTTAGAAGTAATGTAGTATTCTAAGATTCTTTTACCTTCTCAAGCTCCATCTTTCCTTTTTAAAAATTATTTCCAATCTGCAGTATGTTAGGAATTTGCAAACTTCTTCAGTGCCTTAAGCATTTTATGTATTTTTGGAGACAGGGTCTTTAGCTCACCCTGAACTTGCAGCAGTCCTCCTGCCTCAGCCTCCTGAGTGCTGCAGTTAAAGGTATGCACCAGCATGCCTGTGTGACCTTAAATTTAGTACTGAAAATCATTTTCATATTTCAGTTGAGATTTTTTGACACAGGATACCACTTTGTTGGTCAGGCTGGCCTCAAAAATCACCACTTCGACCTCCATGAGTGCTGAGACTGCAGATGTGACATGACACCCAGCTAACAAAGCAGTTCTCATGCTGGACAAGAAAGCTTTTGCCCAATATATAGGGTGATTTCTTTAAAGTCCTTGTTGAAGTACTTTTTTTTTTTAAGATTATTAATCAGCTTATTTAGGCAGTGCTAGAAATTAAACCCACGAGGCCCTCACCATCTTGGTCAATTTTGCTTTGAAATAGCGTCTTGCTGTGTTGCCTACGCTGCCTTCAGACTTCCACTCCTGCCTCATCTCCCAATAAATAGGCTTGCACCAACAAGCCCAGCTACGTTTTTAATCTCTCAGTTAACTCTTGTCACCCTGAGCCATTGTTAGCTAAGCAAATGTAAATTTTCATTTCTGAAAGGGATCTTTTAGGTATCATGGTATCCATGGAACTGCTATAAATTACAAAGCCAATGATTTGAAAGTTTTCTTTCCTTGACTAAAGAAAACTTTCAAACAAAATAAAAAGTTTGAGACAGACTTTGCCAGGTGTTTTTTTTCTTTTCAGTTTGTCTTTAAGCAAAAACTTTTTAAAAGAAAATTTTTTTTGATCTATAGTGTGCTCAGGGTTTCACTACTAGATCGGACAATAGTGATCTGCCTGTTTACAGCCTCCCAAGAGCTGGGATTACAGGCCTGCACCCCAGGGGCAGTGGTGGGGCAGGCCAGCTGGCTGGGGATCAAACCCCCAACCCCTGGGCCTGCTTGCAGGCACTTTAATCCACTGAGCTATTTGGCCAGCCCTGAAGCAAAAACCTAACAGACTCAAAATGGTGGAAAATAGCTAAAAAAAACCTTTACATGTTAACTACCCATAGTTGCAGTTTAAGAATCTACCTTTTGAATTAGACAACTGGGATACAGAGGGATACATATGTGTATTTTAGAATATTTTATTTATTTATTTATTTTTAATTTCCAATCTGAGTTCCTCTATACCTTTCTGCAGCTCTTTATTTCAGAAGCCGTTTATTCATTGCTTTCAGCTGTGTGATTCCCAATTTGTTCTGTGTTAGTGTCCTCTGCACTTGTTATGGGTGGGCTTGGGTTCTGAGATCGCATTTTGCTCCTTCTCGTTGTCATTTTGTGTAGCACTGTCTTCTGACCTTTGTTGTAGATCTTTGTTGCAGTTTATAGCCTTAGCGCCTAATGAAGTTCAGGTGTAGATCTACAAAGTTTGGATTCATCCAGCTTTGCCTGGTTTGGGTGTGGCTTTTGTGCTCAGTTCCTTCCTGTTGCTGCCCTTGGGGGTGAACCTGTTGTGCCCCTCTGGCAAGATGTTCTGCCCCCTACCTCTCTGCAGGGATTGCAGCTGAAGGGTTTCACCCCAGGCCTATATGCCAGGCCTGAGCTGAGTCTGGAGGGGACATGGTGGAGTAGGTGGGAGAGGCAGCTCTCCCACACACTCATTGGGCCTGGACTAGGACTAGATCTGGGGGTTCCTGCCCACAGAAATTCCTGTGGGGGGGCACTATGGAGTGATGGGGGGTGTCCCAAGAGGGTGTCACCCATGCTGCACCTGGGCTGGGACCAGTAGGTCCCACTGGCGCAGGGTAGCCGGAAGGTCTCCACACACTCATTGGGCTTGGGCTAGGACTGAGTCTGGGGGTTCCCAGAAGGCGGCAGAAATTCTTACTCAGTGGGTGGGGTAGGGGAGGTGCTGCGGAGTGGTGGGGTTGTCCCAAGGGGGTGGAAGAGGGTCTCACCCACGCTGCGCCTGGGCTGGGACGAGTAGGTCCCGCCAGCACAGGGTAGCTGGAAGCTCTCCCACACACTCACCGGGCCTGGGCTGCTTTTTTTTTTTTTTTTTTTTTTGAACTGGGGATTGAACTCAGGCCCTTGCACTTGCCAGAGAAGCGCTTATTCTACTGAGCCATCTCCTCGGCCCCTATTTTACTCTGTAGAGCAAAAAGTAATAATTAAAAAATAACTTTAAATCCTGTGAACCTTGAAGAGAATGTTAAGGTTTGGAACAAGGAGTTCTGCTTTTTTAGGTATACCTAGCCAAGGAGTCTTGTTTACATTTGGTGTGTGGCCACATTCCTGGGCTCAGTAACCAAGCTCCCCAGGCTGCACAGAAGTAGAAATCATCTGTGCGTAGCAGGCTTGCTGCTGGCAATCTTGCCTCTCCTGACTGAACCGTCAGAGATGCTGTTCTCTCATGGGTGGGTGGTGGCGGCATTTAATTGGCCTTTCCACACTCATTCACTTAGACTGTTTATATTAGCTCTCCTAACCTGTCAAGAAATAAATAGGGAGTAAAAAGAGCCTAATCATTTATAGATGGGCATAACCAAAATTAACATGTTTGCAAAAACTGTAAATGGGTGTGTAAATTAAAACGTAAAAATAAGTGCACCGAGGGGCCAGGGAGATGGCTCAGTGGGATAAGCGCTTCCCTGGCAAGCGCAAGGGCCTGAGTTCAGTCCCCAGTTCTGCCGCTCCCCCCCAAAAAAAAAAGTGGATTGAACCAAGGAGTAGTCACTAGATGATGACATGGTAAAAGTCCTTGCAGAGACAAGTTCTTTGGAATTTTACTTCTCAGCAGGACAGTGTCCTTACTCTACAAAGGAGGGAGGGCATACCAGAAAAAGTTCCACTCCATCCCTGAGGTTGGACCCAGGCTCCCTGCACTGACTGGGCTGCATCCCCAACCTACTTATTCATGATGCAGGGTCTCCATAAGTCAGTTCATTGCCAGCCTGGGTCCAAATTTGCAGTCCTGCCTCAGCTTCCTAAAGTGCTAGGAGGGTGTGTGCCACCACACCCATCTGACAAAAACGCAAGTTATTTAGGGACAACCAGATCCTAGTCATTTAGTCAGCAGGGAATGTTTCCCAATTTGAAATAATAATCCTTGGCCATAACAGGACTCATGCCAGCTGAGTTTTGGGGCATATTTCTTTGAGGTATTTTTTGTATGAGGTTGCGTGCAATAATTCTGACAGGCTCTTTTGTGAGTGTGGTAGTCAGGCAGTCTGGTAGGAACCGCTGCTTCCTTCCTAATTTCCTGGCTGTATTACTTTTTGGTAGGACGGACACAAGCAGGTCCATTTTTATTCTGATGTTATCCCACTTTTGAACAACTGCTTTTAGTGGACAAATTAGTCTGCTCAGCAGTAAAGCTATGGCACATGTGCCGCAGGGAGCATGCAGAGCCCTAGCAGCTTGCAAGCCACGTGTGTGTGAACAAGTTGTTGTAAGACAGGGTTTTGCTTTGGAGCCTGGCTGGCCTTGAACTCAGGGTGATCCTCCTGCCTGGCCTCCTGGGTGCTGAGATTACAGGCGTGCGCCATAATGTCTGGCTACTTGGTTCTTCTGAACTGAAACCTCAGGTGTTCAGTGTAATTGCAGTGTTGGCACTTTACAATAAGTGAGTTTTGGGTTGCAGTTTGGGCACTCATCTCTGAAGGTTCCATCACTGGTCTACTGCGAGGCAGTCTGTCATGGCCAGAATAAAAGTATTTAATATGTGGCCAAATAGTAGCCAAAAAAAATGAGTTGTCTTCTACTTATAAAACACTATTTACTAGTTACTTGATGTTAAATTTTGCATTTTGTAGGCGGCTTTGCTGTTTTGTTCTGTGACTATACACTTACTGTAGAGTCTTGCCTTTAACTTGTGATCCTCCTGCCTCTGCTTCCTGAGTACTGGACTATAGGTTTGCACCACCATGTCCAGTTTCATATTTTTTATTTTACTATACCTTTATCCCCATGTCATTATTTTATGTTTAAAATAGACATAAATTAATTTGTGCTTTGGGTTTATATTTGATAAATACTTTGAGTAATAGGCTTATACTTCACAAATCAGGTTTCTCAGAGAAATTTTTCATTGTCCACAGCTGATTAGGTTTGTTTTCATTCCTGTTTGTACACCAGCCCATGGTGTTCTACCTCCTTTTGTGATAGTAAAAGAACATTGCATGCTCCCTACCCCAGTGCCCTGCCTGCGGGTCAGCAGGTAGAAGCAGTGGTCACTAACCTAACCACCAAAGTACTGTTTTCTTTTTCCCAAAGGTGTTAACTCCAGAGGAGTTGAAAGCTGCTCAGACATCGGTTGCTTATGGCTGTATCAAATATGCTGACCTTTCCCATAACCGGATGAATGATTATATCTTTTCCTTTGACAAAATGCTAGACGACAGAGGGAACACAGCTGCTTATCTCTTGTATGCATTCACCAGAATCAGGTAATCAAGTGAAGGCACACTGTGCTTTGCTGCTCAGATGAGTTTGTTCCAGATGAGTTTGTTCCGTGCTGTGTAAAACCCCTTCAGAAATAAGTTGTCCTTTAGAGTTGCAGGCGATGGTGGCGTTCCTGAGCCAGGCTGTTTTAGTCCACCAGATGGTTTCCTGAATACTCTAGGCTTAAGTGCCAGGAAGCTATCTGCTGGTCCTTTTTACATTCCCATTCTTAATGCTGTAAAATGCTGTGGACCAGGTTATTAGTTTGCTAATAATGTGCCCTGTAGTAAAACACCTCAACCATTTTATGAGAATCTTGTTTTTGTTGCTGCTAACTTCTGGTTTACATCAACCACATGTGTTTTGGCATAAAGAACAAGGGCCTAACAGAAGGGAATAATAGTAAGGAGTGCTTGCCTGGTGTTTCAGGTCCATTGCCCGCCTGGCCAGCATTGATGAAGAGATGCTCCGGAAAGCTGCTCGGGAGACCAAGATCATTTTAGACCATGAAAAGGAGTGGAAGCTAGGCCGATGCATTTTACGTTTTCCCGAAATTTTGCAGAAGATTTTAGACGATTTATTCCTCCATACACTCTGTGATTATATTTATGAGCTGGCGACTACTTTCACAGAGTTCTACGACAACTGCTACTGTGTGGAGAAAGACCGGCAGACTGGTGCGTCCCTTCAGCTCAGCCATCTTTGTTGGGGATGGGGTGGATGCCTTTCTGATTTGCTTTATTCATAGAAACCCTCAGTCTTTGTTGCAAAGCGTGCAATGATCCATAGCAAACATAACAGTTTGAACTAGTGAGGGAAGCAGCCTTAGGGTCCCCAAGGAACATAGCTGGAAGCCACTGGACATAAGACATTTTTATCAGAAGTAGAGCTGAGCCTGGATGAGGCCAGAGGATTGTAAATTCAAGTACAGCCTGGCCAACTTAGTGAGACCCTGTCTAAAAATAAAAATGGCTCAACCATAGCTTAGTGGATTCAGTCCCCAGTAATACCAAAAGAAAAGTGATGGTGATGGAGGCCAGGAGACCCGCCTGGGGAAGACAGCTAACATCTCCCTCCTTTACAGGAGTCTGTTTGTGAGGCTCATGCTTGGGAACTGAATTTTTTTAATGTTAGAAGATTTGTTTTTTCGGATCATGAGGCTTTGCAAAGACCCCTGAGTCAGGAGCATAACCCCCAGTTTGAGGCCTAAACTGCATAGCAAGACATTGTCAAAAAGAACTCTAAATTTTATAAACAAGTACAGTATAAAATGTACTTCTGATCACTGCAGGCCTCCTGTCTTTAAGTTACATACAGTTCTTGTACAGAAATATGAACTTTCTTGGATTAACTCTCAATAGTTGAAGTTCTAACTAGAAGCATTTTTAGGTGAGGTTGTTCACTTCTAAGTCAAACCATAGATAAAAGATTCTTTAATGTTTATTTCAAGAAGAAAAGTATCTTTTCTTTCTTTTCAGGAAAAGTATTGAAGGTGAACATGTGGCGGATGCTGCTGTGTGAAGCAGCAGCTGCGGTCATGGCCAAAGGGTTCGACATCCTTGGAATCAAGCCCGTCCAAAGAATGTGAACCTTCTTATGGTTTAACACTGTATTTTTACTGAAGTGGCCATTTAGCAGTGTTTGATTTTTTTTTTTTTTACAGAGAAATGCAGATAAAACTAGTAAAGATAATTTCTCTTACCTATGTGAATGTGATTCTTTAACAACTAGAAAATCTAACAAGGGCTATGGAGTAACATGGTGTATTGGCTTGGCAGGGGTGTGTCCATTAGCCCCATTTATGGAGCATTAATCTTGGCCTGTAAAACTTCATACAGGTTTATTGTCCTATTTATTCTTTATTCCTGCTGTTCTTTGGTAATGTTCTTTGGTAAATATTTACCCTTCGCAAATGACAAAAAAATGACAAAAGTGAGATGCCCCATCAATACCCCGAACT
Organism: Octodon degus; assembly: GCF_000260255.1. Classification (NCBI taxonomy): domain Eukaryota; kingdom Metazoa; phylum Chordata; class Mammalia; order Rodentia; family Octodontidae; genus Octodon; species Octodon degus. The sequence goes on along the minus strand of NW_004524661.1, from coordinate 5,858,852 downwards.
GCTCGACTCTGAGTTTCAACTTCTGTATTTTAGCAAAAGATGCCCTTGGCAGTGTAACAGACCCAGGGACAAGAAAAAAAAACAGACTGGAAGTTTCCTGAAGCCTTAGGAAAGTGTAAGCCAGGGATATAACTGTCATGGTTTGCTTAGAGCAGTCAGAACTCATCGCCTGAGACAGGTGTATCTCACTTCACACGGGATTTCTTTCAGCAAATATACCATTAAATGAAATATACTATATTAATAGGATGAAAGGGAAAAACTTGCCCAAGTGTCTCAGTAGATGAAGAATGAGACAAAGACTTCTGCTCCTGCTATCTCTTCCCAGTGCTGGATGCTCTAGCCAGGGCAGTTAAGGAAGAGAGTGCTTCCAAGTGTACTTACTGCCAAGACGTGATCTCATATGTACAATACCAAAGAATACACGGGTAAGACGACTGCAAGAGTTCCCAGTACTAATCATCTCCTGTAAAAAAAAAAAAAAAAAGCCAGAATTAATAAGCGAATAGTTGCATTTCAGAGTAACTCAGCAAGGAAGAGATGGTATTCCTGGAGAACACAGCTGAAGAGATAAGCCTAAAGCACACTGGCAGTGGGCCCTTGGGTTCCTGGCTGGGGGTGACTCAGCTGCAGAGGACAAGTAGGAATGTTCCAACAGTCCCCAGCACTGTGGACGTTGACACCTCACCCCATGAGACAGTGACCCTCCTTGTGACAAGAGGGATGGGTTTGGAGCCAAACTAAGCTTAGTGCAGTCTACTCCAGAGTAGCTGCTGCTCTGGTTTCCTGCAGTACTGCCTGTCCTGGGGGTATCCTGTCTGCAGGGCAGACACCATAGTCCACCCCAGTGTGTCTACTGAACCACCACCCTAGCTGGCTTCAGCAACCTGTGAATCCAGAAGGTCAATCCACACCTCTACCACCACCCCACCGTAGATGGCTCTTCCAGTGGGCCAAGGGCTTGTTGCTGCTGAGAACATGCCCACTGGGCTCCATGTTTCTGGCACTGCTACTTTGTGAACATCCTGGGCTCCCCATTTGGGCCCCTAGAGAAAGACTCCATTGATACCACCATAGGCACTGTCCACAAGCCCACTAATCACAGCTGAAGAAGCTATAAGTAAATTGTACTAAGGTGCCCAAGGTAGCTTACAAATGAACACCCCTCGGCACATCTTTGCTATTAGTCATCTTATAAAAATGGAACTGATCACCAGCTGCTCAAATCTCAATGGAGAGCTATAAGAAATGAGAAATTGGAATATGGCACCTCAAAAGAGAACTAGCAACAAGCCTTGAAGGAAAATATGGCTGACGTACACCTGATAAAAAGGTTATTTGACAACCGAAAGAAATTTAACAAAATATAGTTCAATGAAATCAGGAAGATGGTATGAGTGAAATTTTGTAAAAGTATGTCAAGTCAAAAATCAGCTGGGAAAAAAATCAGCTGAAAAGTCAACAGTAAGTCAAAGCAGAATTTCTAAACTTGTTTGGGACACACACCACCAATCAGGAAGACAGCAGAGGGGACAAAACAGTGGAGTAGGAGCAGACAGTTTACATCCTTGCTCTGACACGGAATCTACAACAGAAACAGCCATGGGTGAGACGAGCTCAGGAACACACAGGGGTTTGCACTACCAGAGCAGGGACAGGAGCCCACCACGGGGGGGGGGGGGGGGATATGCAGAAAGACAAGGTGAAAAATACGTAGATCCAACGAACAACGGTTCTCAGAGCCTGTGCCTGGACCTAGGACTGGGGCCCATTCTATGAAAAGGATGCTTGTGGGGCTGCCGAGGGAAACAAGCCCCTGCCACTTCCCTTTCCCCATACCCACAAGTGTTTTCACACTGATCCAGCTAGACTCTGCCTTGTGGCTAAGTTTAGCCATGGCAGGGCACATACACACACAGGTTTGAGAGCAGGCAGATGTGTGGATGTACACAGGCACTGAGCCTTGGGGAGAGGGAAGACCGGGTACTTACCCAGAAGTGGCTGTTTACCCCAGACAAGCATTAGCCTGTCATGTCCCCACCCCACTGGTCTTCCCTGAGGGCACAGAAGGTCCAGCAGGGCTTGGCAAAGTAATGAGTCTAATCTAGCAAAGTAAGCCCCAGCTGACAAAAACATCCTCTCAACATCACACTTGGCAAGCAAGAAAACCATCACCCCAACCTGGCCTGTTGTCATTGGTGGCCTGTCCCTAAGTGCTGTGGCATGGACAAAAACAGATTTCAGTCAATAGCCATGTTTGTTCACCTCAGCAGAGTTTTTTGTTTTTTTTTTTTTTTTTTTAATGATCTGTATCTGCTGATTGGTTTTCAGTACACATTTTTTTTCTCTATATTCTGTGTTTCTAATACTCAAAATTATTTTACTTTATTCTTATCAATTTATGTTATCTGTTTTGTGAGTGCATATATGTGTGTATGTGTGCATGAGTTGAGCCCAGGGGTGTGCAGCTACACTTAGAACTTTTAACTTTTCTGTCCCAAGACAGGACTTTGCTGGTATTCGTGGGCTGGCCTCAGGCATGTGCTCCTGCAGTGGCCTCCTGGGTTACTAGGACTGCAGTCTTGTGTCAGCGGGCCCAGACTTTTTTCTTTTTTCTTGTCTTCATTTTCTGCTTTTCTTGTGTTCTCTTCTTTTGCATCTTTTTTAATATTCTGACTTGGCTTTTGCTTCCCTCATTTTCTTTCAATTAATTTTTATCTTTTAAAAACTTTCATAGGGCTGGGGAGACAGCTCAGTAGAATAAGTGCTTTCCCGGCAAGTGCATGGGCCTGAGTTCAATTCCCAGTTCCACAAAAAAATAAAAGCAAAAAAATAAAAGCTTTTAGTTTATACTGCTTTGCCCCTGCCATTCCTGTAGTGGTTATTAGCATTTTGGATGACAGAGCTGGTACTTTTTTAAAACCTATCATACTCAGTTCACTGAACTTGGTTTTGTTGAGATTCAGGTCCAGGCAACTATGTCTGGGGAGGAAAGGGCCTGAAGATGGAAACATCCAACCACGTAACAGTTTTGGAACAAAACGACACAAAGTGGATCACATGCCCAAGAGCACCCTCAGTGTAAAACACATTTTGACAAGACCAATCACAGGAGGTAACCCATGCTTTCTGCAGTCTACAACACAACTACATACACTAATAAATAGAACTTCTGTAAAACTCAAAAGATGACCCTCAGGCTCCAACATACTGTACACTGATCACCAGAGTAGCACAGTAACAGGAAAGTACTATGATAGCACTTGTACAATGAACACAACACATCTAACATCCCTGCGTACATTTTCAAGAGAATGTTGTTACTTAACATGCTTTTACAAAAAGTAGAAGAGATCCAAACAGCGGGAAGGAGCTGAGCACAGCAGCCAGACCTGAGCCAGATGCAGCTGGATAAGTCCAAACTCTGTAGAGCTCCACCTGAACTTCAGTACGTGTGAAGGTTATAACTACAGCAAAGATCTACACCAAAGGGCAGAAGACAGTGCTACACAAAATGACAAGAAGGAACAAAATGCAACCTCAGAACCCAAGCCCACACGTAACAAGTGCAGAGGACATTAGCAAATCAATACAGAAATACAGATTGGGGCTGGTGAGATAGTTCAGCAATATAAGCACCTTCCTGGCAAGCGCAAAGACCCAGTTTCAATCCCCACTACCACATGCCATGCCCACTCCACCCTGGGTCACCAAGCTGGTCACCAAAACCAGGCGTAGTGGCACACACCTGGAATTCCAGTACGGGAGGCTGAAACAAGACGGTCACTACAAGTCCAAGCTGCATGGTGAGACCCTGTACCAAATACATAAATTAAAAAAAAAAAAACTATGGGAAAAAACAAGGTCATATATGACTCCCAGAAGTTAGTACAATACCTCCATAGTAGTTGGTCCAATAACATCAGAACAGACAAAATACCAAATATTTTGGGCTGGAAAGATAGCTCAGTGGCATTAGCACCTGCCTGGTAAACACAAGGTCCTGACTTTGATCCCTGGTACAAAATATATATAATATGTATTACATAATATGTATTATATATTATGTATATTTTTTAAAAGAATGTATAAAAATAAATGAACTAAAAGCATACAAATAAACATATTAGTGAAATAAGGGAATATAAGATAGGAAATAATTTGATACAGAATTAGAAATTATGATGTAGTAAGACTAGAAATTTAAATGAAAAGCTCAATAAGTCAAATTCAGTGGAAGTCCTCAACAGTGGGTTTGACTGAACAGAAGAAAACTTGGGGCTTGAGTATAGAATTGGTTGCTATATAGAAAAAGTAAATTATGAAAAAAACTTGAAAGACCTTTGAGATACAATGCTATCTTATTTGTAGTACTGGGGATTGAACTCAGGACTTTGTGCACAGTAGGCAAACTACCACTGAGCTACATCCCCAGCCAATGGGATACAATTTTAAAAATCAGATTTAAGAGTCTAGAATTCAAAAAGAGCTCAAGTTGCAGAATGAAGATACAGAAAAATCTGTCCAGTGATAGCAGAAAATTTCCTAAATCTTGAGAAAGATGCAGACATCCAGAAACAGGAGGCATTTAATTCTCCAAACAAACATAATCAAAGAATTGACTCATGTCTAAAAATGTCAAGAAGTCCTGAGAGCTGCAAGGGAAAGACACAATCAATTACAAAAAGAAGCTCATCAGAATGATGGCAGTTTCAGCGGAAACTCTGAAGGCCAAGAAAGCATGAAAGAATGTATGTCAAGCTTTATTTATTTTATTTTATTTGTGTGTGTGTGTGTGTGTGTGTGTGTGTGTGTGTAACCGGGGATTGAACTCAGGCCCTTGTGCTTGCCAGGCAAGTGCTTACTCTACTGAGCTATTTCCCTGGCCCCTATGTCAAGATTTGAAAGAAAGTAACTGCAGCATAGAATATTACATGCAGCAATGTTCTTGAGAATTTAAGGAGAAATAAAGGCTTCCAGGATAAGGAGAAACTAAAGGAATTCTAGACAGATGGAGCTGACTCACAAATGAGTATTAAGAAAGAAAATAGCACAAAATTTTTTTAAAATATCAGGAATTAGTACCTCTTTTAAAGATAATAGCCATGACTGTAACTGGCCTTTATTTTCCAACTGAAAGACAGACATTTGTAAATTGACAAAATTCAAGTATATATTGCCTGCAAAAATGAAATACATCTCACATGCAAAGAAATACACACAAAATAAAAGTAGGGAAAATTATGTTCCATACAAATGGAATGCAAAAAACAAGCAAAAGTAGTGTGTTACCCAATATGCAAGATTAAAGGAGGAAGAAGTTTTTCCAGCCCCCAGTCTGTGGAGGTTTCAGTCCATAATCAGCTGGCTCCAAAGCAGGGCGGCACCTGGCAGAGGGCAGCAGCTCACAGTGCCAGTGGAAGACAGCAAAAGCAACAAAAGCAAAAAGGGAAGAACAGAGAGGGCAAACGTTTTCCCGCCCTTACACTGGATGCAGGCTGCCTGCCCCAGGGTGGGTTTATCACTCACAACCATAATCCCAGATTGGATCATGAATCAAAAAGAAGCTCTAGAAGCCTACCCATGATTGCATGAAGGCTTTAGGGGTACAGCTAAACACAAACCATTACAAGTAGCCATACTCATGTGCAATGCAGACTTCAAGTCAAAATTAAAAAGAGACAAACATTACTGCATATCCGTGCATATCCGTCCAGGGAAACATCCTCCAAGACACGACGACTGGAAGCATATATGCACCAAATATCACCACACTAAATTTTATAAATTACTTGACATAAAGGGACAGGTAGATCCCAATAGAATCATACAGTTGATCACACCTTCACAAATACATAGGTCACTCAGACAAAACCTCAGCTTTATACTACACTGTAGGTCAGATAGACCTAACAGACACCCACAGACTATTCCATTCATCAATGGTGCAGTTACATGTTTTCAAGAATTCATCTTTCTCTAAAAAAGACCATGTATAAGTGTTGATAGAAAAACAATTTGAAATAATCACATGTATTTTTCCTTCTATCAGATAAGGGATTGAAACTAGAAATTAATATTAGAAACCACAGAAAGTACACAAGCACAGGGAGAGTAAATAACACACTTTTGAGTGATCAATGGGTCAGTGAAGAAAACAGGAACTTTAAAATCTTGGCATCAAATTACAATGGAAACACAGATATTGGAACTGTCCTACCAATTTGATTTGAAAATGTCTCATTGCTATTTATTTCTCAATAAAATTATTTTTTAAAAAAGAAAAATATAAGTGGAAAAAAAAAAAAAAACAGAAAGAGTATCGGAATCTGTAGGATACAGCAAAGACAGATCTAAAAGGAAAGTTTTCACCTATAAGTGCCTACATGAAAAACCTAGAGACTGACCCAGTGATGCTTCACACAGTCTTAGGAAAACAAAGAAAAAATCAAGCCAAACACAAATAGGAGAATGAAATAACAAGGCTCAAAGCTGAAATTAATGGAGAGTACAAGAAACATAAAAAAGATCAATGAAATTGTTAATTAAAAAGATAAACAAGATTTTTTTCTTTTCAAAACTGGGGGTTGAACTCAGTCCCTTGTGCTTGCCAGGCAAGTGTTTATTCTACTGCGCCATCTCCCCCGCCCCTAGATAAACAAGATTGATGAAACCTTAACAGAGAAAGAGTGAGACCTCAAATTAATGAAGTTAGAGACAAAAAAGGCTGCTAAAATCCAGATGATTATTAGAAACTATTTTGAAAAAATTCCAATAAATTGGGCAGCCTAGAAGAAATACCTAAGTTTGGAGATACATAATGAACTACCAAAATTGTACCAACAGGGTATTAAAAGCCTAAACAGATTAATAAGTGACCGGCGCTGGAAAAGGACGAGATGGAGCCTCCTTCTTTGTTTTCGTTCCCTTTATTTTCACGTGTCCTTCTTCCTCCTCTCTCTTCTTCTTCTTCCTCCTCCACTTCCTCTAACCCCTCCTTATATCCCCTCCCCGGACCTATCAGTGGGCGCCAC
>NW_004524661.1:5846057-5851718 GCF_000260255.1 Octodon degus | reverse complement strand
CCCCTCCCCGGACCTATCAGTGGGCGCCACATACATCACCTGACGTGGGCAATAGGCCAATAGTCAGCTGCTTCGTAGGGCTATGTGAACCAATCAAATCTTACCAGCAGGGGCCAAAAGCTATACGGGAAACAAGGCTCGTGGCATAAGCTCCAGCGGAAGGGGCAAGGCTGAGGAGCAGGGCGCCCGCGCCCGACAAATAAGCAACAAGATCGAAGCAGTAAAGTCTCCCCAAAAAGAACAATCTTTTAGACAGATTTAATCAGACCTCTAAAGAACTAATATCAATGCTTCTCATACTATCTGTAAAACAGAAAAGTAATACTCATAAATTCAGTTTACAGAGCCAATACCCTGATAATATCAAATAAGTACTGAAAATGAAAATTGCAGACCAAGTCCTTGATGAATGAATATAAGGAACCCTCAATAAAATTCTTACAGGCAGAATCCAACAACATATTTAAAAAATTAAACTCCATGTTCAAGTTTATTCCATTCCAGGGACGCAAGGATGATTCAACATACACAGATCAGTAAGTATAATAAACCACAGAACTAGAATGAAGGTCAGAGAAAAAGAAAAACACAATCATCTCAAAAAGATGCATAGAAAGGGTTCAACAAAATTTAAGTTCGTCACAGTAAAAATACTGAAGTAAAAAAAAAAAAAAAGCTATAGGTGGCAAACTCACAATCAATATCACACTGCAGGGGACAACCCGCTCAGGCCCCCTCCTGTCCCTCTCTGGGACAAGAGCTTTCTTTCCCTCAATAAATATATTTTGCTAAAAATTAAAAAAAAAAAAAATCACACTGGGAAAAACTGAATGCATTTCCTGTAAAATCAGGAACAAGACCAGGGTGTCCAGCCTTACCACTTCAGATCAATGTAAGACTTAAGTTTTAGAGCAATTAGGCAAGAGAAGGAAATAAAAGAGACACCAATAGAAAAGGAAAAAGGAAAAGCCCTTCTTGGAAGATGACGTCATACTTCACCTAAAAGACCCTAAAAACTCAAAGCAAAAGACTTTGAGATCTAATAAACGAGTTCATCAAACTGGCAGAATACAAAAATTAACACACAAAAACAGCTTTTCTATATGCCAATAACGAAAATGCTGGGAAAGAAATCAATAAAACAATTCTGTCCATAATAGTCTCTATCAGTCAACCAATAAATTTAGGAATAAACCTAACCAGGAAGGAAAAGAAAATTATGGAGCACTTAAGAAAACACCGAAGAACAGAAGACAGACCCTCTGTGCTCGCAGACTGGCAGAATTATTGTTAAAAGGCCAGCTACTGAAAGGGATCTGATCAGGCTGCCGTCTTCATAAAACAGCAACGGCATTCTTCACAGAACTAGATGAAAACAGTACTAACATTTATATAGAAGCCCAAGTGATCCAGAGTAGCAAGAGAAATCCTCAGAATACAGAGCACTGCTCTAGGCATCAGAATTCCTAATCTGAAGATACACTAGAAAGCCACAGTAACCAAAGCAGCATGGTTCCGGCCCAGAAACGGATACATAGACCAGCGGGGTAGACTAGAGCACAAGAAACAAACCCACGCAACTACAGCCACGGAATTCTTCACAAAGGGCCCAAAAGTACTTTGAAGCAAAGACAGTCTCTTCAACAAGTGGTGCTAGGAAACTGGGTAGTCACATGTAGGTTACAGCCAGCCCCAGGCGTAGCGGTGCACACCTGTAATCCCTTTCAAAGCTGAGGCAAAAGGGTCACTATGAATATGAGGCCAACCTGGGCTACAACACAGTGGGGTCAAAGCCAGCCTGAATTACATAGTGAGCGAGACCCTGCCTCAAAAAAAAAAACAAAAAAAACTGAAAAAGAATCAAAGACCTAGGTATAACACTAGTTTGAAACTCCTGGAAGAAAACAGGAAACACTCAAAAACATAGACACGGGAAATAACACAAGAATCAACAAATGAAACTACATAAAATCAACAGACTGAAGAGACAGCTTACAGAACGGGAGAGAAAATCTTTGCTAGCTGTTCTTTATATACAAATATACATAAGGAGCCAAAACAATTTTTCTCGCTTTTGAATGCTTCCTACGAGCTATGTATCATTTCTATCTTTTATCCGTTTTATTCCACCTTCTATCTTTTATCCGTTTTATTCCACCTTCAAATAAACCGACTTGTCTTGGTTTAAGTAGCTTTTGGTGGTTTTTTTTCTGTTTGTTTGTTTGTTTTGTTGTTATTGTTTTTGCAGAACAGGGGATTGAACTCAGGCCCTTGCACTTGCCAGGGAAGCGCTTATTCCACTGAGTTCATCTCCACAGCCCCCTTGTCTTGGTTTAAACTCGACTTCTTGAAATTTTCTGACCCTGGGTTTGGCCGAGGAGATAGCTCAGTGGTCTAAACACCTGCCTAGCAAACCTGACACTGGGTTTACATCACCGGGAGCTGTTTTCCGACAAGGCTGCGGCTTTCGGTTGAAAGTTCCTATCCATCACCAAATATTTTCAACTCTGCACCCCAGAAGAGATCATGAACACATTTACTCCTCTTGCACTGGGTTTCTTGCACGCGGAAGAAACAAAATAGCCAGGGAAGAGTGTAGGCATGAATGAACCCTCCAGGCTAAAGCCTTCTGAGCTGCCAAAGCGCACCACTTGAGCAGTTAATTTTGGTCCTTTTACTTGAATTTCCTTACAGTTTTCTCCATGTTGCAGGTAATGTTTTTAAAACTGCACATCAAAGCCAGGCATGGTGCTACAAACCTGTTGAAAGAAAGAAACAGAGAGAGAGAAGACATTAAGAGAGAAAGAGAGAAAGAGAGAGAGAGAGAGAGAGAGAGAGAGAGAGAGAGAGAGAGAGAGAGGAGAAAACAAAAGGAAAGGAAGAAAACAAAAGCAGCACACACTCAAGCAAAAGCTCAAATTACTAAATGAGCAAATGAATGGAAACCTCTCAAACTAATTACAGATGTCCTGTAAGTATATGAAAAAACTGTCCAATGGTCTTATCCATGAGCTTTTAAATGCAAGCCCAAACTATGCTGAGACTCAGCCTAATCATAGAAAGCTTCTCATCAAGAACACGCAAGCAAGCAAGCGATAAGCGCTAGGAGGACGCAGGGGAAGAGGCTCTTGTACTCTGTCGCGGTGTCACACATTAGCACAGCACAGGGAAGGGAGGGGAAGGCTGCGCACGCGGGCTCGCTCCGGAGGCGGCGAGACCCCGCAGCTGGGCGGCCGGAGGGGCGCGAGGCGGCTGCCCCCGCACGCTGCCCAGCAGCCGGCCCTGCGCCCGGCAGGCTCAGGCTCCGTCTCTGCAGAACGCCTCTCCGCGCGGGGACGCGCTTACAATCAAGCCACAACACAAACGCCGCCACCAACTCCTCCCACACACGTCTGTTTGTTGTCAAAGAGAAAACGTCGGTGGGCGACTCACAGCAGCAAAGCAGCCCGGAAGACGAACACGCTGCGCTGCCATCCGGCCGGGAGGAAGAGCGTCCAAGAGCGCGAGAGAAAGCAAAGTCGCTGCGGGGAAGCCCTGGGCTTGGGGTGCGGGGGAGGGCGGAGGGCGGGGGGCGGGAGCAGGGACCCCGCGGCTCCCGGGAACGGGGCTCGCAGGAGGAAGACACGGAGAGCCCTGGAGACTGGGGAAACGGTGTCAACACCCCAAGGGGACTGTGAAAGGAGCGGAGCGCCAGGAGCAAGCTCGGCGCGGACGCACCCGGCGTGGCCCCGAACCGGAACCGGAACCGGAACCGCTGCAGGAGGCGGCGGGCCTGAGTTCTCCCCTCCAGAACTTACGCCTCGCGGCCTAAGCCCCTGTTTTCAAAAAAACACCTTTCTGAATCAATGCTGAAGAAATACCCCTTTCCCACGGGCTCGGATATGACCCCCAAGGACATGGGACTAAACGCATCTCACCCCTGGGAGCCCACTTCAACCTCGTGATCCGTTGGAGCGGTCCCGGCTCTCAGGAGAGGAAGAGGGTGGGCTTGAGGAGCGAAGACGGCTGGGCGCTGAGCAGGGGCGGGGCGCCCTGCGGGTGCACAGGTGCGGCGTCTGCAGCTACTGCGCAGGTTAATCTATGCTTTAATCAATGCAGCATGGCGGTTTTATTATTTTTACCTAAAGACGTCTTTTTGGTAATAACAAACATATTTTTTTTTAAAGCCTGTTTTTTCTCGATACACCTTTAAAGGTTTTTGAACTGTTACATATCTGGTCAGGTTGTGATTTTTAAGAACTTTATTTTTAATTTGTAATAAAAGTTTACAACTTGATTTTTTTTCAAAAGTCAACAAAGTGCAAGCATCTGTTAATAAAATTCACAAGTAATTTTTAAAATATAATCTAATATATAAACTGGGGCCAAAGCCAGCTCCTGGCATGACGGACCAGAGTAGGACAGTTCTGCAGTCCCACTAGCGGCTCGTGGCTCCGAAGAGGTCTCACCACCCATGTCTGCAGCCAGGGGGCAGAAGCCAAGCGCTGGCAGATGACGAGCTCGGAAAGGCCGCGTGGAGTGGTTCCACACTGCCGCCTGCCGGAGGGGCTTCAGGTGACTGGGGGTCCGGGTGACGGAGTGATGGGCTGGGCTCCGCGAAGCAGAAGCCCTTCTGGAAGGGAAACCCGAAGACCATGTCGGCTCAGGGACTCGGCTAGAGAGGACCACCTCTCCTCTGTAACCTCCGGCTTCTGCAGCAGATCTTCACAAGCCTGAAGAGAGCAGTGACAACTCAGCTGCAGCGGAGACGCCCGCGCCCCCGGGGCTTCCCTGCTCCCCTCTAACAGGATTTCTAGAGCATTGCACAGCCCAGCCGTGCACGTTCTTGGAGCCGCTGCTAAGTCTGTCTCTGAGTAGGACGTTTCCGCTCAGCCTGCATCTGCCGTGCACTGGGCGTTGTGGAAGCGATGGGCTCCCTCGATCCTCAGCGTTACAGGACTTTTAAAGAGTATCTGGGTTCACTGGGTAGAGCGAGTGACGGCCAAGTAAACTCTTCTGTCCCCAAAGGGCATTAAGTATGCTGGCTTTCTTGTGCCTCTGCTCATCTCTCCGACGCGCAGTATCAGAGCGATGCTTCCTCATACAGTCTGCAGACTTCGCTGTTAGGCGCTGTCAGACGCGATCTGCTTGGACTTAGACAAACGCGGTCCTGGTTTTCAGTACAGCCGTGAAAAACTTCACCGACTCAGCTAACAATCTGGTTTTTAATGGGTGTAGTAACTGTGCGAGGCAACTCTGGGACATTTGTTATGAACAATTTCATTTCTTACTAAAGAACAAATGGTTAATATTGGATAAAGATTTTAACAGTATGGCTAACGTTTCCAATTATTTTTCTAAGAATTTTTCAACAGCCTTCCAAACTTAGTGAAGTTTGTACAGTGGTTACGACAAATTAAGCTATGAAAAGCTGATCAATCCGTCCATCCATCCATCAAACACTGCCTTCCTTTTAGGAGAAAGGAAATGCAGTCTTCTGGCCAGAGGGCAGTGGGCAATTCATGTAAGTGCTGATGTATAGCCTGTCTCTTTTCTGTTAAACGTACTGTTAAGTAAACCAGGTTTTCTTGCTTGCATACTTTATCTTATTCCAGAAGTGGCTGTCATCAAGAAATCAGCCAGGGGCTGGTGAGATGGCTCAGTGGTCTAAAGCACCTACTT
>NW_004524661.1:5838749-5845471 GCF_000260255.1 Octodon degus | reverse complement strand
TTTTGTGGTACCAGGGGTTGAACTCAGGGCCCTGCACTTGCCAGGCAGGCCCTATGGATGCACTTTGAGACCATGTTAAGCAAAGTAAATCAGACACACATGCTTAAATACTGCAAGGTTTCTCTTACATGATAAACCAATACATAAAGAAAGCACAAAATAAAAGATATAATAAATAAAAAGAGAAAATGTTGAAATTCAGCATGGACAATGTATCTAACAGTATGCCTTACCGTAATTGTCTTATATTTTTGGATAATTAAGTTGATAAGAACATACAATAAATGAATCTGATGCTGGCAAAATTTTTAAAGAGGAGAGCTGGAGAGGAAGGCAGAAAAAGAATTGAGATGTTATGGACATGTACTAACTACCCACTATATATAATCATTCTGTGCTTCGAATATTTACAATACAAATAAAACTTTTAAAAATAACTATGTCCATAAAAGGGTGAACAGAAAAAAAATGTGTTAAGTATACACAATGGAATGTTATTCACCCATAAAAAAGAAAGAGCCTTTTGAATTTGCACCAATGTGCAAATTCTTGCACAAGGATGTTGTGTTCAGTTAAACAAATAAGCTGGACTGAGACAGACACATGCACATGTTGGCACTTCCACACGGAAGCTTCGGAGTTGATCCCATACACTAAGAATAAAAGAGCAGTTAGGAGAAACTGGGAGGGGATGGGAGACAGGACGGTCACGGAGCAGAAGGCTTGCTGGGACGGCCCAGGTAGAGCCCTGGGCTGGTATGTGTGAAGCCCTGAGTTCTAAGCACAGTGAAAAGGATCAGAGCAGAAAAGCAAAATTTAAACTTAAAAACATATTTTTAAAAACAACAAAGGATAGTGGTTTTTTTTTGTTTTTTTTTTTCTTTCTTTCTTTCTTTTGGCAGAACCAGGGATTGAACTCAGGCCCTTGCACTTGCCAGAGAAGCATTTATTCTACCAAGCTATCTCCCTGGCCCAAAGGATAGTATTTTAAAAACCACAAAATTGACAAATCTTTAGCTTACCTAATGAAAAAAGAGAGCCAAGCCAACAAAAAAAATCAGATATGAAAAAGGACGTTTTACAGTACTAACACAGTATCCAAAGGACCACTACAGATTATTTCAAACAACCAGATTTCAACAAATTGGAAAACCAAGAAGAAATTGATACATTTCAGGACACATGTAATCTATCAAGACTAACCCATAAAGAAACAGAAAATCTGAACAGAACAATAGTGGTTAAAGACATTGTACTATCATAAAATGTCTCATTTGTAAAAAGGCCCAGACTAATTAGCTTCACTGCTGAGTTCTACCAAACTTTTTTTTTTTTTTTTTTTTTTGTATTTTAGGGAAGGGTCTACAGGGTCTATAAGGTCCCACTATGTAGATTGGACTCCTAGTGATCCACCTGTTTACAGCCTCCCAAGAGCTGGGATTACAGGCACACACCAGGATGCCCGGTCTCAATTGCCATCTCAGAGTGCCCCAGGGGCAGGGCCAGCACAGCAGGCCCAGGGATCAAACCCCCGGCCCATGTGCCTGCTTACAGGTGCTTTTATCCGCTGAGCTGGGGGGCCTGGCCCTAGCTCAGTCCTTTAAGTGGCTGCTTCCACAAAGCTGTCAGCCTCAGGTTGCTGGAGTTCGAACCTCACACCTCTCCAGCTGGCCAAAAGTGCCCTGAAGGCATTCGAGGAACAAAAAAAAAAAAAAAAAAAAAGCCTTATCTGCTGAGCTATTTGGCCGGTCCTCTACCAAACTTTTAAAGAGCTAATACCTATTATTCTTGCTAATTACCATATCAAGTGCTAACTTGGAGTACTTCCAAGCTCATTTTGTAAGCCCAGAATTACCCTAATACCAAAATCCAATGAGGACATGGCAAAAAATAAAATGAAAACAGTGGGCCTGTTGGTGAACGTAAGTGCAAGAATCTTCAACAAAATGCTAGGAAACAAAGCTTACAGCACAGAAATAATATCATTCACCATGATTAAGTAAGAGTTATCCCAGGAATGCAAGAGTAGATCACATAAAACAATGAAGGTGCTATAGCACATCAACCTAACAAGGACAGGAACAATCACCTCAACAGACCGAGAGAGGGCACTTAACATTCAACACCACTTTATGACTAAAATTTTTGACAAATTAGTTCTGACGGCAGGCACCTCAACACAATAAATGCTCTATTGACAACCAACAGCTACTACCATTCTGACCTGGATAAAGCTGAAAGGATATTTCTCTAAGATCTGGAACCAGACATGGAGACTCACTGTCACCACTGTCACTTAGTTGGCACTGGACATCTTGGATAGAGAAATTAGGCAGGAGGAAAAACAAACAAAAGCAGGCAAATTAAAAACAAGCAAGTCAAATTGTCCCTGCTTAGAAAAATCTAAGACTCCACCAAGGAACTATCAGAATAAATTCAGCCAAGTTGTAGGATACAAAACTCCATAGTGTTTACAGAGCTTTCACCAAGAACAGGAAAAGGAAAGGAAAGGCAGTCCTGTTTATGACAGGTACCAAAAGAGAAACAAACAAAAAAGGAATACCTAAGATCTTAAAATTAATTTAACCAAAACCAGAGATATTCTCTACAACAGAAACTATAAAATGCTGAAGAAACAAATTAGAGGTGAGAAATGTGAAAAGACACATTCATTTGTTTCTCTTATATAATGAAACAGAAAGCAGAGAAGTTACTTAGCGCACAGTTCTGGACGCTGAAGGACTTGGCGCTGGTTTCGGCTCACTCTGCTGAAGGCCTCACGACAGGGGGCATCCCAGTGGCCAAGTTGCTCCAACAGGAATTGGTCACATTGACAGACAGCCAAAGCGCAGGCCAGGCTTCAGTCTCAGGCTTTCCTAACAACTTCTCCTCAGGGACTCCACAAGAACTACCTCAAGCCCTTCTGGCATCAGAACCGACCCGACAGAAGCATCTCTCACTAGGCTCCACCTCCTAATCTAACGAAATAACTGCACCGGGCCTAAAGCCCTATGTGGTGGTCTTTGTCTGGATGTCCCTTGCAAAGCCTCATGCAGCTTTAGGTGGGCCTGTTTTGGAGGTGGCTCAGTCTAGAGTGTGTGGCGGACTTGTGGTGCAGTGCTGGGGTCAAGGGTGGGTGATTGCTGATCAGCTGCTGACTGCGTTGGCACCGCCCTAATGACAGTAGACTGGATACAACATAAAGGACAGGGCGAGGCTTCCGCTCCCTTGCTTGCTTTTGCTGTCTGCTACCATCATGAATGGTTTCTTATGTGGACTGTCCCACTATCAAGCCACCCTGCCTTGGGTAACTTTGGGCACTGGATATTTTGTCTCAGCAAAAAAGAGAAAATAAAGGCACCCTAATGCCTGAAATGCCGGGAGAAACAAACCATCTCCAAATTACAGTAACATTCTATTTTCATAGATCAGAAAAATAAATATTAACATGTCCATATTACCCAAGAGATCTATAGAGTCAATGCAAGCCCTATTAAAATACTGACAAAATTCTTCAGAAATAGAAATACAACCCCAAAAGTCATATGAACTACGAAAGACCCCAAATAGCCAAAGAAATAAACCAAAGGAACAAATCCAGAGACACCACACCATCTGACTTCAGAAGCTACAGTAATCAAAACAGGATGCCGCGGACACCTAACAGACACACAGACCAGTGGAACAGAACAGAGAACACAGAAGCAAATGCGTGTATGTACAGCCAGATAACCCAGCAGGTGTACCAAGAGCATACGCAGGTGAGGATAGCCCCTTCAACCCATAGCCCTGGGAAAGCTAGGCAGTTACATGCAGAAGAGTGGAGTTAGACCGTATCTCTTACAATACACAAATTTCAGCTCAAAATAGGTGAAAGATTTAAGTGTGAAACCAGCCATGGAACTGCTAGAAGAAAACAGGAAATGCTTCTGGACATTGGCCCAACCATAGACTTTTTTGGATCTGAACAATCTCAAAAGCATAGGAAACAAAAGCAAAAATAAACATGTGGGATTATAGCACGCTGAAAAGCTTCTTCACAGGAAAGGAAGTAATCAACAGTGAAGAGACAATCTACAGGATAGATGAAAATATTATAAACCATCCAGGGGAGATGAACATCCGCAATACACAGGGAGCTCACCTCTACAGCCAAAACCCAAGCACACACAAAATAAACCCCACACAACATCAAAAACATCCCTGAAAATACAAAACCAGATCTGAGTGTGGGATTATGGGTATGCGGCACATGGGCACATGTCTGTAATCTTATAACTTCTTTTTTTTTTTAAATATTTATTTTTTTTATTACATTATTTATTGTGTGTGTGTGTGTGGCCAGCTCAGCCCACCAGGGGGCGGGGCTGGCTGGCATGTGGTGCTGGAGGATCGAACCGAGGTCCCTGTGCTTTGCCAAGCTTGTTTCAAGTAGGTGCTTTAGACCACTGAGCCATCTCTCCAGCCCTATCTCATCACTTCTGAGGCTGAAGGAGGAGGATCACTGTGAGTTTGAGGCCAGCCTGGATGACATAGTGAGACCCTGTCTGAAAAAATCATAGTTATAATAATCTGATTAAATGGTGGGTACCTTCTGCCATAGCAACCACTGAAGAACAGTAGCCAAGATGCTATGCTGTCCCACGGCCATGGGCCTCACCAAGGGCCACAAAGTGACTAAGAATGTGAGCAAACCAATGCACAGCCGCCATTGTGGATGCCTCACCAAGCACATCAAGTTCGTGCTGGACATGATCTGGGAGGGACGTGCCACGGAGTTGCTTGAGGTTTCCAAGGACAAATGTGCCTTCAAGTTCATCAAGAAAAGGGTCGGGACGCACATCCATGCCAAAAGGAAGTGTGAGGAACTGAGTAACATGCTGACCACCATGAGGAAGGCAGCTGCCAAGAAAGACTGAGCCCCTCTGGAGTAAATCTTTGCAGAAAATAAATAAATAAATAAATAATCTGAATAGACATTTCTTCAAAGGGGACAAGCAAGTGACAAATAAGTATATGAAAAAAGGCTCGCCATCATTATTCACTGGGGAATCACAAATCAATACCAACTCACTCCAGTCAGTAGGGCTCTGTCAAAAAGATAAATAGTGGGAGACGGGCGAGGGAGCTTCGAGGATGGCGGCGTCCATGGCGCTGATCTTGCCTGACAGCCCTAGTATGAAAAAAGCAGTGTTGCTGATAAATGCGCTAGATATTGGAAGATTTCCACGATTGCTTACCCGAATTCTTCAAAAACTCCACCTGAAAGCTGAGAGCAGTTTCAATGAAGATGAAGAAGAAAAACTTCAAGTTGCACTTTCTCTAGAGAAACAAGATCTCCACCTGGTTCTTGAAACCATATCATTCATTTTAGAACAGTTTATCACAATGTGAAACCAGCAACTTTGCAGCAGCAATTAGAGAATATTCATCTTGAACAAGACAAAGCAGAAGCATTTGTCAATACTTGGTCTTCTATGGGTCAAGAGACAGTTGAAAAATTCAGGCAGAGGATTCTGGCTCCTCACAAGCTGGAGACAATTGGATGGCAGCTTAACCTTCAAATTGCTCATTCTGCTCAAGCAAAATTAAAATCCCCTCAAGCTGTGATACAACTAGGAGTGAACAGTGAAGATTCAAAGAACCTGGAGAAAGTTCTTGTGGAATTCAGTCACAAAGAATTGTTTGATTTCTATAACAAGCTAGAAACTATACAAGCACAGCTGGATTCCCTTACGTGATGTTTTTGAAGACCAGTTTTTCCATCACACTCCTGCCACCCTATTATTTTGCACTGAAGAGAAATTACCTCGCTATGTTTTCTGGAAGATTCAGTGACTTTCTTTAAATTAGGTGATTTACCACTTCTTAGACAAATGATAACCAAGGAAAATCAGTGTTAAGAGTTCTGAGGCTCAGGGCTTGTGAGATGGCTCAGTGGTCTAAAGCACCTACTTGGAACAAGCTTAGCAAAGCACAGGGACCACGGATCAATCCCCCAGCACCACATGCCAGCCAGCCCCGCCCCCTGGTGGGCTGAGCTGGCCACACACACATACACACACACACACACACACATAAATAAATAAATAAAATTTTAAAAAAAGAGTTCTGAGGTCCTAATATACAGTATACTTTGTCTAGTTCTGTGAGCAAGTAGCAAATGTTAGGAACACTTTAGCTTGAAATAAATCAAAAGCCAGTCGTATATTGGTTTTGGCCTGTCATGGCCTCATCTTTATTCCCTCCTCTGTCTATTGTTTACATGCTTGATGCCTCCTCGGTGTATCAAGGACAGTCCACATACAGAAGGTAGAATATATACCCTGGCAGAATACAGAACTTGAGTAATTACAATAATAACATTAAACAGTCACATACAGTCCAATATGACTTTTTTCCATATAAGGATATTTTGCTTGAGAAATAATATAGGAAAGAAATTTAGAGTAGCACTGATAGTAGTCTATCAGTTAATTCTAATGTCAGCTTTTCTCTATACTTTAATTTTTCTGATATTAATGATTTTAAAATAGTGCAGGTTTTTATGTGCTTTTCTTTGTAATGAAAATTAATGATTTGCTTTATAGTGTAAGACAGATGCAGATCATAAATAAAAACAATTGGGCTGGTGAGATGGCTCAGTGGTCTAAAGCACCTACTTAGAACAAGCTTAGCAAAGCACAGGGACCATGGTTCAATCCCCCAGCACCACATGCCAG
>NW_004524661.1:5834036-5838289 GCF_000260255.1 Octodon degus | reverse complement strand
TTTATTTATTGTGTGTGTGTGTCCAGCTCAGCCCACCAGGGGGCATGTGGTGCTGGGGGATTGAACCGTGGTCCCTGTGCTTTGCTTAGATTAACTTGTTCTAAGTAGGTGCTTTAGACCACTGAGCCATCTCACCAGCCCCGGAACCAGGGATTGAACTCAGGCCCTTGTGCTTGCCAGCAAGGGCTTATTCTACTGAGCCATCTCCCCGGCCCCCTGGGTAATATAACTGTTGCAAGTATTATACAAATAAATGTTCAATATGTGGGAAAGTGGACCACATTCCTTAACAAATGGATTTTTATATTTATATATACATGCATATGTATACATGTTTGTATATACATGTTTGTTGCTTAAAAGTCTAAAAGTTTGGAATATTTCAGAAAGCAAATATTATAGTTGTCTGTCTTGACTGACTTGAAAGAATTTTAGACAGCAATTTCCTTTGTTAAAATATATGTAAAGCAGGCCATCAGTGTACTTCCTCAGCACAGTGCCTACCTGGCAAGCACGAGGATTCGAGTTCAATTCCTGGTACGAAAAAGGAATATATTTAAAACATGTTTGTAATGTAATAAGATTTTATGTGACTTGTAAAAAAAAAAAAAAAAAGATAAATACTAACTAACGCTGGGAAGGATGCCCTAAAGGGGAACTCTTATCCACTGTGGGTGGGAATGTAAATTAGCGCAGCCATTATAGGGAACCATATGGAAACACACTAGAAATAGAATTGCTAGTTTGATCCAGTGTTTCCCACATCTGGGTATGTATTCAAAAGTAACGATGAAGCAGAAATCCTGACCCACCTGTAACCATTGTGTTAAAGCTGCAGTCATTCTGTTGTCTGCCCCTGAACTCAGCTAAATGATATGATTTGTCATCAAACTGAAACTTCTGTGAATGTGCTAAAAACAACTTGCTACATACACAACATGCTCATCACTACACTCATCACAAGACACCACTTGGATCCTGGCCTCCAGCAAAAGCTTGTCTCATTCTTGCAACTTCTGTTCACCCCTTAAATAAGACCAGCTCACTGGGTGTGGCGGTGCACGCCTGTCATCCCACTACTCGGGAGGCTGAGGCAGGAGGATCGTTGTGAGTTTGAGACCAGCCTGGGCTGCACAGTGAACTCAAGGCCAGCCTAAACTGTATAGAGAGACCCTGCCTCAAAAAGACAATAGATCAATCAATCAATCAATCAATCAGACAAGCTCTCTGTAACCCTCACCTCAGGCTTTGGAGATTATTCTTCTGGGGTCCTCTAATATCTATAAAATTTCCTTTCTTCTCCTGAGCTCCTGGAAAACTGTTGATTCAATTTTTCCCTCAACAATGAAATCAGTACATCAAAGAGACAACTGCATTCCTCCCTTTACTCCAGGTACTAGTCATGATAGCAAAGGTAAAAAAATCACCCTAAATGCCCATTAGTGGATAAATGGAGAAAAAAGTTGACTTCTAAAAAAAAAAATTACTTCTTTGTAGATCTTGACAAGCTGAGCCTAAGCTCATGAAATTTCAAGGGATGGGAGTCAAAGACTTTAAAAAACAAAAAAATTGAAGAAGTTATATTTACAATTTATAAAATTACTATAAAAATTAATATAAAATCACAGTATTATCAAAAGAACATGAAACTGGGATAAAGATAGCAACACAGGCCAGTAGAACAGAAGCGACAATCCAGAAATAACACTGGACATCAATGGTTATTTGTTTTCAACAAGGGCGCCAAGAATTCTCCATAGGAGAAAGAACAGTTTCTATGAAAGCTCTGATTCCTGTCACGAGGGCAGAGCCTTCATTACCCGATCATCTCCCAAAGACCCCAATGCCCAATACTACTACACGGGGGGTCAGATTTCAATACATGAATTGGGGGTCAGTCTATATACAGTCAGACTATATATATGCAAGAGGACTGAAAATACACATCCACTCAAGAACTTGTACACGAATGGTTGTACCAGCCTTACTGCATAAGCCAATGTAGAAACAACCCATATGTCCATCAACTGATGAATGAATGTACAAAATGGAATCCATGCTGGACATGGCAACACTTGCTATAGTCCTGGGACTTGGGCAGCTGAGCCAGGAGGATCACTATGAGTTTGAGGCCAATCTGGGCTACGTGGCGAGTTCAAGGTCAGCCTGAACAGGCAAGATCCTGTCTTAAGCGAACAAGCAAGAAACCAAAACATGTCAACCCATAAAATAAAAAACTATTCCTCTATAAAGAATTAAGTACTGATATATACTACAACATGAATAAACCAGATGTAAGCAAAATAAACCAAATGCATTTATTTATATGCAATGTCCAGAATAGCAAATTCACCATGATAGCTAATCAATTAATGGCTCTCCGGGGTGGGTTGTGGTTCCCAAATGAATGTAAGATTTCTTTTTAGGGTGATAAATAGGTTCAAAGAGCGGGTAATGGCAATGGTGGCATGAGATTGTGAATAGACTAAAAATATTTAATTGTACACTTCCAAATTGTTAAATCAATGAAATTGAAAAGAATTTAATTGCAAATGAACTATCTTCTCTCTATCCTTACATGTTTTTATCTATCGGGGTTTTTTTTTCCCTGTATTTTTTAGGGAATGGTCTACAGGGTGTTCAGGGTCTCACTATTAGATTGGACTCATAGTGATCCGCCTGTCTGTAGCCTCCCAAGTGCTGGAGTTACAGGTGCGCGCCACCACACCCAGTCTCAATCTCCGTCTCAGTGTGCCCTGGGGGCGGGGTTGGCACGGCTGGCCTGGGTATCTATCAGTCATTAAAAGAAGCTTGTTATACTTTTCCACTATGCTTTTTAGGTTTTTCTCTTTCTCCTTTAAATTCTGTCCAATTTTGCTTTGTGCATTTTGAAGTTATTGTACATAGAAAGTTGAATTGTCCTGAGGCGATTTCTTGTTATTTGTGGTAGTTATATTCCATAATTCTGTTGCAAATACTGATTAAGTAAACACTTTCTCCAAGTGTTAGGAACACTTTCTCCAAAGAGAAATACAAGATTAGGTCCTTGTAAGCTCTGTCCAAACATTTTCACTAAATTGCCACAAGAAAGCCTGCTTTTATGTTTATCTTTGTTTAAAGACCCGTTGGCATATATTATTTATTCATTAACAGCAAACTCAGCCAATAGCACTGTAATTTACATGCCTATTTCCTTCCAAAAGTGCATCCTGGCCTCCCTATACCTAGGACCCGAATAGCACCACTTTTGGGGACTGACTTGAGTAGTCAATCTACCAGGGGAAAGCACAAAAATGTGGACATTAAGCAGTCCATCAGAAGAGCTGTTCGCAGCCCGGGAACTGAAGTGAGGCAGAGCATCGCCTTCTTCATCCCAGAGCAGCCACGGAACGCTGATTTTTTTTTTGGCTCCCACTGCATGTCCATGAGTAATCACAAAAGTTATGAGGCCACCGATTTTTTTTTTTTTTTTTTTTTTTTTTTGTGGGACCAGGGATTGAACTCAGTCCCCTGTGTTTGCCAAGTAAGCGCTTATTCTACTGAGCCATCTCCCCAGCCCCAAGGCCATCAATTTGGAGGCAATGAATTTTGGCAAGCTGTTAGATTTGCAATGTAGACTCCTTGGATAATGAGGCCTTCATTGTATCTTGCACATAACTTGGATTTCTGTGTTTTGAAATGTCCCTCTGGACCATATTCTCTCCAGAGAGCCTGTGTAGCTAGAAGATTCCTATGCATGCTTCACTTAGGAAAGTTACTTCCCCTCTCCAGTCATTGACTTTCCTATCTGGTTTTCTTTTCTTGTTTTTGGTCTTTTTGAAGGATTTTTTTTTTTTTTTTTTTTTTTTTGGGCTGGCTCCGAATGCCTTCAGGGCAGGTTTGAGTCTTGGGGATCGAACCACAGCAACCTGAGCCTGACTGCTTTGTGGAAGCAGCCACTTAAAGAACTGAGCTAAGGGGCAGGCCCCCGTTTTTGGTCTTTTTGAGACAGGGTCTCCTATGCAGTTCAGACTGACCATAAGCTCACTTTGTAGCCCAGGTTGGCCTTGCACTCTAAACAATCCTCCTGCCTCAGCCTCCCAAGTGCTGGAATTAGAGATGCGCACCACCATACTCAGCTGCTGTTTTTTTTTTTTGTTGTTGTTGTTGTTTTTTTGTTTTTATTTTTTTTTTAATTTTTCAACAAATAATACACTGCATATATTCTTCTTAGTGGTTAATTGCTGTACAAGATGCGGACTTGTGATCCTATT
>NW_004524661.1:5823724-5826710 GCF_000260255.1 Octodon degus | reverse complement strand
CATGGGATAATTTCTGTTTTCTTGCATATACTTAAGCATGACCTATGGACCAGTATGTGGTCTATTTTAGAAAATGACCCATGTGCTCAGCTGCTGTTTTAATGGCAATAGTAATACCTATTTCTCAGGATTATGGTGAGGATTATATTTTATTTTAATGTATTTGGTTGCTACAGGGTCTTACCATGCAGCTCAGACTCATAGTGATCCTCCTATTTACAGCCTCCCCAGCACTGGGATTACAGGTGTGCACCACCACCCTGGGACTGGCTGGCTCAACCACCCATGGGGGTAGGGATGGCATGGGATGTGGTGCTGGGGATTGAACTGCGGTCCCTGTGCACTTGCCTAAGCTTGCTTAAGCAGGCACTTTAGCTCGCTGAGCTATCTTGCCTGCCCAAGGATTATATTATAGGGGAAAAAAATCATTTAGCTCACTTACCAAAAATCTTTTCCTCTCTTAGAATGTGTGTGTGTGTGTGTGTGTGTGTGTGTGTGTGTGTGTAGGTGTGCACCCATGCGCACTTCTAGGGATTAAACCCAGGGCCTCACACTAATCTATCCAGCCTCTTTCTAATTTTTATTTTAAGATAGGGTCTCATTAAATGGCTAAATTTTGAAGGCTGGCCTCAAGCTTATAATCCTCTTGCCTCAAACCCCCAGGGTGCTTACAGGCAAGTGCCACTGTATCTAGCCTCCTTTAGGACTATTGTTTTATTCCTGCCTCAGAAAAATTATTCACAACACAGAGCAAACAATCTTTCCATTAACATTTTTGCCTGAAGAGTTCTAAAATCAAGAGCTGAGTTAACAAGATCTGGTCAAATTATGTCCTCAGTCTTTGCGAAGAGTGCTTACCTTGCCCTTTGGAAGTCCCTTAGACCCAAAGCTTGGGTGCTTGTCATGGGGTTTTCCTGAAAGACTTCAAAAATCATAAGAAAGATACCTACACAGGAATAGTGAGTACCAAAAAGGCTTAGGTAGGGAAGGAGGAAGCTCTTCCTCTGGCCCACTTTCCAGCCTGTCCATTCTGCAGCTGAGGAATAATCAAGAGCTTTGTCTACTTAAGGCAATCGCTACTGCTGAGCTACATCTCAGCCCTGTTCTTGCTTCTTAAGAGGTTGTGGAAATACTTGAAGATGTTCCAACATCTCAGAGTCACTCTATCAACATCATAAGACCCCTGCACCTGCCCTGGCCTAGCAACTTTGATAAGAACTATTCATTATTGAGCCCCTTATTATGACTCTCTAATCCTTCCAAAAAACTTGTGTGTATGTATGAACAGTCCAGTTTGAATGGTTCAACTTAAAATTTTTTGACTTTAAGCTAATGCAAAAGCAATATACATTTAAGCAGAAAACATTCTTGGGGGCTGGTGAGATGGCTCAGTGGTCTAAAGCACCTACTTGGAACAAGCTTGCCTGAAGCACAGGGACCGCGGTTCAATCCCCAGCACCACATGCCAGCCAGCCCCGCCCCCTGGTGGGCTGAGCTAGCCACACACACATAAATGGATAGATGGATAAATAAATAAATTAAAAAAAAAAAGAAAAAGAAAACATTCTTGGGATTTAAAAAAATTATTAAATTTATTGGTGCAATTTTTTTTTTTTTTTTGGTACAGGGTGTCACTATGCAGCTCAGACTCATAGTGATCCTCCTGTCTTAGCCTCCCCAGAGCTGAGGTTACAGAGATGCCACCATGCTCTACACCAAAAAATAAGTACATAAAATATATGTTTAAAAAACTAAGATGGGATCCCAGTTGTTGATTCTTTGTTACAGTTCATGTGCGATTGAGATTTTGTTCATGTAATCTTTGCCTACACCAATGTCTTCAAGAGTTCTACCTATTCCCAAGAAAAGAGTTCCACCTATTATATTCTAGCAGATTTAGTGTTTCTGTTTTAATATTTAGATCTTTGATTCATTTTTATTTTAGTTTAGTGCATGGTGATAGACACAGGTCTAGTTTTAGTCTTTGGCATGTGGGAAAGCTGGTTGTTACAGCATCATATATTGAAGAGGCTTTCTTCCAGTAAAAGTATCTCTGCTGTCATTAGTAAACAACATGGGCAGACAGAGTGCAGATCTGAAATGATTAATTTCGGCAAGTTAACTGTAGCATTACATTGGGGTAATGGGTAATTCCAGCAAGCTTACACTCTGAGTTGCACTCAAATTCTTTCCTATATTTGCATTTATGGTTTCCATCATTTTCCTAAAATCCTCTATTTTTTTTTTTTTTTGAAAACCTGTTATGTGTTCTAGATTCAGTAACCATGTCCTTCATTATGGTCATCATCAGCTTAGTTATCTGTGTCATTATCTGATTTTTTTTCTAGAGAGTCAATCATCTGGTTTGCTAGCTCCACTGCTACTATTTCAGAAAGTTCAACTGGGTAGTTTTTGATTTTTTCCACCTTAGTGCCCCTTGGATTTGTTGTGGGTGAGCTAGAGGTCTGAGGTTGCATCTTGCTTCTGTGTTTTCTCATTTTGTATTTTTTCAATTTGTTTAGTGTGATGATGCTTGTAAATTGCTTATGACAGGTAGCTTTATTCTGGTATCAAGACTTTTTTAAGGAAATGATGACATTTCAGAGATGTATTCTAAGGGTTACTGGCTTTTGAGTCTGTCCCAAGCTCCTGCTTCTTCTCCATTTTATTAGGGGTGAGCAATTGCTGCCTTTTGGGCCTAGCATCAATCTTTTTGGTACTAGACTATGGTATTGTTTGTAATCACCAGACAATCTCAGTACTGGCATACAAGGAAGAACAGCTCATCACAACTATGTCACTTGGGTAAAGGAGTACAATCAGTAATAACAATAGCATTAAGGTCAGTCTAGAAAAATGACAAATTGTTTTTTTTTTTTAAATTTATTTATTTATTAACATTTATTTTGGGGTGTGTGTGTGTGTGTGTGTGTGTGTGTGTGTGTGGCCAGCTCAGCCCACCAGGGGGCGGGGCTGGCTGGCATGT
>NW_004524661.1:5819207-5822579 GCF_000260255.1 Octodon degus | reverse complement strand
CCAGCACCACATGCCAGCCAGCCCCGCCCCCTGGTGGACTGAGCTGGCCACACACACACACACACACACACACACACAAATAAATAAATAAAATTAAAAAAAAAAAAGAACAAAACTAAAAACAGTGTTCACTCATGAAAAAAAAGAAAGATCAACTTATTAAGAAAAAAGATTTCTCTGTGATTTCCAGTCTACGGTCGTTTTTTGGGTTCTATACTTTTGTGGTAGTGTCCAGTAAAGAGCATGTCTCTGCTGTCACTGGTAGACAAATGTTGCAGACAGAACTCAGATCCATACTGGGTAATCCCAGCAAGCTCACAGCTAGGGTGGGTTCCATATCCCACTAGTTATTACTTCCCCCATTTATTACTTTCCAGGATCTGGATTCTGAATCTTGGGAAGTTGATTTGTTCCTGGTGCTTCCATATCCGCAGAAGTTCAGGCTGATTCTGGCCTCAGCATGTGGGCTTGGGCCAGAGTCGTTCAGCCTAACATCCTGAGTGTCTCTTGTTGGCTTGACCTTGGCTTCCTGGCTCTGGACAGCTCCCATAGTTGTCCCTCACCCTGTCACTGTGGGATTTCAACACTGAGGGCCTTCAGATGAAACCAATCTTAGGCTGTTCTGAGTTCTGATTTCAGCCGACCTCTCCTTAAAATGACACACAGCCAAACAGCCTGTCTGGGAACATGGCAGTCACTTGGGCTGGAGTCACTCACAAGGGGCTGTAGTAGCACCTACTGTCCACTTTTCTGTTCCTTGGGTGCATTTCTTATGGAGCTTCTAGAGTCACTCACCCTCACTGTTTCTCTGTAAATTCAATTTTTACTCTCTTGCACCATGATCTAGGAGCTAGGCAGAAAGTGCAATTTTTCCCCTCCTCTCTGCGTTGTGCTCTGTCTCTTCACTTTCTCAGTGGGCTCCAATTTTTGCTTCAGATCCTTCCTGGATCCTGGGAATCTATAGCCCTCCCCTTTTTCTTCCCCCAGTTATTACTTTCCAGGATCTGGATTCTGAATCTTGGGAAGTTGATTTGTTCCTGTCAACTACTCCATCACCTTCCTGGAAGTCCTGCTTAGACAGATTTTCTAAGTTACGAAATTCTGATTGTATAAGATTTGTTATTTCCTAATTGTGGCAGGCATCATTGATACCTTGCTCCATATTCCCTAAGCCCACACCCAAGTTCACCTGCACCAATCATAATCAATTTCCAGTGCAATGGTGGCTTCTCACCACAAGTGCCTGTTCTTAGCCTATGTGGCCACTGCATTATCAGGGGGACTTGATGGAATATCCATGAGAACAATTTAAAGGGTAATTAGTGCCCAGAAGCAACTTGTGACACCAGAGAAAGGAATAAGCTAATTCTCCAGCCTCCCAGCCTATAGGACAGTTCTGAGTTGATTTCCACACTTCCTGAAGAACTGATCACCAAGAGTCCACTGTGTATTCTGCTACTTCATGCACTATTTTTACCCCCCTCATTTCATTTTCTCATGCTCCTGTATGTTTCCTGAAATCATTTCTCAAATAAGTCACCTAGAGCTGAATCCCTTTGTCAGAGGTATTAGGGTTCTCCATGGAAACAGAACTTGCAGAGTATATATAGGATTATGCAAATCACTGTTCCTACTCAAAGTTTATCAAGCATGAATAGCGCATGTCCCAGTTCAAATATTGTTAGATTGGATAATCTCTCTTCCTAGAGAGAAGGTCAACATTTTATCTTATTCAGGCCTTAATTGATTAGATGAGGTTCACCCAACATAATAAAGAACAACCTGTTTTATGTAATCTACCAATTTAATGTTAATCTAAGCTAAAAACACCTTCATAGGGATATGTAGAATAATATCTGACCAAATATGTAGGCAATCTATGGCCCCTTCAAGTTGACACATAAATTTAAACATCACAGGGTCTAATTTTAGGGGCAACCGTAGCCAAGACAACAAGCACAACTCATAATTTTGAAAAATATACCTCAATTTGTAGTGAGAGTGGAAACCTCTAGTACAGTACTTTCTGTGACACACCCATCATGAACTAAAAGAACTATATATTTCATCATTAGTCACCTGTCTGAAGACTTCTGTCTTCTATTTAAAAAAACTTTAAAATTTTGTAGTTAGTTGGCATAGGGTCTCACTGCACCGCTAGACTCATAGTGATCCTCCTGTCTCAGCCTCTCCAGTGCTGGGACTACAGGCCTGCACCACCACACCCAGTTTCAGTGGCTGGCAGCACACACCTGGGGTTCCATGGCCAGCATGGCATGTGGTACCGGGGATCAACCCCAGATCTGTGTGCTTGCAAGGCAGGCGCTTAGACTGCAGAGCTATCTCCCCAGCCCCTTTTGTCCCCTATTGAGAATGCACTGTAGTCTTCAAGCAAAACCAGAACTGGTATTTCTGTTAATGAACGTGAGACAGGGGAGCTGAAGACCATGATGGAAAATTTTTTATGGTGTGCACATCTGGAACATTTAGTATGTCCTGCATGATATGTACCCTGATCTTCAGGTGGTCTTTCTCTATGAACCAGGCACTTAGCTCTGCTGTCAGGGAGCTTGCCCAGTTGCTTACGTCACACACTCACAGGTCGAGCTCCTGGCTAGGCCCCAGAGTTGCTGCCAACGGTGAAAATGACAAAAAAAGGAAAGAAATGGAACTTAAGGATTAAACAAAAAAGATGAGAAAAAGGAGAAAAGTTAGAAAAATTGAGTATCGTTTCTAATGTCATATCAATTATCACTATGCTCTCTTTAAAATAAACTTTTTAGGAGCTGGGGAGATGGCTCCGTGGAGTAAGTGCTTCCCTGCAAGTGCAAGGGTCTGAGTTCAATCCCCGGTTCCGCAAAATAAATAAATAAATAAATAAATAAATAAATAAAATAAACTTTTTAAGAAGAAAAAAAACAACAGTGAAAATGGTTCCAATTTTGCCGCTGTCCGCGGTGCTGACTATGCACTAAAGCCTTTGTTGCTGTTCTGAGTGCTGGAGAGAGACAAGGAGAAGATACTTTGAAGATAAATTTGATACCTTGGTTCCTTTAGAAGTGTCTTCAGTTGAAACACACAGCCCCATCTGCACCAAAGAATCAACACTTTCTTGCTGTACTATTTCCAGGACAGTTTCTGGCATTTAGTACAGTGAATGAAGTACTGCAGAACTAAACAGAAATCAACTATGCCTGGAATCTGCAGGCTGTGATCTACAGCAGGGAAGCCGTGATACTTCGCCTTCCTCTGACTAACTTTTCCTCTTTTTGATTCCTGTATGTAACAAGTCAGGAAACTTTTGAGCGCTATCTTCTTTTCTTCTTCTTCTTCTTCTTCTTCTTCTTCTTCTTCTTCTTCTTCTTCTTCCTC
>NW_004524661.1:5790247-5819107 GCF_000260255.1 Octodon degus | reverse complement strand
CCTCCTCCTCCTCCTCCTCCTCCTCCTCCTCCTCCTTCTTCTTGCTATCTTCTAACTATCTCTTGGAGTAGTCCTCTTTCTCACACCTTCCACCACTTCTATGGCGATAATCATCATCACTACATCTATCATAGCGCTCTCTCTCTCTCTCTCTCTCTCTCTCTCTCTCTCTCTCTCTCTCTCTGAGAGAGGCTCTCTTTATGTCCATAACCTTCCCAGCTGCAGTTCTATTTGTTCTCATTTCTTGTAAGGATCATCTCTTCTGGATAAAACGCTCCAAGTAGTTGGCTGTACTGATGCACAACTGTAATCCCTGCACTTGGGTTCCTGAGGCAGTAGGATCCTGAGTTTGAAGTCCACCTGGGGTATATAGCAAGTATATATAGAGGCCAGCCTAGGCAACTTAGTGAGACTTTGTCTCAAAAGTAAAGAAGAAAAATGTTTTGAGGCATGTCACCCAGTCTGGTCCTGAGCTCACTATCTAGCGTAGGCTGACTTCAAACTCCTGGTGATCCTTTGTGCACCATCATGCTTGGTTCAAAACAAAATCTAAAATAGGACTAGGGCCATGACTCTGTGGTACAGCACTTGTCTTACATGTGCAAGGCCCAGGCCTTAAGCTCTATGACTGCAGAGGCAAAAAGAAAAAAATGAAAGAACACTTTCAGAGTCAAGTAACTAGGCCAAGATAAGCATTTTTTGTTTTTGTTTTTGTTTTTCTTTTTGGTACCAGGGATTGAACTCAGGGTCCATCGCTTGCCAGGCAAGCACTTATTCTACTGAGCTATCTCTCCAGGTCCTAAATATCTTGTGTGTCTTGTCAGAATATCTATCAAAAACAAACTGGTGAATTTTATTATTATATATAAAGTATACGTCGATAAAAGGATTGACCAAAGGAATACACACAAATGCAATTGAGAGAGCCACCCCTAATAGAGCAAGTGCATCAGCTACAAAACAAACCTTTGAGATAGGTTTTATTTTACGGGTAGGATGATCAGAAAGAAACTTGCCCCAATTCCAACAAGATTCTCAGGGACAGAGTCAGGTAAGTTTCCCAAGACAGACAGGTGGCCAGGACTGAATTCCAGCTTTGCTTCCTGTGCCACAGAGATGCCCGGCGCCAGGAAAACCATGGCTCCTGGAGAGAGCCGAAGGGAAGGGAACAGGCGAAGGGTTACAGGAGAGCAGGCTGCGTCTGCGTGCTGGTTGAGAAGGGGCTTCCATGACTGCAAGGTCGCCAAAGCGGGTGTGATGTAATCACGCCAGTCCGTGCGTCAAAGGGCGGCTCCCAGGACGCAGGAACTGCGCTGGAGCTGGACCCGCCCACCCCCCTCCTTATCCCAGCTGCTGTTGGCACGCTCAACCGCTGCTGTTAACCCTTGTCCCCCGCCAGGAAAATCACCTCGCGTCACAGCCACCCCTGACACCTGCTGGCAACGTCCTAGTAACCACTAACTCCGGACAATCTTCTTCAGCCGCCGGTAACCCCCGACAACCATCCCAGCCCACTCCAACCCAGGGGCTCGCTGAGGCGCCATGAAGCCGGCAAGCTCCCGCGGGGGCTCATCCGGGGGTCGCGGGGGCGGTGGCTGGGGCGGGGGACGAGGCGGGGGCGGCAAGGGAGGTGATGGTGGCGGCGGGGGGAGCAAAGGCGGCTTCGGGAGGACGCGCGGCTTCCGCGGCGGGGGCCGGGGTAGGGGTCGCGGCCGCGGTGACAGCAGGGACCGGGGCGGCGGCGGCGGCCAGCGGCGCGGTGGCGCGGCCAAGAGCAAGAATCGCCGCAGGAAGGGCGCCAACGCAGTATTCGTGGAGCCACACCGGCACGAGGGCGTGTTCATCTACCGCGGCGGGGAGGACGCGCTGGTTACGCTGAACATGGTGCCGGGCATCTCCGTGTACGGCGAGCGGCGCGTCTGCGTGACAGAGAACGGTGTGAAGCAGGAGTACCGCGCGTGGAACCCCTTCCGCTCCAAGCTGGCCGCGGCTATCCTGGGAGGGGTTGACCAGATCCACATCAAGCCCAAGTCCAAAGTCCTGTACCTGGGGGCTGCCTCGGGGACCACCGTCTCCCACGTCTCTGACATCGTGGGCCCAGATGGCCTGGTCTACGCTGTGGAGTTTTCACACCGCGCCGGCCGTGATCTGGTCAATGTGGCTAAACAGCGAACCAACATCATCCCGGTTCTGGAAGATGCCCGGCATCCACTCAGGTACCGTATGCTCATTGGGATGGTGGATGTGATCTTCGCCGACGTGGCCCAGCCGGACCAGTCGCGCATCGTGGCTCTGAACGCACACACGTTCCTGCGCAACGGAGGCCACTTTCTCATTTCCATCAAGGCCAACTGCATCGACTCCACCGCATCGGCAGAAGCTGTGTTTGCTTCGGAGGTGAAGAAGCTGCAGCAGGAGAACTTGAAGCCACAAGAGCAGCTGACCCTGGAGCCCTACGAGAGGGACCACGCGGTGGTCATTGGTGTCTACCGTCCCCTTCCCAAGAGCAAGTAGTATCCAGAGCAGTCTCCCAAAGCACTGCCCAAGACTTGTGTCCAATCTTCTTGTGTATGTGGGCTTTTATTTTTGGGGTGCATGT
Organism: Octodon degus; assembly: GCF_000260255.1. NCBI lineage: Eukaryota > Metazoa > Chordata > Mammalia > Rodentia > Octodontidae > Octodon > Octodon degus. Next base: position 5,816,508 of record NW_004524661.1, on the reverse strand, counting down.
TTTGTTTTTCTATTAAATCACATAAAACAGTGACACAGTGTATTGGTGAGGCCAGGTTGGTTTTGCTACCATGACCGTCGGCCACATCCAGTGGCCTCTCAGCTGTAGTTATTCTAATCACTGCAGCCCTTAGCTCCCATTTGCACAACACTTCCCCTAATCAAAAGGACAGAGAAATGATAACCTGGGAGTTGCCAATGCGATTTTAAAGTTCCCCTTAGAAATAGCCAGGGCATTTCTGTTCATACTGGCCAAACCAATGGTCCAGCCCAATGATAGGGAATGGTCGTGGCACATTCAACCTGTCTAACTCTAAAAGCAAGAATCTTAACCACACAAAGCTTTTGGCATTTGATTCGAAGACCGTTTGCATTCACTATTACATTTACTCATTCCACCAGTTCTGAGATGGCTTTAACATCCCATATTACATGTAGCAAATAAAGCTTCTGAAGATAAACTATTTGTCCAAATTTGACTGGCCAGAAGGGAGGTAGAGTTCAGTGCCACTCTTTGGAAGGCAGCTATGCTAACCACTAGACCACCAATGCCTCTCAGAGCCACTCTTTGGGGCCTAAATTCACAACCTTTTACCTTGACAACAGGAGGTTGTAACCTCAAGCATGACACATTCTGAGACACCAACAGAGCAGGGCTCTCTGGCCGCATGATGTTATTTTCTTTTCATCTCCTTGGGCTACATTTTTCTAAGATTTCACAAAAGCTAAATGGGCCAGGAATGTAGTGTAGCTCAGTGGCATAGTGCCTGCCTGGTAAGCACAAAATCCTGAGCTCAGTTCCCAGTATGACAAAGTGACCTCCCCAAGAGTCTGCAGAACAGCTGAGAAAATTCCTCCCAGACTGTCTTCATTTCTGAAGGGAATTTCCTGAGGTACAGATGTTGGACTCAGTACATTGATTCTGGCTCTCAAAACTAGCCCAAACAAACAAGAGAATGAGCTGAGAAGACCCCCAAGGTCTGGTGAATCACGTCAAAAGCAGACCTTAATTTGCCATTCATTCATTCATTCATTCATTCATTCAGTTCGCTAAAAAGAAAAAAATCCACTGCCAGGTCAACATTTAGTGTGGAAATGACTGCCCCCGTGTATCATCTGGAGGTGGGTTTATCTTCCTAAAACTGTGCTTAGGCAAGGATTATGGCTAGTCTGCTTTTTCTATGTCCTCCTGGGAATACAACAATGAAACAGGATGAACAACATCTTTTTAAAAAGGCAGCTACCTTTTCATCTTCTCCCTAGTCCCCATACCAAAATTCAGCAAGAGTTACAGTTCAGGTTTTTGGAAGGATGGCTCAAGAAGAAAGTGGGGCTAGTGAGACAGCTCAGAGGCGTAAGTGCCTGCCCAGCAGGCGTAAGGTCCCAAGTTCGATCCCCGGTACAAAGATAAAAATCAATTAAGTGGCAGAAGAAACACAAACACAAATCTCAAACAAGGATTTCCAGGAACAATGGAAGCTTTCCTTGTAGTTTTACAAAGCAAGGGCCAGTGCTCCTATTAAACAAGTAGAGACTTGAAGCTTCAAATACATGAAATGACTTGTGAGGCTCACAGACAGAAATCAAAACTATATCTTTCCCACTAAATCTGTCCTATTAGCAATATAATGAGTCTCTGAGGCTGAGGATGGACCTCCAGGGAACCAATGAAGGTGACAGGTGCTGGCCACCTGGGGGGAAAACCTGGGCTGCAGTTGGGCTGTAGTACCCTAATTTCTCACAGCCAGCACAGCTTCAACAGGAGCCTGGCTTCCTCCCGACAGGTGGCTTGTACGCCTGGATGCAGCGCAGAGCCAGGGAAACCTGACTTCCTTACTGTGCTCCTGCCATCCTTGTAAGGTAAAACTTACAGCCTATGCCTGAAGCTGCTTGGAACCCATCAAAAAAGAAATGGCATGAAAACAACCTGCGAAAGAATCCCTCTGAGCCAGGCATGGTGGTGCATGCCTGTAATACTAGCACTCAGAAGGCTGAGGCAGGAGGACCACTGTGTTCAAGGCCAGGCTGAATTACATAGTGAGACCCTGACTCAAAAAAAAAAAGTTCTTGGTGTCGAGTCTGGTGACATTTGTTTGTAGTCCCAGCTATCCAGGAATTTGAGGCAGGAGGATCAGTTGAGCTGTGGAGTTCAAGACCAGCCAGGGCAACACAATAAGATCCCAGTTTAAAAAAAAAAAAAAAGAAAAAAGAAAAAAGAAAAGAAAAATCCCTGAGTTGCAAAGGGGATCCTGGCCTGGTGGAATGACCTGGTAGATAGTGAAAGAAACAGAAGGTGAAGGATGAAGGCAGCACACAAGAGAAGCTGGAACTTGGTGTTAGCAGATGAGGGAAGGAAAAAAGATGGGACTTAAGTACTCAGAAGTGGAATGCATCAATGATTTGAGTTCTAGGAGCAGATCTTGGTGGTTGTCTTCTCGAGTTATAGGTGGCCAAAACAGAAACTTCCTCAGAATACTGGAGGTTAGAAGTCCAGGATCAATAGTTGGTGACCTGGCTCCTGGGGAGGGCTGTTCCTGGCTTGTAATGAGCTGACTCCTTGCTGTGTGATTCATCAAATTTCTCTGTGTTTGTGACAGAGAGCTAGAGAGGTCTGGTGTTTCTTCCTCCTTTCATAAGGACACAGTTTCTACCTTTTCATTTTCCTGCCTCATTAAGGTCCTGTCTCCATATAGTTTCCCTGCAGCTCAGGGCTTTCAGTGCATAACATGAGGGCTGGATGAGAACTTCCAGCTAAATGCCTGTCTTACTGGATTGTGAGAACTGGCTGGGGAGATCACTGTACAAGATGGAATACCTGGTAGAGCCAAGCATATAGCAAATACCCTCTACATTGTACTTTATTATTTTCCTCCTCCTGTCAGCAGAATATAACAAGGTACCTAAGAATTCACAGCTCTCCTCGTTGCCTTGGAAAGTGAGGCAACTCAGCGTGGTTTCTTCTCAAGTGGAGGGTCCTGCTCCACAACCGGAGTACTCTGCTCTTTCAGAGGATCAGCAGCTCCATCTGGAGCCCAGTGTAGAACGCAGAGCAGCATGCTGGCAGCAGAGTGAGCAGAGCAGGAGGCTGATGATCAGGCACCAGGCAAGAGACACAGCAAAGGGAGGCAGCGGGGGCCTTGCTGTCACCGTCACATCCATCAGCTCTCCCTTGCTCAACCTTCTGGAACAAACGGGAAAAGTAGGCTGGAGAAAAAGAATTGTTTTACACTGGAGAAAAGTTCCCATTAAATTGGCAGCTTCCCCTTCCCATTGTATTATTGAGCAAGATGTCTGAGCACTTCTGAAGTGTAGGGAGTGTACTTAAATATTGCTACTCCAATATTTATCAAGCACTTACTGTGTCCCAGTCATAACACTAAGCATTTGTTTTTCAAAGTATGATTTCAAAGTTAATAATAAGAACATTCCAGGGAGAACTGCTTGACAGCTCTTGCAGAACACACACTTGGGTCAGAGCTAACCCTAAAATTTGTGTGGCCCGAAGTCAGAGAATATAAAGCTGTTGGCCTCCTGTCTGCCCCTTTGTCTCCCACCCTGGGTTCATGAAAGTTCTCATCTGCACAGCTTTAGGCTCTTAATCTCAAGCCCCAGACCACTGCCATCCTCTTCCAATGCCTAAATCATGGCTTGTGACCAGAGATGTAAACCAGAAGCAGTCTCTTCTCTGGAGGACCAGCTGGAAAGGACTGGAGCCATGTGCAGAGCTGGGCGGGTCTCCCAGTGCGCAATCTATACATGCTCCTATGAGGCAAGCCGCTTGGTCCCCAGGGATTTCTTGCCCCCTGGAGGGAAGGTCAGAGTGTAGTCTAGTGCCCATTCCTGGTGACTGGAAGTTGCCCTTTGTCTCTACACATCCACACCTTTGCATTCTCCACTAAGGTGGAAAATCTAATCTATCTTTCCATGTCCTAACAAGATATGGCTAACAAGAAGCTCTTGTTCATATTCTAAGTAAGACATGATTGACTATGCACATAGCAGGTGGTAGGTGATTCCTTACACCAGTTTCACTTAATTTCCACAGCACCCTGGGGAGCAAGTGTCACCCCTCCCATATTACAGATGAGCAAACTGAGGTGTAGGAAAGTGACAGCCAAAGTGGTAGAGCTACAAAGTGATAGATCTATGCTTTCTGGAGCAGAACTGTACTTTTCTCTGTCAGTGAAATTAAAGTCAGATATGCTAGGAAACAGACTAGCATTGGCATTTTGTAAAGCTCCCTTGGTGATTTTAATGTGTAGCCAGGGCTGAGACCTGTATTTAAGATCTCGTGTTCTGTCATTGCTGGAGAAAGATTAGGACAGTATTGTCAGTCACTGGAAAATAACACCGGTACATGGGACATGTGTTACCACTGGAAGCCACCCAGGATTCCCATAGGAGGATAGGAGAAACGGGCCTAAGAGCAAAGGGGCCTGTTCCCGGGGACTCCAACCAAACTGCATATTGAGCATGTTGATCAGGAAGCGGGAACTGAGTTCACAGACTGCGGAGTTTAATGTAGCCCATTAAACAACACATTCTAAGTGAAAGTGCAAGTCTTTTTGCTTCCTCTGACCACACAAGATATTAAAGCCAGGGAAAACGCCAACTTGTCCAGTTTCATTTCCTCCATAGAATGGCTTCACCCATCAATGATCAAGTAGATCCGTGCAGCAGCTGCAGTTGTAGTTGAAAAAGACCCCAGCAAAGGACAAAGGACTCCAGCAGTTTCTTGGACCCTGAGTTGGACAGGGGTGGGAAGGGAGAGAACATGGAGTTCTCTCTCCAAGGTGGAGAACACAGATGATTAAATAATGCTGCTTGCAAAAGCACAAGGTGGTGGAGAGCATTCAAGCTTCTCAGGGCATCTGTTTTAAGCTTCAGCTAAAGGGATGTAGGAGTGACATGGGCTAGGAATGGTAGTTTATGAAAGAGCACCAAGAGCCCCACCCCCAGTGGAGGCTCTCCCAAGGCTGCCCAGCAAGGCTGTGCAGTGCAGAGAGCAGCCTTCCCTGTGACACCTCAGGCAAGGCTTTTGTGGTTGGTCGTTTAGGTCTGAAAAAGCTGCACATAGGATTTTTTTTTTTTTATGAGCAGAATATATTTATTCAGAGAAAGAAAGCTCCTATCCAAGAGAGGGACAGGAGGGGGGCCCGAGCAGGTAGTTTCCCCGCACATAGGATTTTAACAATATTCACCTTACCCAAACTCAGTGTCGGGTTAAGTTGGTTAACACTTAAGTTGGTTTGAGTGGGGATTCTGCTGTCTTGAGCAAAACATTTATGGACCTTTTTCTCCAAAATTTTGCCCTTTTAGTTCTCATGCTGCCAGTTTCATTCCTTGGTGGACACCAAGCCACACATCAGCTAAGGTTCTGGGTCCACGTGGACAACTGCTGATTCACTGCCTACAGCCTCGGCTGGAGAACACAGGTGATTAAACAATGCTGCTTGCAATAGCCAATGTGCTTGCACAGTTCTTTATGGCTGCCCCCAAGGAGGCTTCCAGAAATACTAGGCCAGAAGAGCCAAGAAAGTGACTTGTAGTTATGTTATGGACATTAGATCTTGAACTTCCTCCCCCTTATCTCCTTCCTCCCCGCTTATTTGTCCACCTCTCTGCCTCTTGAATCCCAAATCCAACAATGATGTAATCCCACAGGGCTTCCATTCTCTGTTCACTATTCCTTTAGCTCCCCACTTGACATCCTTCTCTCTTCACCTGGCTGAAATCGCATAGTTCATTATGGCAAACACATCCATGCACATGTCCTTCTTTCTGCTGCCCTTCATAAGCCAGCCAATTCTTTTTTTTTTTTTTTTTTTGCAGAACCGGGGATTGAACTCAGGCCCTTGTGCTTGCCAGGCAAGTGCTTATTCTACTGAGCCATCTCCCCAGCCCCATTTCTTTCTTTTTTTTTTCCCCCCCCAATTCTTTTCTGAATGCTGTTAATGCCTTCCTTTCCAACTTCTTCCAAGACCTAGTTCATTGGCACGTTACCCACTTTCCAGTTTGCCATGTATTACGGCTTGTCTGGATGTCCCCCAAAGCCTCCTATGCTCACTCAGAGCTGGTTGGGTCTAAGACATGACACTGGGATCAAGGGTGAGGTACTAAATTAGCCCATTTATTGGAATCAAAATAGCTCTAGGTGTGGCTGAATGGATTCACTGAAGACAGAAGCACCAACCTGGGTGAAGGTGGCACCACCTAAAAGGCTTGAGATAAAAGGAAAAGGGAGGCTTGCAGCACACTGTCTTCTGCCTGCCACACCATGGACTCTTTCTCCTCCGTGATGGCCCTCTGTTGTGCCACAGTGCCTTGGAATCAGCTGACTAGGGTCTGAAACCTCTATGAACTGTGAGCTAAAATACTCCTTTCCCCATTTAACTTTGCACTGGGCATCTCTGCAATGAGGAAAGTAACAAAGGCCCTGACACCAATCTCCACTCCTCCTGTGATGTTTCTTGGCCATCTGCTCTGGGACCCTACTCCAGTGCCTCATAATTTAGGTGTTGTACAGAGCACTCCTCCTCTGGCTCCACCTTAGCTGAATCAAGCTATGCTGCCTTACCCCCCATAATCAGTCCTCGGCCTAGAAGTTTACCTTTTTTCTCACACTATAGTACTCTTCATGGGGTGGGGCAGCAAGGAGGAAAGGGTTCTGCTCCTTTTAGTTACTGAGAGATCCAGGCTGACAGAGAAGCCACCATCTTGAATGCTATCTGTCCTACTGGAGAAGAAAGAGTGCTCCTGGGAAAATCTAAAGAGTTCTAGCCAAAGTGACATAACGTTATTTCCAAGTACAATTCTTTGGTTGGCCAGAACTAATTAGATGAACTTACCCAATCACAAGAAGTGGAATTATGTGTCGGAAAAATGGAATATGGAAATTCTCCTGAACAGTAACCATTCCAAGATGCTAATTCTTAGCCCCATTCTGGATATTACAAGGCACAGGTTAGAAAACTTTCCTAAAATCATAGTAAGTTGGAACAGAAACTGCAGTTATTTTTTATAGTATTTTTTATTGTTTTCAGCCACTACTTTATACTTCCTCTCAGACTATCAAATATACAGGTAACTTTTTTTTTTTCTGTGTGTTGGAAGTGGTGAGCATGCCTGTAAACTCCAGCCCCCAGGAGGCTGAGGCAGGAGGGATTACCATGATTTTCAGGCCAGCCTGAACAACAGAGAACCTAAGTTTTTAAAAAACCCTAAAATATAATTTGTTCTTGTCATATAACATAATGCTGTTAGAGGAATGTAATCTTTTCTGAAGTTTATTAAAAATTTGTTGGCTGGACATGACTGTTTTTTTGCTCCACATGAGCCTGAGAAGTGTATGCTCTTTGGTTGCTGGATGCAGATTTCAGTATGCTGTCTGTCAGCTCTGTGCCTGTGGATTTCACATCTGAAGACTGAACCAACAATGGACAGCACATGGAAAAGAGAAAGTATCTGAACAGAACACAGACCAGTGTGTTTTCCCCTTGGCACTATCCCCTAAACAATGCAGCACAATTTACACAGCATTTGCACTATTAGGTATGGTAATAGACTGAGTACACAAGATCTGCATGTCATATGCTGCTAAACACGAGGCTACTTACATAAGGGACAAGAACATCCAGAGCTTGGTATCTCTGAGGGAGGGGAGTCTTGAAACCAATCCCATTCATATTCTGAGGGAAGTCTGTATGTCCATCAAATCAAACTTGGGTGGTCAAAGCTCCTTTGATTTTTTTTTGCTTCCTATCAAAAATTGAAGTATTGAAATCTCCCACTGTAATGGTATTTTTTCTTTTTGAGACAAGATCTATGTAATTCAGGCTGGCTTTGAGTTCATTTTGTAGCCCAGGCTAGTCTTGAACTCCCAATGGTCTTTCTGCCTCAGCCTCCAGAGTGCTGGGATTACAGGCATGTGCCACCACGCCCAGGTGTAATAGCATTTTCATGTTAAAAATTTATCAATTGTAGCATTAATTTCTGTCTGCTACACTAACTGCATATATTAATATATTTTGGCTTCTGCTGTCCTGGTATCTCTGTTCTGCAGCCAAGTGCCTTCAAGCACCTGTGGTCACCCTTGGCTGCAGCATAGGGGGCTGCAGACACTGGCTCTGACCCTGCTGGAGCCATCCACAACACATCTGACAAGGAAATCTCCCATGTATTTTTAAAATGATGTTTCCTTGATCAGTTGAACTTTGTGTAACTATGTAATGACTTTTTTTTTTTTTTTTTTTTTTTGCGACAAGCTCTCCCTATTTAGCCCAGGCTGTTGAACTCATGGTGATCCTCCTGTCTCCCAAATGCTGGTATCACAGGTATGCGCCACCACACCTAGCTTGACTATTAATGATGGATTTTTCAACTTATTTTACTCTAGCCATATAAACCTATGGCTAATATATACTTTATTTTCTTTTATTCCTTTAACTGCATACCATTTTACTTAACTGTTATTTATCTATTATAAAAATACAGATACTGCTTTTCTTTTCAACCCAATCTCCTCTCATTGGCAAGTCTGGCCCATTTTTATTTATGGTGCTTATGAGAATACTGCATTTTTTCCATATTCCTCATTTGTCTTTTCTGCATATTTTAAATATAACATATTTTTATTTGAATAGCATTTTGTGTCACATAGCACTAGACCAAAAGACAAAATGGTATAAAAACCTAAAGCATTATTAGGATGGAGTAAGGAGAACTTAACAGAGCTTGGTTCTGTTAATAATACATGTAATCTAGGATAATCCAGCTGGCTCTCAGGACTTTTGCTCCTCCCTATAAAATCTTAAATTTGAGTCAATAATCTAGATTTTTTTCTAATCTTTTTGGTGTACACAAACTCCAGGGCACCTCTAATACTTGCTTGCTTATGTGAACTGATTCAGGATCGCAATCCTTAATGGCACGGGGAACGTTCAAGAGAAAGCAGCATTATAGAAATGGATGCAAGAAACTCTCAACATTCAATTTTACTGTACTTGCTTATCCAGAATTGGTCACATCATAAATTTTATAATGAGTCAGGAGAGGGAATTGGTTGAGTGGTGAGTTACATGGGAGGTTATTTGATATTTTTGAAAAATACTACTGAGGTATAATGTACAACACACTGCATATACTGAAAATAGACAATCTGGTGAGTTTTGACATTAATATACACATTTTCTTCTATCTTTTTTGCTCCTTTGTCATTCTCTTTCAATCCCCTGGATCCATACCACCACAAAGGAGAAATGGAACTGCTTTCAACAAATGATACTGGAACAGTATTACATCATAGCCCTGTGGAAAGCTAAAACCCGATAGAAAAGAGGCAGACTGAGGTTCCCCATAATACCATGCTAAGAAGACAGACCAGACTTCAACTACCTTTAATATCTAGACCCTATGCAACTTTGTAAGTCTTGTAGTTTAAGTGGAAGTTAATAGTTTTACACAGAAGGGAACAGACCAATCCTACAGTGACCCACCCGGGCTATGTTACCTGTTCTTCTGACTCCCTTCTGTTCTTCAAACTTTCTTCTGAGTCTATTTTACATAAGAACTTTAGAACACATCTAAAACTTTCAAGAACCATGCTGCTGTATACACTTCTGATAGAGGGTAACAGTCATTTCAAGAAGAAAAGTGGGAGGGGACCGAACAGGATGGAAGCCAGAGCTTTACTTTGGAGTGGTGCACATATGCATGCACTGCACACTAATCAGACTTTTAGTATTGTATAACCCATGCCTCAGTAAAGATAACAGGCTACAAACCCAAATTGACCAAAAATCAGTAATAATTACAAAATCACAGAAATCAGCTTTTTGAAGCATGGAATAGTTCTAAAAATCTGACAAGGTTTCAAAAACCAGAAAACAAAAGATACAAGGTTATTTTATTGAATGCAAGAAACTTAAAGCGGCCAGGGAAATGGCTCAGGAAGATGGCGCTTCCCTGGCCAGTACAAGGGCCCAAGTTCGATCTCTGGTTCAAAAAACCAAAAAAAAAAAAAAAATCCTCTAAACATGACATGTTTCCAAGTTCATATTCTTGAATTCCTTTAATGTTACTCCAACTAACCTGAAATCTGGGTTAGTCAGACAAGAATGAGCAAAATCAGCTCTTTACTCAGAAAAAACATTAATACATCTCGTCTATTTCTACACCACATCACTATTATTATTATTTCTGCGGAACCTGGGATTGAACTCAGACCCTTGAGCTTGCCAGGTAAGCGCTTATTCCACTGAGCCATCTCCCTGGCCCATCACCTTATTTTGTAGTCAAAATATCTTATTATTTTCATCATGGACTTTCTTCTTAAATTTGAAAAAAAAAAGGACATGTATGCAACATGTCACACAGTAGCCAGACTTCTGCTCCAACCACTCCTGTGTGCCTGGAGTCAATATAAATTTTACATTGTAGAAAATTTTATAACACAGGGGCTGGGGAAGACAGCTCAGTAGAATAAGCACCTAACTGACAAGCACAAAAGAAAATTTTATCACATATAAAACTATGTATTGCATTTTTTTGAGACAGCAACTCATTACAAACATAGTTCAGGCTGGCCTCAAACTCATGGTGATCGTCTTGCCTCAGCTTCTCTAATGATGGGGTTATAGGTGTGTCACCAAACAAGACAATCATTAATTTGAAAATATTATGGACAAACTTCTAACTCAATTCTTTACATTTAATAATCAAAACAGTTAAAGGATTGGGCCAGGGATGATCCCTAGCATGCCATGCTAGCCCCACCTCCAGGGGCATGCTGAAAGGGTGAGTGAGACTGGGTGTGGCGTGTGTGCCTATAATCCCAACGCTTGGGAGGCTGAAAACAAGAAGATCACTACGAGTCACTATGATCTATCTGTGTAGTGAGACCCTGTAGACGATGTACTTAAAAAAAAAAGTTAAAGGATGGAAAACAACATGCCATGCAATAAGAACACAGAAAAAAAACAGGAGTAGTTATTCTGTTTGTAGACAATGTGAATTACTAAGAATGATCAAGAGATAAAGAAGGTCACTACGTACCTGTTAGGGGAACCTTCAAGAGAAAGAGATAACAATCACAGATATGTATGCACCCAACTATATTAAGACAATTATTAATAGACATGAAAAATCTAATGAGCAGCAACACAACTGTAATGGGAGACAACACTCCATTGTTACAAAGAGATCAATTAGACCAAAAATCAGCAGATATATCAGAACTAGACCAAACCTGTAAACAAATGGACTTTGCAGATATTTTCAGTGTTCCACCCAACATCAAAGTATACATTCCTCTCAGCTGTACATGGGACATTCTCTGAAACCAGACCATATACTAGCCCACAGAACATGCGTAAGTAAATACAAAGGAACTGAAATTATCCCACGCATATTATCTGACCATGTACAATGAAACTGGAAATTAACAAACCACAAAAACTCCATAAATACATAGAAATTAAATAACGCTCTCCTAAACAAACAATGGCTTACAGACAAAATTAAAGAAATTAAAACAATATCTATAACAACAATACAGATACAACACATAGGAATGCAACAAAAGCAATTCTACCTAAATGGGAGATTTATAGGGGTGAATTCCCACATCAGGAAAACAGAATGAGCACAAATAAACAACATAATGTTTGCTGCAGCTCAAGCTTTTACTAAAAGAGCATGACAAATTCAAGCTCATACAAGGGAGGAAATTAGCAAGATTAGAGCAGAAATTAGTGCAATGGAGACTAAGAAAATAATATAAAGATTTAATCAGAGTTGGTTCTCTGAAAGAATAAATAAAATTGATAAACCCTTAGCCAATGTTATAAAACAAAAAAACAAAAAACAAAAACAAAAAAAAAAAACAAAGAAAGAAAAGACTTAAATTCAAGCGCTGAGAAAAGAAAAGGGTGAAATCACTACAGATCCTCTGGCAATTCAGAAGATCATCAATATTTACTTTGAAAATCTTTATTCCCTTGGGATGGAAAACAGAAGAAATGGAGAGTCCTAGATATGTATGAATTGCCAAAATTAAGATACAAAAATTCTGAATAATCCAATATCAGTTAATGAAATTGAAAATACAACTACAAACTTACCAGCAAAAAAAACCCAAACCACCCAGGTCCTGATGGATTCACTACTGAATTCTATGAAAAATTTAGGGATTGAATTTTAATGCCAATACTCCTCAAATTCTTCAATAAAACTGAAAAGGAAGCAATATTTCCTAACCTCATTCCTGGAGGCAAGTATTAATTACCTTGATGCTCAAACCAGAGAAAGACCCAACCAAAAAAGAAAACTACAAGCCCATCTCTCTTAATGAACACAGATGTAAAAACCTTCAATAAGATACTAGCAAATCATCAAGAATATTATACACTATGATCAAGTGGGACTCATGAAGTGGGCATGCAGGGATGGGTAAACACATACAAATCAATAAATACACTCCACCACAGCAACAGAGGCAAAGAAAAAGTGTTTTACAATATTCAACACTAATTCATGATAAAAATCCTACAGATAATTGGAATAGATGGTCTTTACCTCAACCTGATAAAAGTCATCTAAGACAAATTAACAGCCAATGTCAAAAATGCACAAAAATTGAAAGCTTTCACCCTAAAACCAGGAACATAAGGATGTCTACCATCACCACTCCTATTCAATACAGTTCTGAAAACACTAGCCAGAGCAATTAGATGAGAGAGAAATAAATGGAGTAAGGATAGGAAAAAGCAAAATTATCATTATTCACAGATGACATGATACTCTACATAGGAGACCCCAAAAACTTGACAAAAAATTGCCTCCTACAGTAAAACAATTCAGTAGTGTAGCCGGATACAAAGTCAACATTCAAAAAAACAAAAACAACAACAAAAAAATCAATAGCATTCCTATAAAAAACCTCATTGAGAAATTCACAATAGCATCCAAAGAAATTACTTACCAATTTAACAAAGGAAGGAAAAGATCTATACATTGAAAATTATAGTTCTCTCAAGGAGATCAAAGAGGGTATCAAAGAATGGCAAGATATCCCTTGTTTATATACAGGGAGAACCAACACAGTGAAAAATGGCCATATTCCCAAAATTGTAATAGAGATTTAATGCAATTCTGAACAAAATACTTCAAATAGTACTCTACTGTATAAAAACACATCTTCTTTTTCCCCCCTCATTCCTTGGCTGATGGACATTTAGGTTTCCAAGATTTAACTAATATACATTGGGCTGCTATAAACATGGGTGCACATATATTGCTGTGGTATGATGCTTTTAGTTCTGGGAACATTTCCCAGAAAGCTGAGTTGAATGGGACTTCTAATCTTAGTTTTTTCAGGAAAGCTCCACACTGATTTTTGTAGTAGTTGCACCAGTCTATATTAACAATGGAGAGGGGTTCCTTTTTGCATTTCTTCAATTTTTTCAACATTTTTAAATTTGACAGGCACTAAGTAGAAAAATAAATAAGCCAGGTGTGGTGGTGAATGCCTGTATTCCAGCACTCAAGAAGCTGAGGCAAGAGGATCATAGGCTACATAATGAATTGAAGGCTAGCCTGGGTTGCATAGCAGGAGACCCTGTCTCAAGAAAGACCTGAATAAAATAGCATGTGTGTCTTGGCAGGACCAACTCTCTCAGAACCACTCTTGTCGACATTTATTTTAGCTTCATTTCAAGAGATTAAACCTCTACGTCATAAATAATAAATTTCATGTAAGTATGAATCTCCAAGGGACTAACATCTGTGTTTCTGGTATTTGAAACAGGTGGAAAAAACTAGTACTTCTACCTTATATAGTCAGATTAGATAGTGGACACTTTAAAGTTAGTATTCAGCAAGTATTTATTTATTGAGTGCCTCCTCTGTACCAGGTATTGGAGATACAAAGGTGGACAAGTCTTTATGAAGTCCTTGCTCTCATGGAGTTTACACTCTATTATAGTTAGTTTCAGTGAAAATCAAAACCTTAATTTAGTCAGAGTGGAAATATGGACAACTGTAGAATAAATAAATAATGAAATACATTAGTAAACAACTTAGAATTTATTTGGAAAGTAGGAAATAAAAAGTATGATTCTAACATTTATTTAAAATATTAACAAAATTAGAAAAGTTAAACTACAGAAAAGGCAGCTATTAAAATTGGCTTAATCGCTATACAAACAAAACCCAAGTTTCTCTCATGCAAATAAGCATAAAGAAAATAGTATATAAATGTTGACAGAATGGGTCACAACATGTTAAAAATTTATATAAGAAACTGTACAGAAATGGAAAAATAAATTAGGTAATTTACAAGAAATGTTTTATGGGCTACATAGGCTATAACTTAGCTCACTATGCATAAAATTTGTAGCACATCATACATTTTTTATATCACAGATTCAATGTTAGAAAAATTCAGACATGACAAAGCTTAGACGTGATAAGAATGCAACTGAGTTAAGAAAACAGCATATATAAAATTAACCCCCAATTTAAATGACTGCCTAGATTGGGACATAAAAACATCTTTTAGACATGATTTGGTCAGGCAGAATTCATTCAACTTCAGTTAAAATGTCAGTTTCACTGTAGTTTAAATAAAAGATAAATGCACACAATGTGTAGAACTGGTGCAACATCTTATCATTCATATCATAGTACCATTACGTATATACTTGCTCCAAGAAGACGAGGATATTGGTGTTAGGTTTTCAGTTACCCTTTCTTTCAAAATGCTGAAAACTGAAAGGGACCACTAAGAAAAAGATGGCAAATTTCAAAATGGCTTAGTAATCCTGTAACTACTGACTGAATTGGTATGGGATGCAGATGTTTTAGATACAAGATACAAAGTTAAAACAATCAAAAACTACACTTACCTATGCTTTACTATTTGTAAAGTAGACATAAACAATATGTATTCAAAGAAAATAGCATAAAAATATTCTAAAATTGAACTGGATTCCTATTTACACAATTTGAATTCTTTGATTTTCATCCTCATTCATGGTTGAAAAAATACATTCCTTAGTTTTTTAGAACGTAAAATTAGTGGCAGTTACAGCCAAAGACAAAAACTCAAAAGAAAAATAATTTTTTCACTACAAAAAGAGCCAAAATATAGTTTTAGATTTTCTTAAAACCAACTTCCCCTCATAACATTCAAAACTAAATTTCGTACCTGAAATTTCAGTATCAGCTCATTACTGTACCTTAAATATGCAAAAAGTATGACTATCAGACAAGTGTCTAATTATTCTTACAAAATCCTAAGTACTTTAGGTTTTAATTTTTTTTTTTTTTTTTGGCGGTACCAGGGATTGAACCCAGGACATTATACTGAGCTATCTCCCCAGCCACCTAAAAGTGTTTGATATCAATTAAGAATCTATTTCAACTGATTTATATGTAAACTTTTGTTTTATAAATTTTGTCATGAATTGTGTGTTGGACAAAAGCAATAAATAATTCCACATCTGTTCCTATTCATAAAACAAAACCAGCTGAAAGGGGATACCCCCAAAATTCTAAAATATCTAATATTTCAGCATCTATGAATTTAATACCATGTCTTTTCATCCAATGAAGTTACAGTAATGCCCATATAATTTTGAAGTTAACAGTAAATATCCCAAATGTACACACACATTTATATATATTTAAACCCTTCATATAAGGTGTATCTACTTCAGAGGCAGTAAAATGAGAATAATGAATACCATTCTACTGGCTTGGTGACAATTTAAAATTTAGTACCTATTAACATATTAATAAAAAGCATGTAGTAATTATAAAAATATTATAAGCACTAAATTCTGAAACATGGCTAAATATTTGAAAATATTGTTTTAATCATTCCAAAGATTGCCAAGAACTAAGCAACTGTCTTTCTCAAGATCCTGACTTTTCACTGTAATGATCCAATTCATTTCACAAATGCAATCAGACCAGGGACCAGCTCTATTTCTGAAACACTATCAGGGCTAAGGATGTAGCTCAGTGGTACAGTGCTTGCCTAGCATGAACAAGGCCCTGAGTTCAAACCCCATACCATAAAAAAACCAAAAAGCCATAAGCAATAACAAATTATAAGCCCACATCCAACAAATACAGAAGCAGATAATATAAAGCATGCAACAGGGAATGCTTTGAGAAAACACTTGAATTCTAAACACAGAAATCATTCAAAAGTTGGGTTAGAAAGGTGGAACGATTTACTTTTTACCTTACCATTATTTTGAATGGGCTACTAAAATACTTGAAAAAAATATAAACTGTCTTGGGTTTTAGCTCGTAAGTAGGATCAGCAGAAAATTTTAAATAATTACTCTCTTAAATATTGAAAAACAGATGAAGTGTATTTTCTAAGATTATCTGATGATAAAAACAAAGTTGGATGAATTTTGTGTTAAAATAAAATACACTAGAATATAAACGTGGTTAGAAATTAAGACATCGCTGAGATTTCTTGGCAATCATCTTAAATAAAGTCAAACAGTATTATTACAGCAAGGCAATATATGTTTTGATTACATACACCACAAAATAGTTAAGTTAAATGCAAAATAATGTACACTTATTTTCATTACCCTTTATCAGCTTTCACATGGCTTAGAATTTCTAAATTACATTTTCAAATGCAGTACACTAAAAAGCATAAAGTGCTTAAACAAAAAGACTATTCCAGATATGAAAGTTGCTTATAAAAGATATTTAGATGGCTAAGTTTTTCCACCCAAAAATGCAACCTTAAAAATCAAGGCAAAATACACTGAACTACTCTTTGAAGGCAAACATACAAATGGAGAAAGGGAAACCTCTTCACTGTGCTCTAGCATTCTGCTTACAGGACAGGTCTTTCACCAACTGGTATGTAAAATACAGAAATGTACTCTCAAGTACATAACTCAGAAAGTTTTAAGAGTCTAATATTAGCAAATGACAGAAACTTCTTGATGGGTTTTCCATTACCAAAAATTAGTAGCAACAGCACAGACTTTATCCAAATAGAGTCCACCTACTTTCCTACACATTTTAAGAGTAGCCAAGCAATGAACTACCATGTCAACTTACATGTTACAGTAAGTTGCTACAAGAAGTCCAGTAATATTTCATGTTTGAGTATTAAGTGGGTATACAGAACTTTTAGCCCTAGCTCTAAAAGTAAAGGCAATCTCTGAGGGGATGTGGTGGTGGTAGTGGTTCTAGACCTGGCATTATTTACAAAGCCCCAAGGCGCTGTCAGTGTATTAGAGGTCAATGGGGTTTTCTTTTTTTAATCCTTTAAAATCAGCCAAAATTCAGCCACAATTTTTGAAGTCAGTGCAATCATCTACTTTGCTGGTTAATGAAATATGATTTGGAGATTGTCAGAAACTGTCAGGATGTATCTCAGGCAACTTTATCAGTGTCAGTGAAAAAAATTACATGTACTACATTGAAATGATAGCATGCCAACACAAGACATTTTAGGAATGGTCAGAAATACCTTGTTTACATAAAGCAAACTCAATTTCTTATTCCTTATTTAAAAAATAAGGTTATTTTAATTTTAAAAAGTTCATGTTCAGAAAGATTATATGAACACAGAATAGCCTTCACTTTCGAGAGGTAGTTCTAGAAATGCGCTGTCCAAGAACTACAGCAGCCATTACTTACACAGTGGTACTGAGCATCTGAAATGTGATCAGTCAATATTGAGATACAGTGTTAAGTGCAAAATATAAATTAGTTTTGAAGTCTAAGGTTTAAAAACAAAGGTGAAAAATCTCCAAATAGTTTGTGTTGATTAAATAACATACTGGATATACTGGGTTAAAATATATAATTAAAACAATGGTCACTTGCTTATTCAATACATTTCTTAGTAAATATAAAATTAAATGTGAAGTTTACATCTCATTCCTCTTACGATGGCACTGTTCAAGAGCACAGACCAATGATGATTAATATTTTAGAAGTTTCAAAGTAATAAACGGCCTGCTGCAGCATCCATGCTACAAGTATGCCACTACTGATACACCTTGCAGAACTAAACCTATTTATTACAGCATTCTTTCAGGGATTTCCTTGAGGATCAAAATTAAAAAAAGAGTCCTGGTAGCCTTCTTTAATCTTTTTTCTTTTCGGTCTTTTTGAGATAGGGCTTCACTATGAAGTGTGGGCTGACCTTGAATTCCCATTAATCCCGTGCCTCAGCCTTCCAGAGTGCTGGGGTTAGTAGCATGTGCCACCAGCCAGCTTTTTCTTTACAATCCTACATCCTTATTAATTCAATAATTCCACATTATGTATAGACTGCTTACTGCTAATGTAAGTTTACCACAGGTATAAAATTTGTAGTTACTATCATTCAATAAATTCTTATCTGTATAATTACCCAAATCAAAAACATTTATAACAAAACGAACCTATGGTATTTCAGCTACAATATCCACTCACTGTCATACAAATCTTAAAGCAGGATATGTGAAGTCACCGTAGGCTTATACAATAGCTACTAGGAAATCTGAATTCAAAGGTCCAAGTAGTCTAAACAATAAACCATTACCCTTACATGTTTTTCCCCTTAAATTCTCAATCCTGTAATTTATATATTCATGTCTTTAGGTAAAGAAAACTGAATTTTAAAACACTTGACTAGAAAACTATAGAGAAATGTCTTTATCCTTTGCTAAGTCTATTGAAAACTGCTCTCTACTGAGCAACACTGGAGCAGGTAACAACATGTGGGTAATACTTCCTTTGAAGTGTAAACAATTGTTAAGCTCTTTAAAGTACGTCCAGATGGACTGGTAATTTAGGTGAATTTCTTCCCCAGACTTTCTACTTCCTATACCATCAGCAACTGACTTGAATAACTTCACTGATTATACTAGACCTCAAAATGTTACTGTAAATGTAAAAATCTGAAAATTTTTGTAACATTATAAATGATTTTTTTTCTTTCAGAACCAGGGATTGATCTCAGGCCATTGTGCTTGCCAGGGAAGCACTTATTCCACTGAGCCATTTCCCCAGCCCCTATAAATGAATTCAAAACAGAGACTAGATTTCAAACAAAAAAGGATTTACAAATTTTGGAACTATAATGCTTTTATTACTAGAATATATGAAACACTGATCCTTTTTAATCTGTTAACACCGCTTCAGACTCCTACAAAGTTTCAAAACATTCATTTAGAACAGATGTGACTCTGTTGCTGCTGTTCAAATAACAAACCCTTAGCTTCCACGGTTCAGATCTAATTAATGAGAAGAAATACGCAAATTGAGACCTAAGAAACATCAATTCATACAAACCATATTCCATTTGGATAGTCCAAGAACCTTATTATACAAACTCCAAAATAATTAAACCTGCAATTCAAAGGTATTAAGCCTTTTAACACATGTTAATCAATTCACAAAATACAGAAAAGTGTAGTGTTAACAAATGTGCGTTTTCTAGCCATTTTAAAATTCAGGCTAACATTCACCAATAGTATTGCAGTTAAACTATTATGTTCAATTAAATTGTGCATTTGAGAAAAGTTTTATTTCTAGGCAAAGATATAAACATGCTCTTCTGAGGGGGTATGTTAGAAAAACTACAATAACTCCTTCACATTTCTAAAATCACATAAAACGATCATTTCTGATTGCCATTACAATAAATGTTGATACAGAGTATGTTTCTGTTTGCTCACAAGTGACCAAAATGCACATAAAACAAACGTGTAACAAATACTCAGAATCAATTATTTTTCGTAAAACATTTCTTGTACTTTTTTTTTTTTTTTTTGGCGGAACCAGGGATTGAACTCAGACCCTTGTGCTTGCCAAGGAAGCACTTATTCCACTGAGCCATCTCCCCAGCCCCGCTTCTTGTACTTTTTGAGATTTGATTGAATATACAGTACTGCAATGTTGACTACATAAAATGAACAGAAAATCTTTTTGAGAGAAAGCTTCATAACCAGAGGACAGACTACACTTAAGAGACTTAACACTGGCTATATACAAAAGGAAAAACATTTCAATGAGAAACACTTCACATGTTATACAGCTCTCATTTTTAGTAGTACAATACTCATGAGCTTACCATCTTGACATTTGAAAACAACAAGAATAATGCTACTTTTATCCTTTGGTTCCCAGTGACAAACAATGCAGTGGTAAATGTCTCCAGTCTCAGCTTCTTTTATGACATTAGCAGAGAAATTTGATACCTTAGCTGAAATTTGGCAGCCCAAGAAGAGCACCAACTGCTCCAAAGTACCCCTGTGTGATTTTTAAAAAATGATCAGTACAATGCAGCTTTTAAATAACCATTCAATATTAACCATTTATTAAGAATATACCTGTATTTGTTTAGTAACATTTATTTGGATATCCTATCTAATGTTCTCGCATTGTGAATATTTTTCTTATATTGCACTCTCAATGTACATAGGCACCTTGGAAGACTATTGCAGCAATCACACCCTCTCCCTTTTACTGAATAAAAAATAATTCAAGGTAAAAATTTACTTAACTCAAAATATTTACGTGCACTGCTAATTGTTCAGATTAGAATTTAACTACATGTAATAAACAGGGGAAAAAAACCCCTACAACAGAATTCGATGGGACTGTAGGGAGATGAATTTTGGCAGAACTACCTATTTTTGTGTTGTCCATATTTATTATTTTTAAATGAGAGAGGGCAGAGGCACAGTTCTAAGCATACCCATTAAGCACATAAACAGCCCTAGGTATCTGAAAAGCTCAGAGACCTCCCATCGCTCTCTTGGTCAGAAGAGATATAAAAATGCTCTCACTGAGGTGCCCACCAGGTTATAGTAACACTCTTTCCCCAACAGAAACTGAAATGATCAAAATAGTTAGGACAGATACACAGCTGTATTCTCTTAATTCAATGAATAGAGAGATTTGTTCTAATAGTGTTTGAGACAGGATATCATGTCTGTATCTAGTACAATGAATAACCACTAAGACAACAATATGCAATGTATTAATTATTGAAACTGTGCTAGTAATCGGTTTTGAAACTGTCTCGTTGCTATTTGTTTCTCAATAAAATTATTTAAAAAAAACAAATGAAGGAACAATATTCTACTTAACTAAGTAATTCAGTTTTCTACTTATAAGGAGGAAGCAACATATAAAATTTGCATCTAAAAGCATGCTATTAAATAATCCATTGAACATTTTTGTCATACCTCATGTTCTAGAAACAATGCTTTCAGTTGACCTTTTGACCAATAATCCAGTGCATATGCCAAAAGTTTCATTGAGAGAGTATTGACACGTAAAAAGTTTCCAACAAAGACAACTCTGTTTATTTTCTAGAAGAAAAGAACCAAGAAAAAACTTGTAAAAGAATTATTAAATCAATTTCACAGTACAAAGGACTCATATAATACCCAAAAAACATAGAGCTAGATCTTTAGCTCAGTGATAGAACACTTTACTGAGCACCTGTAAGGCTCTATGTTCAATTTCACCACAAACAAATCAGCATTGGACAGGTCATTATACATTTGCCAAAACCCATAGTATGCATACAGTGGACTCTAATGTAAATACTGCTCCTGTGTATGGACTTCTGTGAGTGATGGGTCAATACTGGTTCATAAACTCTAAACAACTGCATCACTCTTTGGAGAGGGGGATTACAACAGGGGAATGGAAGGGGGGAAGGGGGGTACACCTGGGAACTCAACTTTCCATTTGGGTTTACTACAGTGTAAATTTTTAAAAACTGTTCTTAAAAAAAAAAAAAAAAAGTCTACTTTAAAAAGTTTTAGAAAGATTCTAGCAAAGATTACAGATATGTGGATTTTTTTCTGATGCTGGGTAATGAAGCCAGGACTGCATACATGCTATGCATAGGCTTTATACTGACCTATTATCTCCAGCCCCAAATATTTTAAAATACACTTAAGATAAACTATAAATGTGCCCAGTATATTGTAAGGCATGTTGACAACAAGTAGAGCAGTCCATGTGCATCAGCCCTATTTCCCTCCATAGCATGACCATAAAGCCATTTTCCCTCAGCTAAGATTCCACAGACACTAATTTTGATGCTCAGGTATTCCTATAATTAGGAAATCTTAGATGAGGTATTCAATTAGAAAACGTACTCCTATTCTCACAATACATTGACTTTTTTTTTTTTTTTTTTTTTTTCTTACAGAAAGGGATTCACTTTATAGTTCAGGCTGGCCTTGAACTCACAGCAATCTTCCTGTCCCTGCCTACAGAGAAGTACGTTGATTTCTGAGTATATATCTTTATACAAGCATTTGGGTAACGTAAGCCATGTGCTTAATTACTGGTAATTCAACTGGTCAGTGGAAATTTTAAGACCTACAGAGCTAAGAACCAAAGTCCCAAGTTACTGTCTGTCCTCAAAGTAGACTACTTCCTAAATCTCATTAACCAACTGGTTCACCACCTGTGATTAAGACATTTGGTGCTCTGTGCTTCAGCTTCTCCCCTGATCACCTGCATGCCCAGTTCCTCTCAAATCTTTGCTGAATAAAAATATACTTACTTTTATTTTTCTTTCCTTCTGATTTAAAAATTTCATTTAGAAGATTTTTATAAAAATTTAAGAACCAGATATTGGCAGGATTTAAGTCCTTTACTATGTAATTAATGCAAAAAAGGACTTTCTAGAATAGGTGCCATATTTTCAATAACGCCTTCTTCTAACCATTCTTTGTGATTTGTCTCTGCAACCCTCTGCACTAGTCCTAGTACTCTTGATTTTCCTTTTTTAAAAGGTTACATTTACTATGTAGTACATATTAATATTTACTGATACATGACTGAAAGAACAAATGAATGGTTCCTTCAAGAAGTTCCCAACCCCTCTGAAGCACCTGACATTTGCAAAAATTAAATGGAAAATAATATGTATAGGTGAATTACATATATCCTTTACTAAGCTATACAGTCAATCCAGCAGTGTATGCTTTTCAAACTTTATTTTTTAAGTACTGAAATTGCAAGATCTCATGTCTGCCAGGTAGGCACTAGGCTCTTCGTAAGAGTAAGAAGTTAAAAACAAAACAAAAAAAAGTAGTATATGTCATTCATATATGTGAAGAATAAGTCTCAATGCCTTCATAGCCCTGTACAATGCTGCTTGATCCATATGCAACAAGGCAGCACTGTAAAGAAGCCGAGGGCAGTAAGAAAACTCCCACGCATTTTACTAATCACACTAATGGTAAAAAAAGGAAAATGAAAATAACAAAGGAGGATCACCCATGCTGTATATGGAGCTCAGGGCCTGCCTGACTACATTTTGAGACTCAGCTGCAAAACAAACATTTTCAAAAATTACTCAGATCAAAATGTATTATGCTCAGAATTTTTTGCATACTGAAGAGATATAAGTTGTGTATTTTCAAAAGGTCTCTGATAATTATGCATTTGTCCTATTTAAATCTGGATTACTTGCTACTTTAAAGTTAATAAAGGGCTGGAGAGATGGCTCAGTGGTCTAAAACACCTACTCAGAACAAGCTTAGCAAAGCACAGGGACCGCGGTTCAATCCCCCAGCACCACATGCCAGCCAGCCCCGCCCCCTGGTGGGCTGAGCTGGCAACACACACACACATAAATAAATTAAAAAAAAATAAATAAATAAAGTTAATAAAACAATTTGGTATACAACATATATTTCATGAGTTCTGGAGTTTAGTGCAACATATTTCAATCTTCATAAACAGTTTTTTTTTTTACCTCATTTACAGCACACATTCGTGCCACAGAACCAATGTTATTGGTGATAGTAACTAAAGTAGCTCTTGCCAGGTCTTCTTTACTAACAGATTCTCGCTTCTCTTTATAAATCATATTTCCAAAACTGGAGAGAAATGAAAAACAAGAGTCAAATCATTTGGTAACAAGCAACATTTTCATATATCAGCATACACTTCTAAACTGAGTAATTTTATAAAGGTAGGATCCAGAGTAAAAACACAAAAGGATAAGATCAAAACAAATTAACAAAAATCTACACAAGGATAAGATAATACCTGCTAATCAATTAAGGTTAAAATTAAGTCTCAAAAGAAAAACACACAGTTGTTCCCAGGAAACAAAGATTATTAAAATATTTATATTTTAAAACTTGACACAAAATGAAATTAAATGGCCATGATTTTAAGAAGCAAAGAAAATATAGGGAAGTACATTTTGACTTTTTTTTTTTTTTTAAACATTTTTTTTTTTATTGTGTGTGTGTGTGTGTGTGTGTGTGTGTGTGTGTGTGTGTGTGGCCAGCTCAGCCCACCAGGGGGCGAGGCTGGCTGGCATGTGGTGCTGGGGGATCGAACCGTGGTCCCTGTGCTTTGCCAAGCTTGTTCCATGTAGGTGCTTTAGACCACTGAGCCATCTCGCCAGCCCATTGACTTATTTTTAAAAGTCAAAATGTTTCCAAATGTAACTTAGTTTAATGTAAAATTCCTCTTCATTTAATGAACATTTTTGACATAGCAAGCATCCTGTAAGGAACACAGTCCATGAGCACTTCAGGTCTAGGGTAGCACTGTCCAATAGAAATAAAATAAGCCACAGCAATTTCATGGTTTCTATTAGCTATCTTTAAAAAGGTAAAATAAAACAGGTGAACTTAGTTTTAATTGTGTAATTAACTTAAGCAACATACCCAAATGAGACAGCCACTTTACCATGTACCATACACTAACACAGGTGACTCATATGTACTGTATGGACAGTGCAGGTGTAGATGGAGGAGAAAGAGCAGTAAAAGCACTAAGGGTAACAGAAAATACAAACCAAACCACAGGGTACTTCGGAAACAAAGGAAAAAAGACCTTGTATCACTGTGGTAAGAAGAAAAGCTGAGGAGGTGTGAAGAAAGGTTTTCCAGAGTAAAGGTAACAGAAAAAGTTAACCAGAAAAAAAAAAAAGGATAATCCTAGGGAGAAGCAACTGAAATCACAAAGAAATGAGAACTGAAAACATCTATAAAATTAAAAAGCATGTCTAATGGTAAGAATGCAGGGCCCATGTAAGGGAGAGGCAAGAGATGCAGACAGTTTAGGCCAAGACCACTACCAGAAGACACTAGATGTTTTGACAAAGAAGTTTTGACAAAGAAGTTAGGTGTGTATAAGCAAGAACCAGTTACAAAGTATAAAGGGAAATGAGAAAACTATGCAATAGAAAAACAACAAAATATACTTAGAAAAATTTTAAAAAGTGACATATAAGTATATATGAAGTCTTCTAAAATGTCTAAGAGACAAAAGTAGCCCTAAACAAATAGCCAAGGCAACTTCTTCAATGGCAAGACTCAACAGCACAAAAATGTCATTTTACCTAGAAAATATACAAGCTTAATAAATTTTTTGTTTGTATTGCAGAAAATGATTTCCATTTTCATACAGGAAATGACATAAGCAATGGGGAGGGCAGACTTTCTAGACATTAAAGCATACCTATATGCTGCTATTAATCTAAGAATAGAGCACTAAATATCAACAGAGTAATGAAAAGCCAGTGTATAAGGAAGTCATTTCAAATCACTAAATATGCAAATGAAGACTTAAATACAGTATTAGTGTCTTTAGAAAGAGAAGTGAAAAATTGGATCTATGCCTCACATATTTCAAGATAAATTATAAAACAAAAATTGATATTACATCAAATATTAAAAGGTACAGAAAAATAAAGCTTCATTCCTTTATATATTTGGAATGTGGAAGACTTACTTAGTATGAATCGATATCCAGAAGCCATAAAAGAAAACACTGATAAATTCAACTGTGTAACAATCCAACAGAAAAACAGAACACGAACAATCACAGAAAAAACACATGTAAGGAGAGAAATGCAAATTAAAACTACACAAAGATGCCGCTTTTCTATCAGATTATCAAAAATTCAGAAGTCTAACATAATACTTTTAGTAAGACTGCAAGAAAACAGGCATTTCCCTCTAGTGCTGGTAGGGTGAAAACCAGACCACTCCTTTGGAGAGCACACTTAAGCATTTACAACTCTAGGAATTTATCCTACAGATAAAACTACACATATACACAATAAGGATATGACTACAATATGTAAAGATTTTAAGCATATATATCTATCAGAGTATATACAGTATGCCATGTTATAAAATATAAAAGTATGCCATAAAAATGGTACAGCTTTTTGTACATGCAATAAGGATATGCATTTGTATTTGCACAGACTAATAGGGAAAAAAT
>NW_004524661.1:5765752-5790147 GCF_000260255.1 Octodon degus | reverse complement strand
TTTCCAGAACTGGGGATTGAACTCGTCCTTATTCTACTGAGCCATCTCCCCGCCCCCGGGAAAGACAGTTCAAAATGAAAAGTGTTTTTCCTTTTTAAGCAAGAGTCCGGCTAGGCATGGTAGTGCATGCCGTAATTCCAGCACTCAGGAGGCTAAGGCTGAAGGATCACTGAGTTTGAGACCAGCCTGGGCTACAAAGTAAGAAAAAGGCTAGCCTGAATTGTATAGCGAGACCCTGTCTCAAAAGGACAAAAAAAAGAAAAAGAAAAACAAAAACAAAAAAACGAATCTGTAGCCAGGAAGCAGGAGTCCTGCTACATAGTCCAGGCTGGTACTGAACTAATTTTTCCACGTTGGTCTCAACTCAAGATCATCTTCTTGTCTCAGTCTCCCAGGTGCTGAAATTGCATGTGTGTGCCAGCATACCTGCTTCTTAAAATGGTAAACCACTGTATCAATGTTACAAACATGAAACCTAAAAAGGGTAAAAGAAAGGGCAATCTTTTAATTCCCTGTTAGATAAGCTTTCCAAACATCTTAATATACCTGAATAATATAAACATTGAACTTACCTAGATGCTACAGCCCAACCTGGCAGACCAAATCTTTCGTAGTCTCCTCCATAAATATCTCTGACCAGCTTGTCAGCTTGGGTGCTATCACCTTTGGATGCCATTTCAAGAGCTTCTTCAAAACTTTCACAGCCAGTCAATAAACTGCATAAACCCAGAAAGGTACCCCCTCCAAGGCTAAAGGAAATACAGAAAATTTTTAATGTTATTTTCGTATATTATAATCTTTCTCCAAAATAAAAGGGTGCACTCATTTATTGAGTATACACACAGAAAGAACACATTGCTAAATCCTAGTGAAAGGCAGTAAAAACTGTTCAATACAAGCATACTTCTACAATTAGATCAAGTGGGGGGGTTATATTATACTTTACACTTTGTAGTTGCTAAAAATACATTTTTATGTGTGCATTAAAAAAGAATGTTAAAAGCTGGACATGGTGGACACACCTGTAATCCCTGGACTTGGGAGTCTGAGGCAGAAGGATTGCCATGAGTCTGAGGCTAGACTGAGCTACATAACAAGACTCAGTCTCAAAAAAAGGAAATACAACAGGCAGGCACTGTGGTACAAAGCCATACTCCTAGCACTGAAGAGGCCAGGCTGATTACAAGTGAGTTCAAGGCCAGCCCGACCTTGACAGGCCTAGTGAGACCCTGTCTCAAAAAGAAAAATGTTCAAAATTAGTAACATAAGAATGTGGGGCAGGATACCAGGAATTGAAGTCAAGGCCAAGCTAAATCCCTGGCCCCTTAAATATGAATTAAAAGGAGAAAAACTGTAATTTTAAGTGGTTTACAAGAATTATGGAAAAGGCTTACTCACTGTGGATAAACATGAAATCAGTTCAATGTAACAATTAACATCTAATATGACCTAGACACACAAAAAAAGAGGACACTGATGTCCCACTGGTCATCATGGAAATTTTCTTGGGTCTTATTCTTTTTTCTTGTTTTTTGTTTTGTATTTTAGGGAAGGGTCTAGAGGGTGTTTAGGTTCTCACTATTAGATCAGACTCTAGTGATCTGCCTGTTTACAGCCTCCCAGGAGCTGGAATTACAGGTGAGCACCACCATGCCCAGTCTCAACTGCCAGTTTAGTGCACCCCCCCCCCTGGGGGGGGCACATGGCAGGCCCAGCTATTTGGCCGGCCCTGGTCTTATACTTTTGGATATGCTTACAAAACGAAATCATGGGGCTGGTGAGATGGCTCAATAGTCTAAAGCACCTACCTAGAACAAGCTAAGCTGAGCAAAGCACAGGGACCACGGTTCAATTCCCCAGCACCACATGCCAGCCAGCCTCGCCCCCTGGCGGGCTGAGCTGGCCACACACACAAAATAAATAAATAAATAAATAAATAAATAAATAAAACACGAAATCATGTCTCTCTAATCTCTAAACTAAAAATCTTTTCTTCAGTCTTTTCTCTCTAGTAGGTTTTATCTATGAACATTTAGGCACAAATTTTTGTCTTTTAGAGTTAACCAAAATAGGGAGTATCTGTGTATAATATTTTGGCATAGTGTTTCAGTGGAGGATGAACTTTTGAACACAATACTAATTACATTTAAGCATCATAAACAGGAATATTATTTTAAAACTTAAATGAATTTTCCCACAAATCTCAAAGTTTCCTACAAATCAATGCCAAGGTTTTTGTTTTTTAACTAAACAAGAGTCTGCCTCACCTTAAAAGGTGATAAAATACATAGAATAATGGTTAAAAAAATGAAAAATCTATCTTTTTCTATTCCATTCATTATATATTTTATGGACCTTATGGAACATTAATAGATCATATTAATCTTTGTGTAAACATTACAATGCTACCCAATACCATGGTTTAAATGTAAATCTAGGACCAGTAAGCTCAGTGGACTAAGTGCCTGCTTCGGCAAGGGCAGGGACCAGGATTTAACCCCCAGCAACACCAAGACCAGGCAGGGTGGTGCAAGCCTATAATCCCAGTGCTCAGGAGGCTAAAATCGGGAAGATCACAAGTTCAAGCTGTGTAGTGAGACTGTGTACCAAATACATTTTTTAAAAAGCAAATCTATCTAGTACATACACACTTAACAACAACAACAACAACAACAACAACAACAACAACACAAAAACCACTTTGGAAATAAAAAAATACAATACAAACACTTTAATCCTGAAATCAATAAAACACTTCTACTTCTATCACTTTTACCAAATTCTGAAAATCATTAGAATCATTCTAAGTAAAAATTCACTCGTTAGGGCCATGGAGATAGCTGAGTAGACCCTGCCTGGCAAGCACAGGGTCCTGAGTTCAATCCCCAGTACCGCAAAAAAAAAAAAAAAATCACTCATTAATATGAAAACTTGGATACCAAGTGATAAACATTTAAGGATTTTAGTGCTAACTGAATCTTTACATATGTATCTTACAAAAATATTATCTGCAACATTTTAACTTCTACATCTAATACAAATACATGTCATTTTCCAGTTAAAGCTAGCATCATTATATTAATTTCATGGTTGAGGCTGTTGCAGTGGTAGTCTTGTCTAGAAAGTGTAAGGACCTGGGTTTGATCCCCAGTACATACTCCAATCATTCAATATATGTACTTCATAATTTGCATGACTAAAATATGTGAATACTTAAAAAAAAAGGTTACTACTACCTTGTCCCAGTCACTCGCTTATAGTTGTCTTTGGAATGGACTGCTAAAATACTGACGCCTGAGCCAATGTTCACTACCAGCAGTGGATAGGGATCATCTAGGTTAAAAGGCATCTTTTGGCATCGCTCAGGTTCTGAGGCATTAGCAAAATAATAGCACTCTGCTTGTCCATTGAAACTGACAGAATCTATATACAGCAAGCCCTTTACAAGGCAGTCCAGTTCATCCAGTTTGTGCAGGTGGAGGTTTCCAATCTGTAAAAATTGAAAAAGTAAATTTAAGTGGAAGGCAACATTTGAAATACTTGACTCAACTCCACCGGGCAATTTTCATATGCTTATATATTTTAGTGCAGGGTGTACAGGGTCTCACTACACGGATCGGACTTGTGGTGATACTCCTGTTCCATGCCCAATCTCAGCACGACCCATGGCACATCACATATGGAACTCCCATATGCTTATTTATGATGATCTAAACCTACATAAGAACAAGTATTTTATTTGTGTGTATAAACAAATCATCACATGGTTCTAACATACTGAATTTGCTAGGAATTCAACCACCACACAAACATAAATATTGTACTTTTACTATTTTGTTTTGCTAAGCACTGATCAGCATCTTGGAAATGTTACCCACAGTATCACAGCTTATGGATTCTGATTCTCTAACAAAATATACTGTGTCAATCTGTCATCTGTAGCTTTTGTCTTCATGAATCTATATAGGTGCAAACATTTAATGACTTTGTGTCCTGGAATGATCATACCAGCTAATAGGGTTATACAAAGACAGTTTGAAATTACTAATTCATTTCAAGTTAGATAAGAGTATATTGTGATATACTATACTTTCAATTAGAAGTCACAAAGCTGTGATGTCTAGAATAACCATACTCTCCTGCTATGTACTTCAGGCTGGCCTTGAACTCACTAGGTAGCTCAGGCTGGCCTAAACACACATGGATTCTTCTGCCTCAGCCTCCCAAGCTCTAGGATTACAGGGGTGTATCACCATGCCCAGCAAAAATAATCATATTCTTTGAGGGCTATCTCTGTGTCTTATTAGAACATCAGCCAGTTAGGGTTGCACAAATCTATTATCCTAGCACTCTGGAAGACTGAGGCAGGAAAGCAAAGTCAGAATACAGCCCAGGCAACTTAGACCCTTTCTCAAAATACAGAACTGAGGAGGTAACTCTGAAAGTCCTGGGGTTAATCCCCACTCACACAAATGAAAAGTAAAAAATAAAACCCTTCACAGGGCCGGGCTGATAGCTCAGCGGACTAAAGTGCCTGCTTAGGCAGAGTGCAGCAGTTAGGATTTGATCCCCGGCTTGCTGTGCCGGCCCCACCCGCGAGGCACACTGAGAAGGTCACTGAGACTGGGCATGGTGATGCACGCCTGTAATCTGAACTCTTGGGAGGCTGAACACAGGACAATCACTATGAGTCCAATCTGTGTAGTGAGACCCTCTGCTAAATACAAAAAGAAAAACAGAGCAAAAGACAATAACACCCTCCACATCTGGCTACCAGTACTTCACTGGCCAGGTGAAAGCTAGCAGCAAGGACACTGCTTTTAGTAAGAATCCTGGCAAACAATAAATACTGTGGCTGGGTGTGGTGGCACATGCCTGCAATCTCAGCAAAGGGGAGGCTGAGGTAGGAGGGTTGTCTGTGAGTTTGAGACCAACCAAGGCTACAAAGTGAGCTCAAGGCCAGCCTGACTTGCATAACAAGACTGTTTCAAAAAGACAAAAAACAAAACAAAACAAAAATACTGCCATATCCAGGCAAATTATCTGCAAATTCATACTCACTAAATACTTACCAGATTTACCCATCAATAGAAAAAAAGTAAAACTAGATCAAACTATCCCAAGTGATAAGCTTATTTACATGAACTACATAAGTGAATGTTCTACTGAATTTTACATGATTGTGAAAAATTAAATACTCCACATCTGTACTCTCAGAGAAAACAAATTTCAGCAGCATCAAATACCAGCTGTGAAGATGGGTGTGGTGGCAATGCCTGTAATTCCAGCACTTGGGAGGCTGAGGGAAGGGAAATGTCCTGAGTTGGTAGCCATCCTGGGCTGTATAAGTGAGTTCAAGGCCAGCATGGACTACATAGAGTCCATCTCACAAACAAAGTATCAGCTTTGCAAAGTCCCAATAGCATGTAAGTAAAATCAACAGTGAAGTCCTTGATTTATGAACACTAAACTTGCAAGCCTTCACTGATATGAATAGACTTCATCTTTTTATAAACATTTGCAGATGCAACTAAATCACAGAAGTAGCTTACATGTCTGCCAGACATTGTCACAGTGGTGTTGCTGTGTGCTTAGAGTGTGATAGTGTGCAGTAGTAGTGCAGTGCTCAGTCAGTCCAGGGTGTCCGCAAGCAAGAGGAAAAGCGGTGAGGATGTGGAGAAGCCTGCTAGGAAGCCTAAAGCAATGCACGTGGTATCTGTGTCCAAGGTGTATGACTCATTTTGACCACTTACAATTGAATGCAATTTACCAATGTACTGCCAGAATGGAACTCTTTTGAAAGTTGGGAACCTACTGTACTCATAACTCCAAGAAAAGAACACAGCAAGTTTGATGGTACAAAACCAAGAAAAATGGGTAACACTATTTACATGTATACTAACTAACCAGGATTTTAGACAGAATATGCCCTGGGAGAAATGACATGAATTATTCAGAAAAACCCAGAGGTATATAGGGTACTAATAATGACAGAATTCAAACCCCCCCTTATAACTGACTTAAAACTGCCAAGTTCACTGAAGTTTCCCTTGCACATCTCTAGTCTAAGCCTTCCGAGTAATTGTGCCACCACACCTGGCTTTAAGTTCACCAGTTGGCACAGTCCTAAACTCGGGTTTTTAAAAAACATTATGTGCAAATAGCATGTAACAATTTTCTACCAGTCGGAACCACCAATGGCACAGGTACGCATGGGACAGTCTTACATGTACTATACTGGAGATTTAAGTCGCCTGGCAGTGAGACACTGGAATTATGGCCCCATACAAGTGTACAAAATGTCCCAAATGAAAAGGATAGTCATGAATACATCTTTCTTCCTCTTCCTTAGGAGAACTAACCTTAAGGATATTCTAAATGGAAATCTGGCCTCATATTTAAAAAACACAAGGAATATAAATTCTTGGCCCAAGTAACAAATACCTACTGTACGGAAATCTTTTTCAAACTTGTAAGCACCACCTCCTGTAGCACATAGCACCGTGTGTAATGTTGAGAAGTTTTTATCTCTTCCCATTTGGATAAAAGTAGGCAAGTCCTGGGTTGGAAATCTGATAAAGTGCAAGTTCCCTCTTCGACCAAAAAGTGTTAAATCCTTCAGTTCAAGGTGCACATCCCGAATGCCAGTGGATCCATATGCTACATTAGAAGTCAAGTATTTTCGAATACTTTTTAAGCTCTCAACTTCCTCTTGTTCTTCCTCTGCTGTGATATCAATAGGCTCAAAGTATGAGAGCTTTACTAGCGTTCCTCCAATGTCCATGCCAAACCAAGGAAAAGCTGGAAAAAAGTATATATACATTTTAGAAATGCAAACTGAGGACAGGCAGTTAATTATCCAAACTCGTCCTAAATTACGTGCTTAGTCAATAATAATTGGGTAAGAGATATCTTCTATGTGTAACTTATCTTTCTCTTTTAATCTTATTTGTGTATTTTCTACAACTTTACAAAATACTCAGAGACAGTCCTGGGCCTTTTAATTCTTGGCCTAATTAGGTATCCCTTTTCTCTACTGAATAATTAACCTCATACCATGGGAAACATGAAGAATTTTAACTTTGGTTCAATAAATAGGTCATTACCTACAGTTTGAACGTTTTTCTCCTGCTATAAAGGTTTTAATATAATAACACTGGCCTATAATCACCCATGGGAAAAGTAGCTCCTTAAAGGGAAATTTTCTACTTATTTTTTGCTTATTAAGCAAAGTTAGCTTGTTGGTACATCTGGTTAAAACTGCTGAAGTTAAATCATAACTCTCGAATAAGTACATTAAGGCTACAGTGTCCGGATTGGAATCTGTGGTTCTCTTACTAACTAGGCAATAGAACTTTAGAGAAGGATTTTTTTTTTTTTTTTTTTTTTTTTTTTTAGTTTTGGCTGCCTTAAGAGCTGGTGTGGTATGGCTTGTGGGGCTGGGAATCAAACCTTGGTCCTCTGCACCTGACTGCAGTTGTCCAAGCAGTGCATTAAACAACTGAGCTATCCCGGCAAGCCTGAGGTTTTTTTTTTTGGCTACTTTAGGCTGCCTTAAGGGCGGGTCTGGTGCAGCTTCTGGAGCTAGGACTCACATGGTCCTATGCACCTGACTGCATTTGCCCAAGTGGCACTTTAAACTGAGCTATCCAGTACAGCCCCTAGGCTACAGGACTTTAGGTTACAGTCCACTTGCAAATTAAAACGCTTACTTAGTAGCATGCATAGTGCAAGATACACAAGTGTTGAAGATGTGCCTACATAGAACAAAGCCAAGGTTCCCTAAATCTACATCAAAATTACCTCAGTATTAGTTTAACAAAAATACAGATTTCTGAACCCTTCTGCCAGAGGCACTGGGTAATGATATTTAAATGATCTGGGACTGAGGAATTCATTAAATTTACACACCACACACCCCCCCAAAAACCCATTGTATATGAGATTCTACCATAATAAAACCCAAATTGGGTGTGGTGGTACACATCTGTAATCCCAGCACTTGGGAGGTTTAGGGAGGAGAATCACCAAGAGTTTGAGGACAACCTGAACTGCATAGGAAGACGATCTTTATTAAAAAGATCTAAATGGCCATTTGAAAACCAATGGCTTTCACTGTCTGATTTCTTCATGTTTATTCTACTGTTACGGTTTGTGTCTAGGTGTCCCCCCAAAGCCTCATGCAGTCTTGGGGTGGCTTCTGGAGTTTGTGATTGATTACTGTGGGTGTGGTTGCTGCCCCTGCCCTGGGGCAGGTAATTTGCATTACAATGTAAGGTGGGAAGAGAAGCCAGCTGCTTGAGCTGCTGCTACCCCTCCCTTGTGCTCTTCCTCTTTGCCACCAACCACCATGAAAGGTTGCTTTCTGCTATGTGCTGCTCTGCATTGGACCCAGATGAGTATTGACTGAAACCTCCAGTAACTGTGAGCTAAATAAATCTTTCCTTCCTTTAATTTGAGTGCTGAGTATTTGTCCCAGCAACAAGAGAAGAGTAACTAAGACATCTACACTGTGATTTATTTGTCATAATCCTTATATACATACATGTAATGCATCATTATTCCAGTATCACCAATTACAAAATTTTAATTCTTAAAATTTGTTTGAAGCACAACTGATTCAGATTCCATGAAAACTATAGCTGACAGGGCCGGGGAGATGGCTCCTGGCAAGTGCAAGTGCCTAAATTCAATCCCTGGCTCTACAAAAAAACAAAACAAAACAAAAAACAAACAAACAAACAAAATATAGCTGACAATTACTGAGTATTCAGTATCAGCCATAATTTTCAGTTACCTCAATACCCATATGCAACTGCTCTATTGTGTATGTTATTTCACAGACAAGGATAGGGAAGGCCACAAACTTGTTTTAAGGTCAAACTGTTATGGAATGACTGAGACAGCATTGTACTGTACAAAATCTATTTCTATTCTCTGATACTTTAGTTGTTCATAGCGGCTAAACAATAATTTAATACTTAAAACACATGGATTGCAAAAATTACATTTTTAAAAAATTTGCAAGTTATCAAAGAAAAAAATTTTTTTATATCAAAGAAATTTTTAAATTTTTAAAAAAAATATTCATTTTACACAGCTAGGTAAAGACAAAATATTCATTTGACTCGATACATGTGTAATATTAGAAAACTAAACTCCTGAGTTTTAAAAAAAAAAATTAGAACAATTGTTTTGTTTTGTTTGTGGTACTGGGGACTGAACTCACTGTCAAAAAGTGTGAGGCAGGCACTAATAATGAAATTCTCAATTATGATCCACTCCTATCATTTAGCAAGTAGTCTAGACACTAGCTTTTGTATCTTCCAATATTAAAAAGTACTTTTTAAAAAACACCAGTAATACCAGCAATTGGGAGGCTGAGGGGAGGATCTTTGTGAACTCAAGACTAGCCCAGGCTACAAAGTGAGCTCAAGGTCAGCCTGAATTGCACAGCCAGACTGTTTCAAAAAGACCAAACAGCAATAAAACCCCCAAACCAGCCAAATAGCTCAGGAGATTAAAGCACCTGCAAGCAGGTGCAGGGGCCAGGGCTTTGATCACTGGTCCTGCTGTGCTGGCCCCACCCCTGGGGTGTGCTGAGATGGAAATTGAGACTGGGCATGGTGGCGCATGCCTGTAATCCCAGCTCTTGGGAGGTTGTAAACAGGAGAATCACTATAAGTCTTACCTAGTAGTGAGACCCTGAACACCCTACAGACCCTTCCCTAAAATGCAGAACACCTCCCACCCAAAAACCTTAATGCTTGATAGTTTTGTCTTAAAATTGAGAAGGCAATGAAACCCAAAGGTTACTTCTTTGTAATAAAAATAAAAGTACCATCAAATACAACCACAGATGCATCTAAAAGAATCTCATGAACTAAGGAATACATCATTGTCCTCAGAACCAAGCAGGTGTAGCTACAGCTTTACTGCTTCTGGCTACTGGACAGAATGGATTGAGTAGGTCATCAGTACATAAATAGCCTATGTGCTGCATGTAACCTAAACATTTCTTCTCCTTTCTTTTAGCATACACTGTTTGTGGGTGTGTGTGTGAGGCAACACACTTTTAAAAAGCAAAACATACCCTATAAATATAAATAAGCACTGTGGTGATGGCAAATAAATACCTTCTCCAAGTTGGGTGTTCTCTAGAATTTCAGATGATCTGTTTATTTGGCCTTCCAAAAATAAGCAACAGCTTTATTTTCTGTCTCAACTGATCTTTGTAAGAGTTACCATCTGGCCTTGTATGTTAAGAAAAATACCCCTAACTACCTAAGAATTATATTACCTTCTTTACCAAGTAGATCAGGTATACAAATGGTGAAAACCTACATGACCAATTATTATTACTATTATTATTATTATTATTTTTTTTTCTGCTTCATCAACCTTCTTTCAAGGGGAGAGGCCATGAACAAGAAGATAAAAAATTATTTTTTTTTTTTTGGCGGTACGAGGGATTGAACTCAGGACCTTGTGCTTGCCAGGAAGGTGCTTATGCCGCTGAACTATCTCCCTGGCCATGAGCTTTTAAATGACTAAACAGAAGGTGGTGTATTTTGCCATAAAGACAAAACTATGCCAAGTTTTGTACCTTTCTGTTGGTAAAGAAGTGGGGAAGGGACCAGTGTGATAGCTCAGTGGACTAAGCGCCTGCTTAGGCAAGCAGTGGTGCACACCTCTAATCCCACTGCTGGGAGGCTGAAAACAAGAGGATCACTAAGAGTTTGAGCTAAGCAGTGAGATACCAAATACATTAAGAAAAAAAAAAAAGGTGTGGGGAAGTTCTCTAGAGAACTATTTCACTGCTATTGGTGGCCTGAAGGTACTATTCTGAGGGATCTCATACCAAATCTAACTCTTGTTATACATAAAAAGAGAAGCCAAATGTTTAAATGTTCAACACGTTATACGGTACTTTAAAGGACAAAATTCTAAACTGAGCATGTACACTGGCAAATTTCAGATATGCTTCAGATTCTTAGATAAAAGACATTTCACTTTAGCAATCATTCCAAGTAACATATTTGGTCACTACTCATCTTAACACATTTCCGTATTTAAGATTCCTTAGGAGACATTTTCACAAAATTTTCTATAATAAAATACTCCTAAGGAGAGATATATTACAAGCTATTTCCTTCAAATGTACCTTCTCATCTACTGGAAGTGATAATAATTCTAAACTAAATTTACCAACAGGTCAACTTATGGGGAAGGTGACTATACACATAGGCTATCCAATTCTCTGTGCCTGACAAGTTTCCAGGGCCTTACTACTTGGGTTAGCAAAGAATTAACTTAAAATCTACACTACCCATTTAGCGGTATTTGTTGATCTAGTTATATAACATATAGGTTAAATAAAACACAAGCTGAAAAATGTATACCTGAAGAAACCATGTCAGCTAGAGTACATAGATTTACTTTCCTTTGCCTGGGATTGAATTAACACAGAAATTCAAATGCTAATCTTCTAGTTATACAACTACATGGCAAAATAATTCCTTGTAAAATTTTCTGGTTGATAAAAGCATTTGGCTTATAACTTGGTAACATATTGGTGATGTACATAAAAGTAATGCTTTCTAACACTTAAAGAATTTGTGTGTGTGTGTGTGTGTGATAACCAGGGGTAGAGTTTGGGATCTTGAGCTTGCCAGGTTTATGCTGCTAAGTTATCTTCCCAGCCCCATATAGGGAATTAATATGAGAAAATGTATAAAGTCAAATCACTTGTCATTTTTTTCTTCCCATTTTCTGAGACAAATTCTCACTATGTACTTCATGCTGGCCTCAAATGTGCAAGGTCCTCCTGCCTTCAGCCTTTGCAGTGCAGGGATTACAGGCA
The DNA here is from genome assembly GCF_000260255.1 of Octodon degus. Classification (NCBI taxonomy): domain Eukaryota; kingdom Metazoa; phylum Chordata; class Mammalia; order Rodentia; family Octodontidae; genus Octodon; species Octodon degus. The sequence goes on along the minus strand of NW_004524661.1, from coordinate 5,778,284 downwards.
TGCTCCACACCTGGCTGAAGTCAAATCATTTGTTTAGCCAATATGACATATAGCTTCCTTTAGCATTGCTGTAAATTAAAGGACAACAAAGCATACAGAGCAGAGGCTTATTAAGTCAATAAATACTCTCAACTAATCAGGTCGGGCATGGTATCATACACCTGTAATCCTAGGACTCAGGAAGCTGATGCAGGAAGATCACTGTGAGTCTGAGGCCAGCCTGGCCTACAAAGAGTACAAGGCTAGCCTGACTTGCATAGTGAGACCTTGTCTCAAAAAAGGACTGATTAATCTATCCAGTTTATTTTGTAAACTTGTTATGGTAATCATTATCATTTTTAAAAATAATTTTAAGATGGTATTCCCACTTGATTATTAGTATGCCCAAATCTAAGTAACAACTATCAGGACGTAAAGAAAACACTGCCTTAAGAGTTGAGTATAAATTTGTGATACACTCTTTTCATCAAGTGCAAATTCCAAGACAAACAGAAAATATGTGCCTTGAGGGTAGGTGCCCAGGTATCACACATTACTGTATCAGTTCAAGATGTATTAACTGGCAAATCGAAATTAGAAGTGCTTTTCCACTGATATTTAAACTGCCATCGCTGTTTTATAGGCTTCAAAGTATCCCAAGAATTCTACAGCTTTAACAAGAACTCGACATGAAGAATTTTTTATTATCAGACACAACTATAAATTAGCAGATATAACTATCAGATAAAAGTTGGTGTTTCATGGATATTAGACTATGTCCACAGGTGTAGGTGAACGCTGGACTTTAAGCTGATTTAGGATTCTGAACTTCATCACCACACAGCTGGTAGAGGAGGCCTTGGAAAGTTACTCTGAGCTCAGTACATTCAAAGTCCTTTGTAAAGACCAAAGTATCACACTTTAAAATAACAATTTAGTTTTCAGTCCAACTGAGACATGAGGGTCAGGAGAATCAACGGAGGTCAACGTGAGCTTATCTAAAAGACTGTCTCAAAAAAAAAACAACAAAAACAAAAACAAAACCCTAAACAAAACAGCTAGTTTTCAAAGTTCTTATGGAGGCTTCGTCTCCTAAGAGGTTTATAAGATGCTTGGTGGGCAGAAAGGCAGGGAAGTCAGTGTCCTAGTGTTCTTTAAAGACGCAGCTTTCTTAGAATATTTGGGAGGATCCCCTGAAACACTGCAAAACATCAACAGAATTCTAAGCTTTGAGCATGGATCTCCACATTCCCAATTGTCCTAGGACTGAAGCATGACAATCAAAACGAATGAGCAATGAAAGAAGCCAATGACAAAAATAAACCTTTATAGAGCTACAAATAAAAGAACTGAATCAGTAGATCTGCTTTTTCTCACAGTTTGGTAAGTTGTTTTTTTTTTTTTTTTTTTTTTAAAGTTCACATATATACATTCACAGAAAAATCTCGACAGTTATTCCCGATATTAACAGTGGTTCTCACCGGGTAGTGGGAATAAGGATGTTTTTTAAAATTCCCGTTTTAGCATTTTCGAACACAAACACGAACTAATTAATATTCTACTCAAAAAGACACTGAGGCAATTTACCCACTGGCACATTACGGGCACGTTGAGTTTAAAAGCGCCAATTGCAATATCAGTGACAACTCTCAGGGAACCACCGATTTCAAGGACACAGGCAAGAAGCCCGGAAATTACCGAAAATGGATGGTAACTGCCCCTCGCGGACAGCCACGACCATCTCTTTTCAACCCTGTTTCAAGCCTCGAAAGGGGAGTAGTAGCTCCATTGTCGTTGTGCAAAACCCGAATTAAAAACTCCCTCTAGCAACCTCCCAGCTCGCGAAGAGGAAGTGGGAGGACAGGGGCAGGGGGCGGCAGGCGCCCGAGCAGGCACAGGGGGTGAGAGCGCGGCCGCCCCAGCCAGGGCTCGATAAGCTGCCTCCGCCTCCCGCCCGCGCCGGGCGCGCGAGCAGCCGCCCGCAGGGGCCGAGGCCGCTTCGCCCGCGGCCGGGGGCGCCGTCCCCACCCGGCGGCCCAGCCCCCATCTTACACGGCTTCTTGGCATCCTTGATCTTCATGACGTCGGCCTGAGGGGCGAGGGGCGGCCTCGGGTCTGGAGCGCGGGGAAGCGGAGCAGCGACTCCGGAGGCGGCCGCGCGCGTTAGGAGGCCCAGCCGGTTCCTCCCCTCGGGCCGGGCTGGGCCGGGCGAGGCGGACTTAGGGCGGGGCGGCGGCGCCTAGGGCGACGCCCGGCCCAGGGGGCGGCCCCCACCCCCGCGAGGGGCGGCCGGGACCGAGCAAGCTGGGGAAGGCCGCCGGCCTCGCCGTTCCGGGGCCTCCCCGCAGCCGCTCGAGACAAAAGGTCCCGGTGCCCCGAGCCGCCGCCGCCGCCGCCGCCACCGCACTGAGAAGTAGCCCGCCCAGGCCGAGCGCCCACGTGACAAGAACCCCCCCACGCGACCCGCGACCCGCGAGGCTGCTGGAAGTTGTAGTCCTCCGCGACCGCAGGGCCCGCTCTCTGGCTTCGGCTTTACAGGTGGACTACGAAGCCCAGGATGCACTGCGGCCTCGCCTCCCAGGCCCGCGCCGCTCCTGGCGATCGCCTCAGAGTGGGCCCAGCGAGAAGAGGGCAGGGCCTTAGTCACGCCAGCCAGGAGGCCGCCAATGGCTGCTGAGGTGGGCGGGCCGGGAAGTCCCGGGCTCTGGCCTCCGCGCCCGCCGCCGCCGCCGCCGCCACCCCTGAAAGAGAAGGGGAAGGGGCCTCCGCGGGCACTGTCATGGCTGTCCTGCCAGTTAGGCTAGAGGCAGAAAAGGCTGTTCGTCGTCTCGTGGCAAGCGCTAAAGCCAGGGTTCCTGATACTGAGTGCATCTGCGAGTTGAGGGCATTCACCCAGGAATCCTCTTGCTTAATAGAGATGACCTGAGCTTGGGGGCTGCAATGGTGGTCCTGAGGGCCACGCTGGCGCTCGCTGCGTGCCTGCCTTGTCTGGAGCGCGCTACCGGGCGCTCTTCGCGTGGGGCTGGCTGCAGCGGAGCCGCTCTGCGCACCGCCGCGCCTCTGGACCGTCGCTTACCGGGCCGTTCGCGCTGAAGGTGGGGCGGCGGCGGCGGCGGGAAGCGACGTGTGCGCGCGCACTTTTTTTTTTGCCATTGTTCCACGGCCGCTTCAGGGGCCTTCAGCCCAGCTCCCCAGTGGAGGAAACTGACCCCCAGAGGAGAAAGTTAGACAGTCCAGTTTCACAGCAACTAGGACACCCTGCCGGGTGTAGAGAGGTGCACTCCTGTAACCCCAGCACCCGGGAGGCTGAGGCAGGAGGATCACTATGAGTTTGAGGCCAGCCTGAACTGCACAGCAAGACCCTGCCTCAGAAAGACCAAAAAAAAAAAAAAAAAAAAAAAAGACTTAAGACATAGGTGATAAGCCAGGTGATGTGAAGAAGAATCAGGAGGCATAAACTGTTTATGGAACTTATTTAAAATTTTTTATTTTGTCTTGTCCTGGGGTTTGAACCCAGACCCTTTGCGCTGAGCTACATCCCCAACCCCTACATACATTTTTGGAGACAGAGTCTTGCTAATTAGTTAAATTGCCCAGGCTCATCTCAAATTTGTGGTCCTCCTGGCTCAGCCTCCTCCATTGCTGAGATGACTGGGATGTGTTGCTACTCCCAATTAACTATTTACACTTCAGTTTTTACAACTAGTCTTTGAAATATTGATACGGGGCAATGCTAGATGTCAAATACTTTGAGTCTGTGTCCCTTGAAGTTGAATGAATTCTAAGGAACAACACAGGTGAATAGGAAATTTTATTGGAGAAAAGAAATGAGGAATTGGAATGGGGGAATGGGGAACAGGAATAGCTCCTGAGGGACAGGAGGTGGCCCCAAATGTGTTGTCTCTGAGCCTACCAGGAAGTTTTATAGAGCAAAATGATGAGGTGGGTACAAAATTATGATCAACTGCAAGTGTAGCTGCTTAGGTAATATGGATCTAATGGTAGCAAGGATACATGGGTGACATTGTTAACTGTGGTCTATATTCTGTAGTCTTTGTCTTAGCACGTGGGAGAGAATGGCCCATCCTTAATGAGATAATAGGAAATCTCAAAAGTGCCAGTGATGTAGCTTAGTGGCACAGCACCTGGCAAGTCCAATGTCATGAGTTCATTCCCATACTAAAAAATAAAAGGTGACACCAAAAGTCCCAAGCCTCTGTTAGCCCTTAGGGAAGTCCGCACCGTTTGCACTGACGCCCGGAGGGCCCAGCTCTGTCTGACTCCTATATTTCTACTATAAAATATGATTAAGAACTTCAATTTCAAACAAACAAACAAACTCTTGAATTTGCCAGGTATGGTGGTGGTGCACACCTGTAAATCCCAGGCAGGAAGATTGTAAGTTGAGGTCAGCCTGTATAATGTAGTGAAATCTTAACAAAAATGGGCTGCAGGTAGTGGCACTCACCTGTAATTCCTGCCCTCAGGAGGCTGAAGTAGGATTGCTCCAAGTTTGAGTCAGCCTATACTACATAATGAGTTTAAGGCTAGCCTAAACTACATCGTGAGACCCTCTCTCAAAAAACCAATAGGCCAGGTGTGGTGCTGTATGCTTGTAATCCCAGCACTTGGGAGCCTGAGGCAAGAGGGTCTCTGTGAGTTCAGGTCAGCCTGAATTGCATAGTGAAACCCTAAACTGTGTCTCAGAATGTCAAGCTAGACCCTGAGGAGTGACTAGGACAGGCATGATTGAAGCAGCCAGCTAGATCATTATTTCAGGCTAGGTGCAACCTGGACAAGGGCAAGAAGGCCATTGACCGTGAACAAAGGAAAAGGGTCAGTTTTATACACTAGTCTAGATAGGGGAGGGGGTGTTTCACTAAGGAAGATGGAAAACTTAAGTTTTTCAGGGGTCGTGAGTGGATTCTGGTGCCTCTTTGAAGGGAGGGAAGTACATGAGGAAGCATTCTGCTGACTGACAGCGGCATTCTGTGGTGGGAAGCACCTGGGGGAAGTTCTGGGTGACGGTAGCTAACTTATAGGGTGGCATTCTGTGGAATTAGGGGTTCCTTGCTGGGTCTGGTACCTCTGGGGAAGCACCTGGGACAAGTACAGGTAACAGTAGGACTTTGCTGACTCACAGAGTGGCATTTTATAAATTATAGGGTTTCCTATAAGCCTGAGAACCAGGCCTGGAAGCCATCCGGATAAACAGATTTATTGTCTTCTCTCAGGCTGAGTGACATGGCTTTCCTGTTTGAACAGAGTGATGGTTGGTAGTTTTTCTGTTCAGGTTGGGAGGGGCCTGATTGTGAGGGCCTAACAAAAAAGACAAGACAAAACAAACCAATCAGCCAATCAATAAATAGGGCAAGAGATGTAGCTCAGTGCTCCAGTACTACTGCCAAAAAAACAAAAAACAACTTGAATTCAAATTTTTTTTTTATTCACATCTTGTTCCTACTTTATTACTCTCTGATCACAAATATGGACAGATTAATCTCTGACTCTTGTTGGGAATAATGTGAAATGTACATTTTATGGGATTAATTGGGAAATTAAAGAATGTAAATAAAGTGTTCAACTTCTGTCATATAGGTAGTATACAAGTAAGTGATAGTTAAGTTTATTATTTCTATTGTTCTGTACTGGTAAGTCCATGTGAAGTATCTAGAGTACAATATTTGCCCAAAGCATTGTTTGGGATTGGACCCTCCCTTTTACTAATTTCACCATAGATGCCACTTTTCTTGTTTATATTATAATAAAAGCAACCTTGTAATCTTCCAGGTGTGTGGCCTGGAAACTCAGAACTCTGAGCGGTGAACTAAACCTTCTATTTCTGTTTCATTGTCTCATTCCATCCTACAATGAGCAATAAATACTCTTAAGTGATCATGTTCTCCATGACTTTTTGAGAGTCACGATTGGACATGGCTTGAAAAAGTACTTACTATTTAATATTACTTACTGGGGCTTGAATCAGTGTGGTGGCAGCAGAGATTTTGACAAGGTTTCAGATCAAGACTTACATTTTTAACATACTTACTGAGTTTCTGTAATGCCCCACGTACTGATCTAGGGACCTGGGATGTGGCATTAACAGGAGAAAGTATCATCTTGGAGCTTATACTGCAGAGGAGACAAACAGTAAACAAGTATCTAGATATATACTGTTGTTTAAAACTGTGTAAAAGCTGTGAGGAATGCAGATGAAGCATGGTGGCACATGCCTGTAATCCCAGCACTCTGGGAGGCTGAGGCAGAGGGATCAAAATTTGAAGGTCAGCTTGGGCAGTTTAGCAATTTAGCAAAACAAATAGAAAAGAAAATTTAAAATGTAGGGTGAGGGGATCGAGAAAGATTTGCACTGTGTTGCTGTTGATGAATTACATGAGGTGGATGGGAGTAGGAAAAGGGACGCAGAGAGGGTGGATTTTAGAGAAACATGGAGAATGAGTAGAAAATCAGCCTTCCCCTTAACTTTGTTGACCCTATGCATGTCTTGTCATAGGAGCTAGCTTGTTCCAACAATTAATCATTTATACCTCACAGGCCCCCAGTTTGGGTTACAGGCATTTCTGCCCTGCCCAGGAATGAGTCTTCTGGGCATTTCCTTTTTGGAAAACGAGGAGCCTCTCAGGAGCTGCAGATCCTGCCTCCTTCTTGCACTTCAGCCTCATTAAGCCAAATCACATCCTCCTAGCTCAGCTTGCACTCTCCATTTTCCTAAAGGCCCTGTCTAAACTGGTGGAGCCAGCACCTACTCACTCATCCAAGACAGATAGGGGTCATCCCCGCCCCTCACGGCATACATCCAAAGCCTTCTTTCTTGTTATCCTCATATCTGGTTTCTTCCTGTCCAACCACACTGTTTTTTGTTGGTTTTTTTTTTTTTTTTTTGCCTGAACACCTGCCTCCACATCTCTCATCTGTATTCTCCAAGGCCCTTTCCTGCCTTTTGTCCGGCTTTATCTGACCCATTCTCTGTAGAAATGTTAGAGTATTTTCTCCAAAGTAAACAAAGTTACTATTTCCAGCACTTCTGATCATCTCTTTCCCCAGTTTGTTGTCTTTAAGGTAAAATCAAGGCTATAAGACTGCTCATGATTGACTTCTGTGCATATCTTTAGCGGTTTCTCTTGTTTCTATGTGCCCTTCATTATGTGGCCCAGTAAGACAGAAATCATTTATAGCAAACTGAGCACATGCTACTAGTTGATATCCTTAGGCCTCTTTTGTAGTGAAACTTTGTCTCTGTATCTCTGTCTCTCTCTCTCTCTCTTTTTTTTTTTTTTTTTTTTGGTGGAACCAGGGATTGAACTCAGGCCCTTGCACTTGCCAGGGAAGCACTTATTCCACTGAGCCATCTCCTTGGCCCCTCTGTCTCTTTCTTGAGACATGGTTTTGTTAATTAATGTACTTCAGGCTGGCCTTGACCTGCCTTCAAACTCACAGCAATGCTCCTGCTTCAGCCTTTCAAGTGCTGGGTTTACAGGTATGCACATCCACACCCAACTGGAGTCTCTTTGTGTGTGTTTCAGCCAGCCCTGCGGGCGGGGCTGGCATGACATGGTGGTGCTGGAGATTGAACCGTGGTCCCAGTGCACTAAGCTATCTCACTGGCCCCTGGAAGTCTGTTTTTGAATGATCATTAAATGTCCATTTCTAGTTAAAAGACCAGTTAGGAACGCTCCTCTTTTTTTTGGCAGGGGGTGGGGGTGGGGATAAAAATCTTTCTTCTAGGCCACTATTGTTTCCTATACATGTTTCTACTACTTACTAATTTAGTAATCCCTTTGCTTCTTTGTGGTCTTCATTGCCAGGCAAGCTCTTTAAAGGTTGGGATTATTACTTATTTTTCTTGATGTTTCTAAGTGTAGTATGGGGTCTGACCCAAAAAGGGTACTGTCATGATTTTTTTTTCCCAAGGGAAACAATACAGGACACATTTTATAGTATTTTATAATGAATCACCCAAAAGAATTGTATACAACAAGTGCAAAAAATCTATCCATAGACTAAACACTAAAGAATTCAGCTGGAGGCTTAGAGCCCACAACAAAGTCTCATGCAGGCCAGATTTATGGATCTGTGCTGGAAAGGCCCAAAGGTCAGTGGTGGAAGCTAGAAAGCCTATACCAGCAGGACGAAGGACCTGTGCTAGCAGGCTGACAGACTTGGACTGGAGCTACGAAGCAATGCTCAAGGTAAGCACCAGAGCTCTCTGAAAAGTACCACAGCCATGCTTAACAACAGTGAGGTCCTGAGCTCCTCTAGGGATGAGGAAAGCTAAGATCCCATCAGGAAAGCCAGTGTGACAAGCTTCTTCATGAGGATGAGCAGTATACCGACTTTCCCTCCGGAGCTAGGAGACGATGTCCAAGATGAAGACCAAAGTTCATCGGGAAAGCCAGCATGACAGGGTCCTCCAGAAGAGCAGCATAAGAACTAGCAGCTTCCAATAGCTCAAACAGCATTCCTAACAGCATTTGTGTAGCTTCTCCTGTTCTGCCTTTATTGCTGATAACCCTCAGGTGGGCTTTCAACACTCAGTACCATGTTAGTTCAACTCAACTGGGTGTAATAAGTTGACCAGTCAGAAATCCACTACAGGGGCTCATAAATAATTATTTTTCTTTTTGAAACAGGGACTCACTGTGCAGTTCTGGCTACCCTTGAGCTCACTTTGTAGCCCAGGCTGGTCTCAAACTCACAAAGATGACCTCCCTTAGCCTCCCAGGTGCTGGCATCGCTGGCATTTGCCACCATGTCCAGTCCAATAATTAAATTGAATTGGTTTGGGTCTGGATCCTTCCCTAACAACTTTCATTCTTATAGAAACTTCCAGTAGCCAATAATTATAACAGAAGCAATTTAGTGCCTGTGGTAGGAGTCAATCACTATACTTTATGAGGATAGTACTGAAGAGAGTTTGACCTGGGAACCATAATGTACTTCTAACATTATGTTTAATCAGGGACAGCTGTAATTACAGCACTTCTTGGCCTCAGAATGCCAACCAGTGTATTTGTCAAGGCTCTGACCAGGTTAGAGTGGAATGGAGTGGGTTAAGAACTAGGCATTATAATCATGCAACATTAGGCCACCATTCATGGTGAATCTTCATTGGTCATTTTACCTATATCTCAGTTCCCTTGTCTGTGCAGTGGAGGTAAGATGGTTCGTGTGCCAGTGTGAAGATGAAATGATTTTTGTTTCTAAAATTCTCTGAGAATGAAAGGGTGATGTTGGTAGTGAGCAATAGGCAAAATGTTCATGCTGATACTTAGATCTCAATTTAAATAGCATTTATGCACTCCTCTACTACACACAAGCAGACTAGATTACAGTACCTGCCTGGCCTCATAAACTTACTGGGCTTGATGGTACACGCCTGTAAACTCAACAGTCGGGGTGGAGGGGGCGCTGAAGTAGGAGGAGTGTCACAAATTCAAGGCCAGCTTTGGTTACCTGGTGAATTCAAGGCCAGCCTGAATTGCACAGTGAAACCCTGTCTCAAAAAGACAAAAATAAAATAAAGGTCATATTTTTGTTCACAGCATTCACTGTGATATTATTTTAGTCTGATTTTCTTGCTCAGTTCAGTAGGTTTCCATTAGTTAACTATTGTATCCTTAATTCTCAATACATACAGTTCCTGGCACACAGACAGCTTCCATTGAATATATGAGTAAATGAATTAATGGATGAATGAGCAGAGCTTTTTCACTGGCTGCTAATACTGTGGATCTTGGCATGGTATATTGTGTGCGGGTGTGTGTGTCTGTGTGTGTGACACACATGTGCATGTGAGGTGGTTGTTTGGTGAGGCCAAATGTGAAAAAGCTGCTAAAAAGCCCTTGGTGATGGTGCATGAAATAATAATGGAGTTGAGCACCAGTTAATGGACCAAGAACACATAAGGACAGGTGCCTGCATCGCAGAGTTTTTAAGCCTGTCACTGCCTCAGGCTGTGAGGCCAGAGTTTATAAGAATAGTTTGCACAGTTCTACTTTGGAAATCAGAGATTTGGAAATCAAAAGCTTAGCCAACTAGCCAGCAAGGATAGCTTTCTGAAGCTTAGAGCCTTGTGAAAATTCCAAAACTGGGGACAATGCAAAAAAGGTTTTCTTGCTGGCTTTGAAAAGCAGAATTAAAAAAAAAAAAAAAAAAAAAAAGTCCTTCTCAATATTCTTTTCATCTCTATTACCAATCATCTGACACTTCCTGTGCAGAAGCCCAGAGATGGCGGAAAGGAAGCAGACAGAAGTAAATTGGGTGCTTTGTGTGAAGTCATGGGGTAGGCAGTAAGAAGAGAAAGAGGTGCAGCCCAGTGGCTAGGCTGAAGCAATGTTCTTCAATGCTTGATTAAAGATCTTGCCAATAGCCTCAAACAGCTATTGCCTCCAGACAGAATCTGGAGCAAGATAAACCCTAGCTGACACAGCACCTGCCTGTCAAGCATGAGGTCCTGAGTTCGATTTCTGGTACCCCCCCAAAAAAAAATCATCAACTGAGCATATTTTTAGTTTAGTTGATATTTTCCTTATAGCAACACTTATGGAAGGTAGCATTACATTAATGTACAGTTTCCCTCTCAGCTTAGATGGGTAAAATGGTTCACTAACAGGGCTGTTTGATTAGCATTGGTGTAGAGCATGGCCTTTGTGTTCAATCAGATTTGGCTCTATCATTAAAGCAAGTCCCCTAAACTCTGAGTCTTAGATTCCCAATTTTGAAAATTGAGATTGCTACGCTCAGTAAAAATGTTGAGCACCAATGATGGGCCAGGCGCTATTTTACTATAATGTTGCAGTAACGTTGGCAGATAGGATTTCTACTTTCAAGGAAGAAAAGGAGGAGGGGAAAAGGGAAGAGAAGGAGACAAAGAGAAGGAGAAGGGGAGGGAAATCAGATTAGGCCAGGATGAGCTGGTGTGATACCTCACGCCGGCAATCCTAACACTCAGGAGGCTGAGACAAAAGAATCCTGTAAATTCGAGGCTGGTTTGGGCTGCATAGTGAATTCAAGGCCAGCCTGAACTGCATACTGAAACCCTGTCTTAAAAAGAAAAGATTAAGGGGCTGGTGAGATGGCTCAGTGGTCTAAAGCACCTACTTAGAGCAAGCTTAGCAAAACACAGGGACTGCGGTTCAATCCCCCAGCACCACATGCCAGCCAGCCAGCCCCGCCCCCTGGTGGGCCGAGCTGGCCACACATACACATAAATAAAAAAAAAAAGAAAAGATTTAAAAAAGTATGACTTTAAGATAAATATATTTAATATTTAAAAAAGATTAAGGGAGGCTGTTCTTTTATTAAAATATGACTTTCTTGGGGAGTACTGAGAATCAAACTTGGGACCTTGTGCTTAATAGGCAGGCATTGCATTGCTGAACTGTATCACCAGCCCCTGAAGTTTGAAGGGATAATTGTGTAAATAACAACAGGATGAGTGCTTCCAACAGAAGGAAGAACACAGGCCCTGAGGTATGCTGTGGAACAAGAAGCTTACAAATGGGTTTCAAATCAGAAAGCCAGGGGGAGGAAAGGCAGAAAAGCTTGTAGAAACAACCTCATGCAGGGCATAATAGTGTATTGGAAGAGTTTGGATTCCATCCTAAAAGCATTTTGAAGCCTTTAGAGGGTTGTATGCCCAATCGTAAAGGTTTTGTGTGTTTTATTTTATTTTAAGGTACATTTTAGCTACAATAATGATAACATTCATCATGGGGATTTGTACTTGTACATGATATCATAAAATTTCTTATAAACCATGTTAAAGAGTTTGGACTTTGTCCAAGGAACAACAGCAACTCAGCAAAGATTTCAAAACAGCGCAGTGTTAGGATTAGAACTGCATTTTAGAGAGCTTACTCTGCTATGGTAAAGATAACAGCTTGGGCAGGACTAGTGGCAGAGAGGTAGCTAGTGGCCCGGCCCAGACATTCTGATAGTTGAATGAGAGAATCAATGTTAGAATGATTGGATTAATATCATTAATGACATCACCAGTTTTGTTTCAGCAGGAGCTCTGTCACTTTTGCTTTGGATAGTTTTCAGAACAAACATGAGGTCTTTGTGCAAATCATTTTTTTTTTTTCATTTTGCATATTTGGTACACGGTCTCACTATGCAGCTTGAACTCATGGTGATCCTCCTGTTTTCAGCCTCCCCAGTGCTAGGATTACAGGTGTGCACCATCACACCCAAACTCTATCCGCCAGCTCAGCATGCCCCAGGGGTGGGGCTGGCGTGGCTGAGGGAGCAGGGATTGAACCCTGGTTCTTATGCTTGCCAAAGCAGGTGCTTAGTCCGCTGAACTAGTCGCTGGCCTGCAAGTCTATCTCTAATTAACATTTAACTAGTTAAACTTAGATTAAAATCAAACTAGCTCCTCCATTCACTATATAGAAGCTGAGTCCTACACATAATGCTAATCTTTCCTCAGTATAGGTATCCTTTCCCTTTCCCTTATTTACTTTTTATTTTTTTATTTTTTATTTTTTAATTTTTATTTATGTGTGTGTGTGTGTGTGTGTGTGTGTGT